>NW_024543976.1:600000-1057500 GCF_018167655.1 Microtus oregoni | reverse complement strand
TGCCTTCCCCCCGCAGCCTCCCCACCCCCATTCGACCCTGGAATCAATAGTGGGCGCTGATTTTTCACAATTGCAGCTGTCTGATTCATCAGTGAATAATTAAATCAGAGGCAGCCAGGCCTGCCTGGAGTCGGAATATAGGGGCCCCCTCCTCGAGCCCTTCAAACTGGGGGTCAATGGGAAGCTGAGAGGGCAGCCTCTGCCTAAGCCTAGGCTGGGAGAGCTACCTAGAAGGGGAGCCTTTCTGTGTGTGGCTGCGGAACCAGAGCCAGGTGTGGGGAGCAGGCCTGACTGCTGGGGAAGGTGAGAGAAAACGGGCGCTCCACAGAGACCCAGCTCAGATTCAACAGCCCCTTCCTGTGAACCACAGGCTGCAAACCAACCACCACACTAGAGTCCCTCGCTCCCAGTCGCAGCTGTGATTTGTGCAGACACCCTTCTCGGGCTGACTTTCCGAAGGGACAGGAAATCCACCCTCGGAAAGCCAGTTGCCTTTGAGGAAGATAGAAGCGCCTAGAAACGGCATTGATTTAGACATCAATCCTGACCTACTCCCTCCTCCTCCCCACTGGCTGGGCCGTGCCGCCCCCTCCTCGCAAAGAGAACCTTCGCCAGCCCCAGGGCTACTGGACTCGGCTGGCCGGCAACCAACCCGGCTCACGCAAGACCCCATAGCCAGCGTACCTGCCCCCCAAGGTCTCCAACCTACCTCCACAGCCTCAATACCTGCACCCACCATCCACGTCCACCCCTCCTCCACGATCTGCACACCAACCTTTACAACCTCGATACCCGACTCTGTGACCTCCAACCCACCTGACTCAGCCTCCAACCGGTCTCAGTCTGGAGGCCAGCACCCAGGGCCTCCGTGCCCAGTCCCTACCTCATCGGCCTTCCTCTGAAGTGTGTGGAGCCTCTAATTCCACACACACAACCTGCAGCCCAAACACCGAGGCCTCCACACCAACCCCCAGAGCCTCGACGCCCTCCTCTGTGGTCTCCACAGTCACCCTCGACCGGTTGGGCTCCCTTCCCACCTTCTCCACCACCACCTCCAGCCCATTCCACTCCTCCAAGCTTGGCCCGCCCAAACAGCCAACCCCACACCAGGGCTGTTCCACTGCCCTACAAATGCTACTTTGGGGGGGGGGGGGGGGGCAACAGGTCTTCCGGGCCCTCCAGGTTGCAGGGTGGCTACTTTGCTCTCTCAGCCCGGGGTCTGGATCTCAGTTTTCTTCTCCACAACCTTACCGACTGAGTCCGGCCAGGGAGCACACTGGTACATAGTGCAAATCTTTCTTCAAGAATGACTATAGCCCCCTGGCCACCTGCAACTCCCGCGGTAGCTAGTCTTGATTTCTAACAGGCGTTTGCAAACAAAACGATTCAGAATTCGTAAGGTGACATCGAGACAATTTTGTGGTCATGAAATTCTCCTAAAACAACCTTAAAGTATTGTGTGCCTTTTAATAGTCTTACCCCGAAAGATCGACTCAGAATGACTTAATTTATTAAATTTCTCTGAGAGCAGATAGTCGAAAAGCCTTTAAAAAATGCGCGAGCTTAATAAACGGACAGAATGCACAGAAACATTTTTTAACCCCTGTTATATTAGTTTTCGACTAAAAATATCTATTTTAAAATCGAAATTTCTATTTCTCAAGTTTCAGTTCTGGCCAGGGTATAAAATACTTTATGCTAAAAATCTTCTCCCGTGGTACCTACAACAAATGAAAGATATTTTAAATTCATTTTCACTGAGAAAGTACTGGGCATTCGTAGTAATGAATAAATAATGTTAAGTCCTCAAAAATCGTGATTTCTAGAACAAATAAATGATGTTTTTTAGAGGTTAATAAATTTTTAAAAAGTGATACCGTACTTAGTGTCTCCAGGCAACTTTAAAAAAAAAAAAGCTCCACTTTCAAGGAGCTAAATTTGTCCTTTTTACAACCAACTGCAACTTTTGCCTTTCTTTAGAAAAGACAACAAAAAGATTTCACGCGCAACTTGACCGGGACAAAGAGACCTCACGCCCGGTCTCCTTTTGCAAGGTGACAACTGACAAAAAGAAAAACTTCATCTTCAGCCCATTTGAGTAGTGCGTCTGGAAACACTCTGCAAAGGGAAAGCGTAGCGGACCCGCAAACTCTCCTAACCGAGGCCGCGGGGCTTTGAGGTCAAGGTGACAGGTAATCCTGAGAACTGAAAGTCGAGTAGGAGAAATGCCTCGTTCTTGGGCTTCAGGTTACTTATTTATGTGTGCCATGTAATTTTAGTGAAAATTAACCTCCTCCCGTCTCGGAAAATGTCACAAGCTTCCCCAAGGAAGTCCTCCGTATTTGACTATTCGCAAATTAGAGCCCTCAACTTCCCCTCATACATTATTATTATTATTATTATTATTATTATTACTATTATCATTATTGCATTTTCTACAAAGAGAAAAATGTTTCTCCATGCAGCTTCAGCAATGTTAGCAGCCTAGAAAACAGACCAAGAGAAGGGTGTGGGTGCAAATTCCAGACAGAAAAGGTAGTGCTGGCCCAGCCTATAGTATCTAGATTCAGCTAAGGTCTGTCCAGCTCAGAGGATTCACTACCTTTAGAACTCCTCCAGCCGTGAAGAAAGGGGACTAGGGAGCAAGAGACAGTAACACAGACAGATAAACTGGGCACCTAACTTTAGCCGGTTTCAAATCTACGAGGAGAAAGATTGGGGTAGGGGACCTAGTTCTTGGCTTTCTTTACAACCAAGCAGGTAGATCCGTTGGTGTCTCCGCTCAACTGAAGTCTAGTTTTGGCTGCCTCTGCAGAATTGTCAGTTCCTGTAAGCAAGTACCTATGCTCTTTAGGTTGGTGGCTGTCCCTTCTCACTTGTTCTCAAACATCCCCCCCCCCATACACACACACCTTCAACTCCACCTTCTAGTCTTATAGTTAAACTTGTCATTCCAAGAAAAAGCTTCTCCTGGAACCCGGCTTCTTGTAGCTCCAGTTTTCCCCCTAGGAGGCCAGATAAGCTGGAAGGAAAGATTAACAGATGCCAGCTCTCTGTACCTCTCAGCAAAGCGTCTTTTGCCAACCTTCTGCAGTTAGGGGCAGTCATTTGAAGGTTCTGTTCACCTAGAAATACTTTAACATGATCCATAAGAGGAGGCAGGAGTTCCCCCTCCAAGGACTGATTTGACTTCAACCACTAGAAAACTTTTTTAAAAATTATTATTATTAGCTGGGCGGTGGTGGCGCACGCCTTTAATCCCAGCACTTGGGAGGCAGAGGCAGGCGGATCTCTGTGAGTTCGAAACCAGCCTGGTCTACAAGAGCTAGTTCCAGGACAGGCTCCAAAACCACAGAGAAACCCTGTCTCGAAAAACCAAAAAAAAATATTATTATTATTATTATTATTATTATTATATTTCCTAGATCAACAGGACATTTGAAAGGTGTCAGTGGATTTACAGGGTGAGAAGCTGAAAGGACTTGGGCTGGGCTTTAGTTTTAGTTTTCTTCTTCCTGTGTTCAACCAGCCCAAGCTTTCAGACAGAAGAAAATTGAAGCTAATGGAGATATCAAACAGAGCCACAATTCTGAAGGCTCCCTCTTCGCCACAAACACCTACCGTGCATCTGCACGTGTAATCACAGAGACTGGCCGGGTCTTCATTACTACAGACTCTGAGAAAAGGGAAGAAAATTCTCCAGCATTAAAGGAAGCCTCTATTATCACTATTATTATTTGTGTACAGCAACATAAGAATTCCTTTCTCTTCTTGAAATTCCCCCACAATATTAAAACGCCATTTGTTGTCCGATTCATATAAACGCTTGAGGCCTTACTGGAAAACCATTACCATTCAATGGCTGGAAAATTGCTCTCCTTCCTTTAAAAAAAAATGAAAGACAGAAAGAAAAAAGAAGAAAAAGGCTGTCGCAGCAGCAACAGCAGCAGCTACACACAGACAACAAAAACTTTCTCCTGCATAATCCTCCTCGCACAATGACAAAGAAATGATATTGACTTACCCAGAAATGGATGATGTGTTTGATAAGGGGGGGGGGCGCTTTTTGTGTGTGAAGATTTCTGTCCCGGAGCTATACAGACAGCTGCAATTCATGGGCGATGCTGATTGCTAGAAAGGCTATGGATTGGCATGGGGTCTGCAGCTCACACACCCTGATCAATACCCCTACACTCACACGCCAGATGGTTTGGGGAAGGGCAAAAATAAAATAGTCCAAAACAGCCCACCATTATCCCCCCCCCTCCCTCCTTTGGTACTGCTCTGATCAACGTAGCTGTAGCACAAATGTGTTGGAGTCAACAGAAAACCTGGGTATATGCTGAGCGTGTGGGTGTTTTTCTAGTCCTGTGCCTTCTAGACTAGGCTATGGCTGCTGTTGGTTTCTGTCTGTTTGTTTTGTTTTAAGTTAAAACAAAGCCGTTTGTATCCTATCCAGATTGTATTGATTTAGGGTCTGTTTGTATTTTTTGTGAATAATTTATAGAGTTCCTGTTTTAATTGAGTCTCCCCAGTTTTAATATAGAAAGTACAAATGGAAAACTGAGAGCAAATATTTTCAGTGTTCTCATGCCATTTCTAACTGAAGCTTTGAATATTTCCTCTTCCATTGTGCAAAGATCTAGCTGTCGAACATTTTTTTCATTCTCATTTACATTTCGGATTGTGAAGGATGTGTGACCTGCAGATGTGGATCTCCGAGTCCTGACACAAAGCCTGACACAGGTCCCCAGATTCTAACAGGAACGGCTGCTGGGCAGTACAGTTCCATAGACTATTTGTGAATCAAATGCTGGAGAGGGAGGGAGAGCAGAGCACAAACCCCTGACCTAAAGAACTTGTGAAGCTCTGACCAGAGCATGGGGCTAAACAAGGGATGATTAAAAAGTAGCTCTTCCCTTCTGTTTTATTAAAGACATAATGAGAAAGAAACACCAAAGTGTTTCAAAACATATTTCAAAATCTCATTAGTATTGTTACTGTTCAAATTATCATGATGTGGAAAATAAATAGTTTTTCCTTTTTAAAAAGGATGAAAAAGGGACATCTAAAAGCCAAATCAGTAACAAAAAAAAATTAGAATGTTGACTAAGCAAGCATTTTCATTATCCCTTTAATTGGGTCTGAGTTGGAATATAAAACGTCAAAGCTATTAGAAAAACATCGTGGAAAAATCTGCTTTAATTTAACCCAATGAAATTATATACAAAGAAGCCCAATGCGATTTCATCATTTTCCTGAGATCGTCAATATTGATTGAGAGGAGGTGGAGGGGGGAGAGGAATGGAGGGAGAAAGGGAGGAGGGAGGAAGCCAGGCAGTGAGTGAGAAAAAAATGCAGCTCACCTTTCTGTTCTCAGCACAGAAACACAGTTCCCAGGAGCAGAGATACCTCGGAGGTCTGGCAAATTAGTTTATCATTGTGAAAAATATTTAAGTGGAAATTTATATGCTCAGGGTTCTGTGTGTTTGCTGCATCAGCCTAGGGAGTCACTGGCTACCACTTGAGCCTGAAGCCAGGGCAACAGCAACTTCAGCATGGGAGTCCATCAAAGAGACCTTTTCCAGCCCTGCCCTACCCTGTAGTTTGGGGTCCTGTCACTGAGCACTAGGGGACCAAAGCAGGTTGCTGTCTGGAGAACTTTTGTTTTACACCGTGTGTGTTTCAAACATTAGCTGGTTCAAATTCTCGTGTGTCCAACCACCAAAGATACAGTGAAGGAGGCAACATGGGAAGAAACCAGAGCAACAGAAAACTGCATTATTTTATGTGTCTCTTCTGTGACATTAAAGATGTGAGAACTGGGGTGTGCTGCTTTCTTCCCCAAGCTTTGATGTCACCGAGGATGCTATTTGAAAGAAAAATTGGCAACATATTGACCAGAGCTCAATACAGTTGATCTATGAATAACATCACCGGTACATTCATAGGTGGTGGTGGGGTATGTCTGTAGCTGGAAAAAAGAGGAGACCCACAGAAAAGGTCACTTCGAGAACTGTTTTCTAAATGAAGTAGACCATTCCCTAGTCCCAAGAAGGCACATACAGTATTCTGGGCTGTCCTTGTTTTCTTATCAAGTTTTCTCTAACAGCTGGAAATGGTCGGAGGGGGCTGTCTTAAGAAGACCCCCTGCTCTTCTTTTGACAGCTGATCAAAAGAAAATAGGTCACGCTTCTCAAACTTATGTCCACCCTTCCTTAATTACTGTCTCTTTAAACAAAGGCAACATCTGCGCAACCTCGAGCTAGCTTGAATCTTCGGAGGCAAACGGAGCGCAACCTGCTTTGGAAGAGACTGTTACTTTTAAGGCTTTCAATGCCGGGTGTTGGCCTCTCTGGCTGTCTTCTACCACCCCACCACCCCCACACAGTTCGCGGAAATGACTACCTCCTCCTCTCTGACCTCCCGACCTGGGTTTGCCAAACAACGGGAATTCTAGAAAGACAAAAGTGTACTTTTTAAAGCTACAGCTTTTCCGAGAGCGTTTTCCCTCGTATTCAACGCCCCAGGCTCGAATCTTTTTAGAGACCAGAGTGGAAAATGCAAATACGAGCGGAGTCTTACCGTTACCTACCCACAGCACTAACCTAGGGTGGACGATCCTCTCTAGAATTTGAGATAATTGAGTGGTGTGTGTGTGTGTGTGTGTGTGTGTGTGTGTGTGTGTGTGTGTGTGTGTGCTGGTAGAGGAAAAATAAGCCAGTACTGTCCCCACTATTCTTGCCCCCAGGAGAAGTTTGCGAAGCTGTGAATATCAATAACAATATTCACCCCCAACCCCACTCTCTCCCCCTCCCCTTCCCTGTTCTCTGAAGGAGCAAGCATTTGGTCACCTCGAAACCGCAGCTTCTGGAATTTTAGTTTTGTTTTGCAATCTAGTAGGGCCCTTCTGAAGCCTCATAACTGGGAGATTTATGGGCTGGCCAAGTAATTAAATGATGTTATTGTGTTAAGTTTGCATGCATTAGGGCTGCTTGTGCCGCCGACAGTGTGAACCTTCCGCCGCGGACGCCTCAGCTCTTAGGCAGTTGAGGCGTTCGAGCTGCCGTCCCCGCATAGATTATGCACATCCCAGTCTCGGAAATTTACCGTGCATTAGAACACATTAGCGCCTGCATTTTAAAAGCTAGACTGCTAGCTCCCGGCGAGGGACTCTGGGGAAGTGGCTAGGTAGGAGACGCGCGTTTGTTTTGACCATACTACGAGCTTACAAGAGTGAAGAAAAGCTTTGAGGTGAGACTAAAGAAACCGAAGCAATCAACCCAAATCGCAGCTGCCAGAAAGAGGCATCTCTCACATAATCCCCCTTGGTCCTCGCACTCTTGCTTCTTTCTCTCTCCCTAGTACCCCCCTTCTTCTCCTTGACGCTTGGTTCCAGGAGCAGAAAAAATGGGGGGCGGGGGGAGCGAACCGAGCTGTCAGCCAAACCTGAAACGCTGGTCCCCGCCCCTTCCACATTCATTGGCAGCTTCTCCGAGAAGGTCTGCCTTCCGAGGTACCTACTACCGCGGATTGGTTTCTGTTGATGCTCATCGAGCACGGTCCCGCCCCGGGCCCGGGAGGATAGGTTGGCTGCTCCCGCAAGCGGCAGAGCCCTTCTGGACAGCTCCCGCTCACCCAAACAGAAGACGTCGGCGCCAGAGTGGGCTCGGACATGGCGAGGCAGCGCGCCCGCACAAGCAGCGGGGCCCGGTGATCCCTCCCTCCTTCCCTACCCCCTCCCCTCTCCCGCACGCACGCCCTGTCCGCCCCCACCCCACCCCCACCCCGGGCGCGCCCGCCCGCAGCCCGGGGCACACACCCGCACGCACGCCCCAGCACACACTCCCGCACTCCCACGCCCGCCCCCGAGACCAGTGGCCGAACCACGCCACGCGTGCCTAGCCAGCCCACCGGCAGCCCCCGCCGCTCCCACCGCCCCCGGGCCCCGATGGACTGAATGAAGGCTGCCTACACCGCCTATCGATGCCTCACCAAAGACCTAGAAGGCTGCGCCATGAACCCGGAGCTGACAATGGAAAGTCTGGGCACTTTGCACGGGCCGGTCGGCGGCGGCAGCGGCGGGGGCGGCGGCGGGGGCGGAGGGGGCGGGGGCGGGGGCCCGGGCCATGAACAGGAGCTGCTGGCCAGCCCCAGCCCCCACCACCCTGGCCGCGGCGGTGCTGGCTCGCTGCGTGGCCCGCCGCCGCCGCCGGCCGCGCATCAGGAGCTGGGCACCGCGGCAGCGGCGGCAGCCGCGGCGTCGCGTTCGGCCATGGTCACCAGTATGGCCTCGATCCTGGACGGCAGCGACTACCGGCCTGAGCTTTCCATCCCGCTGCACCACGCTATGAGTATGTCCTGCGACTCGTCCCCGCCAGGCATGGGCATGAGCAACACCTACACTACGCTGACTCCGCTCCAGCCGCTGCCACCCATCTCCACGGTGTCAGACAAGTTCCACCACCCGCACCCTCACCACCACCCTCACCACCACCATCACCACCACCATCACCATCAGCGTCTGTCGGGCAACGTCAGTGGCAGCTTCACCCTCATGCGCGACGAGCGCGGGCTTCCGTCCATGAACAATCTTTATAGCCCTTACAAGGAGATGCCTAGTATGAGCCAGAGTCTGTCTCCGCTGGCTGCCACCCCGCTGGGCAACGGACTGGGTGGCCTTCACAACGCTCAGCAGAGCCTGCCCAACTATGGTCCGCCGGGCCACGACAAAATGCTCAGCCCCAATTTCGACGCGCACCACACTGCCATGCTGACCCGCGGTGAGCAACACCTGTCCCGAGGCCTGGGCACTCCGCCTGCAGCCATGATGTCTCACCTCAATGGCTTGCACCACCCGGGCCATACTCAGTCCCATGGGCCAGTCCTGGCTCCTAGCCGCGAGCGGCCCCCTTCGTCCTCCTCGGGGTCGCAGGTGGCCACGTCGGGACAGCTAGAGGAGATCAACACCAAAGAGGTGGCCCAGCGTATCACCGCCGAGCTGAAGCGCTACAGCATCCCACAGGCTATCTTCGCACAGAGGGTTCTATGCCGGTCTCAGGGGACTCTCTCCGACCTGCTCCGGAATCCCAAACCCTGGAGTAAACTCAAATCTGGCAGGGAGACCTTCCGCAGGATGTGGAAGTGGCTGCAGGAGCCCGAGTTCCAGCGCATGTCTGCCTTACGCCTGGCAGGTAAGCTCAAAGGCATCGGTAGCCAGGCTGCTGGGAGAAACTGTACGTGCTCCAGGGGCTGGTCTGTGCGCGAGCTCTGGTCTTTAGCTATGCTCCCTTCTCTCCTATATACTTCCCCCTTTCTTCTCTTTCTTTTTCTTCCATTTTCACTTTCTCTTCTCCGCTTGTTTCTCTTCTCCCTTTTTTCTTCTCTTGCTTTCTCACTCATTGCCTCCGAGTTTCATTGCCCCCTCCCTTTCATTTGTCCTCTTATCAGTGTGCCAACCTTTCCCCTCCTACAGTGGGAGGCGGGATCGGGTCTCTTAGCGTCCTCTAGAAGTCCTGTTTTGTGGACTCAACGCGAATCAAGAATTGCCCTTAGCCCAAACCGGTGTACTTGAACTTTCTTAGGACAACACTCTTCTGTTTTCCAGGGTGCCTAGTCTCCTTATGTAGATGCTTTTGACTGTTAGGGAGTTTTGTTCCTTAGAAAGGGAAAAGAGTTCTTCACTCCCCTCCTACCCACCAAAGCAGGCAAACTTCTTTGGCCATTGGCAGGAGGTACACCCTTGCGGCTCCGGGAACTAACGGCCAGAACCTCTCTGAGGCTTTGGTGTTAGCCCAAGGACTTTATGACCCACTAAAAGAGCGGAGTCTGTCTGGCTCCGCTGTCACTGACTGTAGAAAAGAGGGTGCAAAGACGAAGGCTGGCGCGGCCGCATTCATCGCTTTAGGAAGAAGCACCAGAGTAAAGGGCTCCCTGCCTCACTAGCCTGCAGCCCTTGCTGGGCTACAAACTAGGGTTTGCTGAGGTTTGACAGTACTCCAAGATAGATTAAGCTCTTCGATAGAGGTGCCGAGAAATTAAGAAGCGAGTTAGTTAAGGTTTCTTGGCCGCAGCAGGCTGTAAGCTCCGCCTTTGCATTAAGCGGGCGCTGATTGTGCGCCTAGCGGCGGCGTGGCAAAGAAGGCGAGCAGCCGCGGCAGGGGACCGGTCAACTCGCGGGTTACATTGTTCTGGAGCGGGCACGGCTCTCTGTGCCTCCTCTAGCGGCCGAGAGGCGAGGTACAGCCCTCTATTGTTCTAGGAACACTGAAACCTCCGGTGTGGGCGGTGGGTGCAAGAGCAAAAGACGCAGCCTGGGCTGCGCAGGCTGACTCAGTTGCGGAGCTTTTGTGCACGCAGACCCCTTTCCGAGAGTGCCACCACCGTACTACCCCCAGGCCTGAACCGCCGACCCAGACGGGCTAGGTGTCCAGACCTCCCACTAATGAGGACATACAATACCCAGCTGCAAGCCTGACTGGGACCTCTCTGGAAAGACTTGGCGCTCTAGAACAATTAGTGTTCGTCTTAATTTGCGTAAAATCTCTATTGAGACTCGCGTGGTTCTGAATCGGGCGCTCACTGCTCACTAGCGCTCTGAATCTGTTAGCTCAGTTGTCCTCTCCGGTCCCCAGGACTTTCTTCCACCACCGAGCCGGGCTTGTCCGGTGCATCTTAAGGTTGCCTAGCAGGACTAGGTCACTGCTCCGGAGGAGGAGGCGTTTCCGCCTACAGCCCCCGCCTTTGGCCACTGCTGGATTTTGTTCACTGTTCAGTAACCTTCCCTGCTAATCTAAAAGGGTAAAGAAAAATAAAAACAAGCAAACAGAGAAACAAACAAACAAAAAGATTTGTTCCAGAGAACTTCATTCAAAATCAGTGGACTTCGGCACTTTTGGAGTTCAAAGTCGTCTTTATCTTTTTTTTTCCCTCCCTTGGTTTATTCTTTATCCTCTCCTACATTTTCTTTGGATTTGCTCCTGGCCCCTAGCAAAGGTAAAGCTGGAGGCCTGGCTACAGCTCTCAGTGTAGTAACGCTTTTGTTTTAGACTCCCCTCTCTCCAATACAGCAGGAGCTCTGAGGGGTCTCCAGCCTCGGCTGGCTTCCAGCGCTTGGGGATAGAAGGAACTTGGCAGCTGCTCTTTGGGGTACAGTAAAAGGCTGGAAAACAGCTGTTCTACTCTGGCCCATCTCGGAGCGCTGCCGCCCCCTCACGCCGGTCGGGCAAAGGACAAGGCTGTTGGAAAACGCTAGGTTCTGCCTGTGTACGTCTTGAAAGTTAAGCCTCGCCTTGCTATGAGTTTTTAGGATAGCGCGTGAGAAAGAGTGTGGTACCTGGGTCTTCTGCAGAGTTGCCTGGTGGTACCTGGAGGCAAGCTTTCCAGACCGTGGAGAGATTCTCGGCGGGGACGCCTAAGGGAGAAGTGCACTGAGGACCCGGCTTTGCTCAAACATTTAAATGTGAGTCTGTTTTATTACCCTAGGTGAAAAGGGACAAGAGCCTTCGCCTTTTTATCTTGCCATTTTATCAGCAACTACAAGTGTGTGGAGTGGTTATTATTACATAGGAAGCCTTTCAGTACGGGGTCAGTAGATTGAGTCTCTTCTCTTCAGACACTGCGGCAAAAGCCAGGACAAGTAAATAGGTATTATGTGCTCAGGAGAGTAGGGAACAGAAGCACGGAGAGTAGAAAAGGGAGGCCTTTTGATTGTTATTGATCGATGGGAAACCCCGCTGGGAAGCAGCCGGGACCTAGGCCTTTGGGACCCGGGGTTAAGCAAGCCAGTGACTCCCCGGGATGGCCAACCCAGTCCAGAACCTACACGACCTGGAGCCACATCCGGCTGCCCATTCATATTCTCTTGTTCATTCATATAGTGTTCTCTCTCTCCCTCTCTCTCTCTCTCTCTCTTTCCCTCTCTCCCTTTCTCCCTCCCTCTCTCCTTTTATCATTTTGAGACCCATCTGAGGGTCTCTGAGTTTAAAACCTTTGGTTTGCCCACCATCTCCAAACTCTAGGTCAAGTATATCCAGTCACCTGGAAGATTGGGTCTTCCACCAATCTGCCCGGTCTCTCTGCTACCTGCACAGCCAAACCCATGTTGCTCTAGAGAGGATGCGGGAGGATGCTAGGGAAGCTCGGAGTGTCGGAGTGTCAGAGTGTCCCAACTTAGAAGTCTGAGAAAGGAACTCTGTGCGCCCTGGGTGGTGAGAATAGCAAGTGGTTGCCACTGGCCGAATAGGCTGGGAGTGGCCCAAGACGGGATCCCGCAGGGCGGTTCTTATTAAGTACTGGCCTGAGGACAAACTCACGCAGTTTTGAGCATACTTCCTAGGGCTTTGTTCCTCAAGGGCCTCGGCAAGCTAAGAAGGACCTCCAGGGTTCAGGGAAGAACCTGAGTCCATCGCCAGGTGGAGGAAAACCGAGATTTTAAAGATGAGGGGTTTGGGGTTTTTTGTTTTTTTTTTTTCTTCCAACGCAGGAAAACAATAGCATGGCTGTTGTTACTTTCATAACTCGGATTTCTGCCTCCTGGGAGGTAACCTCCGAGGTTGGCCCTCCCGGAGTCCGACTCTAGTGCCAACTGCGGGAAGACAGTGTGGCCTTCTCCAAGACACAGTCCCCAGACAGTCAGGATGGAGCCCACTCAGTTCAGGCGGTCTAAGGCCCTTAACCAGCCCGATGTCGTCGGACACACTTGATGCCCGCCTTAGTGGTTTGGACGGAGCGTTGATTGCTCCTGCCCAGACACACGTACCTGCGCGTCTCCAGTCGCGCGGTGAGGGTGTTTAGATGACGCAGGAGAGCATTTTTTGCTAAATTGAAGGGCTGGAAGAAGGCCTGAACCTTAGAGTTCCTTCTGTTCTCCACTCAGCCTTCCCCACCATCTTGTTTCTCCAACCGGGGGGCCAGACCGCCTCTCCGGAGGACTTAGTTCCGGGACCCGAGCCGGGAGGCCAAATCCTACACACGTCCGTGCAGAACAGACTGATCTGTTAGCCTGCTGGCTGATCGGATTAATAACTGCAAACCTCACTACCGGTGTCAGTGCTTCAAGTCCCTAGTCCCCAAAGAATGCCTTCCTAACTCAGATTGCGGTAGCCTGGAGCTTGCGGAGGAGGCGGGACACGAGGGAGCTGAGTGATTCCGAGTTTGAGACGTGTTTCACCCCGCAGGGAGCGGTGGATTAGAGGGGCTGCGCACTTCTTTTTATTCCAGGCTCTCCACCGTGTGGTTATGTCACTTTCTCAAACAAATGTGTATATGGAGGGAGATCGATGCTGATAATGTTTAGAAGATTAAAAGAGCATTAATGCTGGCAACAATAACGTAAACGTGTGGACCCAGATTTCATTGATCTGGAACCTGATCCGGCGCGTTTCCAGTAAGTCCGACGTCGGCGTGCTCTTCCCAGAAGAGCGCTCGCCAGTGCCCAGGATCCCTGGCGCTCCGGCCACGCCACTTCACCAGCTGGGGCCCGGTTCTCAGATCTGACCACAACTCCTCCCGTGAGCAGTCGCCGGAGCCAGCTCCATTCTCGCTAAGGTTTTCTTAGCCTTGTACGGGACTGCTGGACCCCCTTCCCCACCCCTGTGCGCGTCCTGTACACTCTCCGCACTCCTGGGTTCTCCCCGTCCTTGACCATCAAAGGGACCCTGGCTGGTTCGTGTTCTCTCTCTCTCTTTCTCTCTCTCTCTCTCTCTCTCTCTCTCTCTCTCTCTCTCTCTTCTCTCTCTCATCAAAACTGTTCGGGAAAGCCCCCCTTAATTTTGAAATTCGTTCTCGATTAAGTTTAGAAGGAATGTGTCTAAAGCTGCCTGGAACGTCGCATCTCGGTAACAAACGCCTGGGTTTCATTCCCCAAAATGGCCCGCTCTGCGGTGGACCAACTGGGTCAACCAGGGGAAGGATCTTGTCTTCTGTCTTGACTCTTGACTGTGGCCGGGATCTTAGGGCAAAGCTACTAGGAGAACACCCACCCTGCACTTTCCCACCTGACTCTGATGCCACAGGCCCATCCGGGGTGTGTGGGGGGAGAGGGGGCTTGGGAGGAGAGGGGCTTGCGCTGAGACAGACGTCCAATCTGCCAGATAAGAAAACTCTAGAACTTTTTCTTTCCGTCTACGGGGGGGGGGGGGGGGGGGAGCTACGTTCTTAACCCCTTTCCTTGCTAAATGGTGGCTTGCTCTTTGAGAAGCATTGCTGTGGGTTTTCTAGGAGAGGGCAAGAGCTGTTTTAGTATATATATGTTAGTTCTGTATATATAGAGAACTAATATTTTCTTTCAAAGAGGTGTTTTCCTACTTTCTTCCAAAAGGGAGGAGGGGGAGAAGAGATATAGAAATCTTGTGTTCTGCTTTGAAATGTGGGGAAAAGCAAGTGGTCATTTATCTTCCCACCAGTGACTTCTCTTAAAGCAAGGGAGCCCCCGCAGAGCACCCTAGTTTTGAAGATCACAAAGTACCCTATAGACTCCCTAAAAGCCATGTGGTCACCAGATTCCCCCAAAAGCATCGATGGTTTCCTTTTGGACTGGAAGGCAACTGGCCCACTGTCCCTCCAGGAGAGCTGGCGTGAGCCTTTGTTGAGTCAGAGTCTTGGTTTGTCCCCCCCCCACCCTCCCACCCCATTTAGAATCTAAACAGCGGGATTCCGGATGAGAGGTGTAGGGTGAGGATTAAATTGATTGTTCCACATTCTCTTTGTTCCCATAATGTCTTATCAATCCCTCTATTCTTAAGTCAGGAATGGCCAGAGAGCCCAGAACCCAAGACTTACTTTCCAGGAATTTCTTTTATGGCCACCTCTCTCTGGCTTTTCTCTCTTTAAAAAGCCCACTTGCACAGGAGACCAGAGTGACTGAGGCGGAGAGCTCTTGGGAAGGAAGCACTGCTTCTGTCATGGCTAGTGGTGAGGGTTGTCAGAAAATATCTTTGCAAAAGGCGGTATCATTCTGGGGAATCCCTAGAGAAATGAAAACCTCATAGAAAAAGCAGAGTTTTAGTTTCTGGATTCTTACCAAAGGAAGAGAAACGAAGAGGGCATAAATAGAAATAATTATCTGGACAAATGGCCCTGGGGAAGAGGCCGGGATTGGAGTGCCTTGGAGTTCATACTTCATTTGCACACTCTCTGGGTGTGCACCCTTTGGGGGACACTTTTCTCCCCTACCAAGCTGAGGAATGCCATTTCCTACAGAGGAGTAACTCCCCTTCCTGGACTGAGTGCATCAAGAGAAGTCCTGGGCTGTCCTTTAGTCTGTCTGGGGCAGAGGAGCCAGGGCAGCTTCCTCCTGGTGAGAGACAAGACCAGGGTTCTTCAGTCCAACCTTCCCTTCAACCACCCTCAGTGCCTTTGAGGGAGATATTTCTCAATTATCGGCAAAATAGAGACTGTAAAGATCACACAGGGTGGTTGGAGTAGGGAAATAGGGGGCAGGGAAGTTGGCTTAGGTATCCCAGACTTGTGACTTCTGGTGGACAAGGTACAGAGGCAGAGATTATCTCACTCAGAAAGCAGGATTCCTAGAAGCTGTGGGCGCTTGTTATGAATAAAAATCCCTGTCCCAGAGGGCTGGCCAGGAGGCTCGGCATTCCTCCTTGGTGCCTCTGTTACCACGTGGGGATCCATTACTCTTTCTGTAAAAAGCAGACTGTGTTTGGGTTGGAAGCACACCTCCAGTGTAATTTAATCAGCATTGGACTTTGGCTCCTGTAATCAAATATACATATACTTTCTCCTGTAGGAAGAAAAATAATTTCTCAGTAACTGGTATTGACTTGAAATCATGTAATTTTTGGGAGGCACCACATTTTTAAAGGGAAAGGTAAAAATTAACCAAGAAAGAAACCACGATTTTCGTGGTTTGCCTGGCCATTACTGAGAAGACCCAGCTACCACCTAAGGAAGGGCAAAATGAGTGCTCACAGAGCTCAGATGTTTACCTCTCCAGCTGTAGATATGTTCAATACAGCTCCTGTGCAGTTGGCCTCTTAGATCTGTAGATCTTAGATTGATAGGAAGCTAGATCACTGGCTCACCAGATCCCAGAATGTGGCTTTATATTGCCTATGCATTCTTAAAGGAACCTGCCTGTCTTGCATCTTTCTTGCTCCCCTCTTTGGGGAGGGCACAGGCAGTGGAATCTGAATGTGCAGTACACCAGTTGTTGTTTGGTGGCTATTACCAGCATATTCCCCATCCTTCCCTACAGCATCTCCCTGGGGCAGCTTGGTCTCCTCACCTCTAGGGTGAGGCCTTGGGCTTTGCCCAAGCTGAGTCTGTCAGGGAATCTGTTGTAAACACAGATCCATTGATTTGCATTTGTCAGAGAGTAAAGTTAAACCAGTGAAAAGAGAAGCCCTTACCCTTTTATGCAGGGCCAGGGAAACCTTTCATATTGATCCTATTGATCCAGCCTTTCCCTTTAAGGAAACCACATAGTTAAAGACCCTTGTTCAATAGATTTACCCTTCGTGCTTATGATATTCCTCTAAGTGTTCTCATCTAGGATAGCTGGGCATTAAGCCCACATTCCAAGCCAAACAAAAAAAATGAAAAGGGGAATGAAAGCGGAGGGAGGGGGTCAGGAGGCAGAATCGTGGGAAGTGAAATTAAATCAGACTGAAATGTATAGTGACACAGCTGGGGATGTTTTGATCATTCCGAGATGACATGCAGAGATAAAGATAAATTAGATGCATTTAGCATCTTTCTCCCCCAACCCACTTTGCCCACAAATGAAAATCAGTTTCTACGCATAAACTAGCAATATCTTTTCCTAATCTAGGGTGATCTCAACCAAACCACTAACTTGGCTCGTGTAAACTGGCTCGTGTAAAAGCACCATTGGTGCCACAATAATTATTTTGGTGTGTTTGTAGCAAATCAAGAATAGAGTTGTTCTTCCAAGTGCAATATCTTGAACTCCATATACGATCATGGATACCGAAACCACTTAAGAAGTAGGGGTTTCGAGCCATGTGCTCTGAGGGAAACAGTAGAAGCCAGTTTAAGAATAAAGTACAGGGTTTCATGGAGAGCACTCTAGACGAAATGGACGTTGCTGCATATGGCTCAGTGCTCTTCTTGCTTGCAGATACGAAAATGAAAATCCCTTCGTCCCTTGAACTATTGGCACAATCCCATTCTTTCTTTCCTGGCCCCTTTGTGTTCTGTAAGTAACTCCACTTGCGATATTTTTTAACATGGCACATGGATTATTCTCAATTGGCTACCTCTTGGGTTGTTTTTGGACATTCCTGTTTGTTTTATGTGATTGAAAAATATTAATGATTCCGTAGGTGAGCTAATGTATTTATCTGCCGAGGGAGTTCAAAGGGCAGAGTTCAGCTGTGGTTCAGATTAATTGAACAGGAAGTAGTGGGCTCGCTAGGCTGTGCTGAACAAGGGACTAGCCCCTTAAAATAGCACTCTTAACAAACACACAGTTTCACTGTCCTTATCCTGGAGCCTGACGTAAGAGGCTGGGGGGGGGGGCGGTGACTTGCATTGCCTGTTTAAAAACCTAAAGCAAAGTGCAGCAACTGCAGCAAACCCCAAGTCCCCCTCCAGGAAGAAGAGTTTTCTCATTGGCTAATTGCTTTATTGGTTGCCTGACCTGCAGAGCAGCTGCAGGGGCCTGGATGGAGGCTTAGACCTTGGAATAATGTGATCCATTAGAACAGGGAAAGTCATTTTTTTGTTTATTCAATTGGAGCTCTCTGGAAGGTGCCATTAACCCCATCCCAAATGTGTGTGCGCTGCAAAAGCCAGAGGTCACCCTGGTCATCTACTGGTGGAGCCAGCCTCTGCCTCCTGGCCAAGGGAGAGGGCGGGCATCTTGCTGGCACTGCCTGCCTTGGAGTTTGCTGTCGTCTTTTGGGTCTGTCTAGGGTTTGACCAAAGCTAGCAGATTCACCACTTGTTTACATTTCTCAACTGCTGAATCATGTTCTTGCTGATTAAACAGTTTTGATCTGCTCCCCAGCGTGCCTGCGCATGCGTGAGTGAGCGAGCACACACACACACACACACACACAGACACCCTCCTCCCCCAACTAACCCTCTCTGTTCTATTTATGTTTCCTCCATTACTGTGCCTTACAGTAAATAGAATTGTGCACACGATGCTTTTAGCAGAAACATAGTATGGATACGTTACTCGGATCCAGCGGACGACGGTATGGACTGGAGCAGGCGCAGAGTTAAGACTTGCCACACAGACAGTAGTAACTACAGCTTCCTCTGCTAGAAGTCTCTTATCAGCAGTGTGCTTCACGGCACCTCACCCAAGCTCATTCCTCACCTTCCACGCTGCTGCCTGTTGCAAACACTGTTTTTCTAGATATATCATAAGAGCGATTCTGCGTGCTCATTTGAGCATCCATCCTCTTCTTCTAATTCATTGCCAAGGCAAAGCCAATGAACAGTTCTGCCTGGAGTGAGGTCTCGTCCCACGGAGCTGTTGAGGTAACACTATCCTGCTAAGTTGGGTCGTGTTTGGGGTGGAGTGGGCAGAGAAAACAAGAAATGTGTGTGGGACCAAAGAGAAGTGATTACCTGTGGAAGGAGAATGACACCCTTGATGGCACCAGGGAAGGCCATGCCTAATGTGCAAAGGTAAATAAAGTGCTGTAAAAGAGAGAAGGGGGTGTGGAGAGAGCCAGGAAAAGTACAGACCTGAGCTAGTGAGGTAGACTTGAGGCCTAAGGGTGGAGCTGGCTGTAGCTCCAAAGTCTCCTCAAGTCCACCCCAGCCAGGAACCTCACCCCACCCTACCCAGTGCCCCTGGGTGGGTTGCAGACTCTCGCCTAAAGAGCTTCAGCACCACGAACAGCGCCAGCTATCAGCCCTCCAGTGGCTGTGCCTGGTGGCCGGACCCCCAGCCTAGACCACAGAGTGTTCTGGCATGAAGTTTGAGCAGAAACGTAGCTCCAGCCCTGGATATTTTCGTGCCCAGAGCAAAAAACTAGGGCCTCAGGTTTTCCTCATGCGGACAATTTTTGGGTGAGAAGATGCTTGAAAAACCAAACAAGAAAAGCTCACCTAAGGGGAAGAGCAGGGCATCTGTGCAAGGAGACAGGGTAAAGGTTGTCTGGATGTAGCTTTTTCTCTTTCCTTGTGATTTTCAAAGTCACCGATTGACACTCTCAACATGGTTTTTAAGATGTAGGGTCCCTTTTAAGCTCTACTGCCTAGTCGCCCTTTCCCCCAGGTATGGCGTGGCTCTCCACCTGCGTGCTTCTGGTTTTTGAAAACACAAGTCTCGTCATAATTAGCAGTATTCTTACAGAAAAATCAACAGTGACGTTTCAGAGAGACCCAATTACGAGACACTAACTCATATAAATCTAGGGTCCAAGCTTAGCTGCTCAAATGTCACTGGTGACTCAAATGTCATTGGTTATGGGGCTGTTTAAGAAGATATTTACTACCAGGTTTTCACATGGAAAGAACCTAGAGCCAAGACATTGAGGCTGCCTGGAGGAGGGTGAGAACTGACCTAGGCACTGACTGCAGATTCTGGCAGGCCTGCTACTCAGCAGGTGAGTTCCCTTGGTCACATAATTTGCATCTTCATTGGGTTTTAGGAAAATATCCCTTGACTTCCCCAAACTAATTAACATGCAAAGCCTCCTTTTGCTTGCTTTCAAGGGACTGCAGCTTTGGCCTAATCTATTACTAAGTGACTGTTGGGGAGGCAGAGCCTAGGGACAGAGGAGTGACTCCTTAACAAGAAGGCCAAGGGCAAAATGCATGAGGCTCTTTTCTACTAGCAATCCATTTTGAAATTTAGGCAGCTCTTTATGAAGATAACTGATGATCATCTAAAATCCAGTTCTGAGTGCATTCAGATAGCTCTGATGAAGGTAGTTTCTTCAGTTCGTAATTGGGTCTCTCAATTTTCAGACATTCGTTTCTAAGCAGCTGTTGGGTTATGCTTTTAAAATCTTTTCTAGTAAACACCAACAGTGTTCATGGCCCCCTTGGTCTCTGTCTCTCTCTCTCTGTCTCTCTCTGTCTCTCTCTCTCTCTCTCTCTCTCTCTCTCTCTCTCTCTCTCGTATTAACACTGCAACATGTGGTACTGGATTTTGTGAACTTTTTTTTTGTGGTCTTTGTGGTGAACTCAGTATGGCTTTTAAAAATACTTTGACAAGAAGCACGTAGTAGTGCCTTTTTTGTAGTCTCTGACTCTAAACATTAAAAGACATGTGGGATTAAATAGCTTCATATTCTTTCCAAATCAATGGCAGAGACCCCTAACTCTAAAATATACAGGAAATTTTTTTTCATGGATCCACTTGCCTCCTACTGTGTACCAAAGTTCACCTCAAGTCACATTCAAGGTACAAGAGCAGTTTGTTATTTCCCCTCAGTGTCGTACCCCTGGTCCTTTCCTTATCTTGCTGAAGGGAGAAGTGGTCTGGTGTGGAAGGCTAAATCCGCTGACTGGCTCTCCTCTCCTCAGGACCCCGCCCTTCCTTTACCTCTCTCTTTCAATTGGCTTCATTACGTCAGCGTTTTCCGGCCCCTCACTTCTGTCTACTTTTTAAAATGTGCCCCACCCATCCCACCTCCATTTCTGTAAAGAGTTATTATAGCTCTGTGTGTCTCTTGCCTCTGTGGTTGGCCTCGGCGCTAGGCAGTCTGGTCTCAGCGACTCCTAAATCCCAAACCTGCTCCTGCTTATCCCACCACTGTCTTTGTATCTAAGTTCACATCTCAGTTTAATATGTGTGTGTGTGTGTGTGTGTGTGTGTGTGTGTGTGTGTGTTATACACTAAATATCTTATTATTATTACCTGGTCTCTGCAGTTGAAACTGTTGGCCACCCTCATCCCCACACTTTTTTCCCACTGATTTCTAACATGTTATTCTCCCTCTCTTTCCCTCCCTCTTCCCCCTTTCTCCTACTTTATCTGGGTACACCTCCCCAGCCTCTTCTCTAGCCTCCCTCGAGTGTGGTTCTTTTCCCTAAGCTGTTTGGTTTTTTTTTCATTTATCATACTCAAAATTGAGGATCTTTCTTTTTAATATTTTCATTTGAATTTTATCTTAAAGAACACAAAATAATGAGTTTCATTTATCATTTTTGTAAATGTATGTCATTACATTTTGTTCTTATTCCTCTCCTCACTGTAGTCCCTTCCTCCCTCCCTGGCTCTCACAGGCTCTCTTCCTTCCTCCCAAACAGCCCCTTTCCCATGAGGTATGAAAAGCTGGGATTGGGTGGTCTGGGCTCTCAGGTGGAGAAACCACAGCAGCCTGGAAGCTCAGAGTGTTTATTACATAGAATTGAACACGAAGGCAGGGTTGTTACACAGCTGAACATGGAGGTGGGGTTTATAGTGTGCAGGTGAATCAAGGAGACAGGTTTAGCTAATCTCAGTACGAGCTGTCTCTACATAGAACAGTCTTTGGGCTGTAAATATCCAGGAGAAAGCTATGGTGGACATTTTCTGCACACACTATCCACATCCACACATGGACTTCCTACAGTCCTATGTTCAGTGTTTTGGGGAAAACTCCACAGTAATTTCTGCACGGTCTTGACCATTTGCGCTTCCGTCAGCTGTAAGGGTTCCTGGTCCCCTGTTGCCTCTCTGATGTTTGCCACCATGGTGTTTCCTTCATGAGAGCCATTCTGGGGTGAAATGGAACCACAATACAGTTTTAATTTGTATTTCCCTGATGACTAAGGATATTGAACATTTTTCAAATATTAATTGGCCATTTGTGTATCTTCACCCTGGAAGATCTTATCGATGTGGTCAACATCTCCCTATACTGAGTACCTCGGGACTCTCTCCCACTCTGGTATATCTCCCTTCCTCTCAAGCTCCAGGAACCCGTTTCCATCTGTGTTAGGACATCTTTGCCTAAATGGCCTCAAGCACAATTTATCGTAGAGTAAACCCATTTACTTATCCATCAGCATGACTCAACGGTCACCACATTGGAGACTTTTTGTTCAATCTTTGAATAATGATACCAAGTGTATAAGCTTTTAATTCAGAAGTCAGAATGTCAACACAGGTGGTTTTTTATTTTCTTTTTTTTAAAAAGATTTATTTATTTATTAAGCAGACAATGTACTTCTGGTAAGGAAGGCACCAGGTCTCATTACAGATGGTTGTGAGCCACCATGTGGTTGCTGGGAATTGAATGCGGGACCTCTGGAATCTGGAAAAGCAGCCAGTGCTCTTACCCTCTGAGCCATCTCTCCAGCCCCCATTTTTATTTTTTTTCTTTTTCTTCTTTTCCCATCAGTCAGTCATAAATTAGTCATGTGGGTTACAACATTTAAATATGCATGTCTGTTGCTCACTTCTGATAATGGCCCGATATTCATCAGTGACCTCTGACTAGTTTATCACCAGTGTTACCCTCTGTCGTCCATGTTCCAGGATTAAATTAGAGTGATTTTTCTGGAATCTAAATCTGACCCCATCATTATCAGTCTTCATAGCTTGAAACATGTTCCAGGTCCCTGAGTGGAACACACTGTCCCTGTGTGTTCTGACCTGCATGTTCTGACCTGTGTGTGTGTTCTGACCTGTGTGTTCTAACCTGTGTGTCCTGACCTGTGTGTCCTGACCTGTGTCTTCTGACCTCTGTGTGTGTTCTGACCTGTGTGTTCTGACCTGTGTGTGTGTTCTAACCTGTGTGTTCTAACCTGTGTGTCCTGACCTGCGTGTCCTGACCCGTGTGTCCTGACCTGTGTCTTCTGACCTGTGTGTTCTGACCTCTGTGTGTGTTCTGACCTGTGTGTCCTGACCTGTGTCTTCTGACCTGTGTGTGTGTTCTGACCTGTGTGTTCTGACTTAAGTGTTCTGACCTGTGTGTTCTAACCTGTGTGTTCTGACCTGTGTGTCCTGTGTGTTCTGACCTGTGTGTCCTGTGTGTTCTGACCTGTGTGTCCTGTGTGTTCTGACCTGTGTGTCCTGACCTGTGTGTCCTGACCTGTGTGTGTGTTCTGACCTGTGTGTTCTGACCTGCCATCAGCTTCTCCCACATCCCCACACACTCACTCTGGGTTAGACACAAACTGCCCTTCCTGGAGCTCCTCAAACATCAGACCAATATTTTGGCCCAGAGTTTTCCCCCCTTTACTTAACCAATTGAAGTCTTGGCTCTAAGGAATTTTCCCTGGTCTCCTGAACTGGGATATCTGTGAGCTGCTCTTCCTGGTGCATCTAGAACACAGAAAAGGGCACCTGTTCACTTGACGATGTGACCCTATTTGATTAAGTTCAAGAGAACAGAGATTAGGTATAACATCCACTAGGTGAGTAAGTATTTGTGAATAAATTTAGAAATACTTTATAGGATACTACTTCTGCCCATCATAGATTCCCTCCCCAAGTTATTACACAATATTCTAGGAAAAACGTAACCAGAATTGTCCCATCATTTAGAAGTATTGAGTAGTTCTCATTCTCAACTTCTTATCAATATCATTTCCCTCCAAAGCTCACATACTAATTTGAGGATTTATTTTAAAGGGGGTCATAGCGTGGAGTCTTAGTCGGGCTTCAGATTGGAACAGTGAGACAAGGGGAATACAGTAACAGGCACTCCAAAGGGAGCCCACTTTCCCATGCCTTGCTCCCCCAGGCATGACAGCTCTGCTTCCTTTCACGTGTTGTCCTGTTTATCATGCCCATGTGTTTGTTTGCGTATCTGCTTCCCTGGAATGCATCACCCCTTCTTCATCCTCCCTTGCCTCCTCCACTTACCCTAATGAAATCATTCCAGCTGAATTGACCTATTCTTTCCCCTCGAGTCCCTGAACGTCTGGATACAGTCATCTGCCCCAGACTGCACAATATAACTTCTTGGCTGATCTGACAATTCTCTTTAGCTATTTTCTCCCCGTGGCTCCCCTCTCTGTGGCTTTAGGGAGAAGGCTATATCCTTGTTACCCGTGGTTGCTGTCTGTGGTTTCTCGAATCACTCTGGACTATAAAATCTATTCCCTGCAGTCATCCTGAGAGTAGGTTGTATATGTTTGCATATGTCTACCGTTGTTTGTTTTCTTTTGTGTTACTGGGTATTGAACCCATGGCCTTATGCATGCTAGGCAAGCACTCTACAACTGAGCTCTGGTTCCAACCCTTTCCTCTTCCTAGCAGCTCTTTTAAAATGCGCCTTCTTTTCTAGAAGCGGTAAGGTCTCAGATAGACACGTCTGCTTACATAATTAAAAGTAGGTGTCAGTGTTATCCCACAGTCTGATGAGGGTAAAACAGTGCTTACAGTGGCTTGGTTACTACCAAAGAGTGATCTGCCTCAATACCAAGCGGAAATGCAATGCCGCACACCTTAGAGGAGCAGAGCCAGCAGCCTGCTTAGCAAATCAGAGAGACTAATTTGTAAAACATTTTAATTATTGGTAACCTAAATTTATATTTAAATGATCATAACTTGATATACTGCAAATTCTTAGACTGTTGTTGCCTTAGTTTGCTGAAAACAACAAAGCCAGAGGTCACCATTTTCTATTTATAAACTTAACCTCATTTTTATTTTTATTATGTATTGACAAGCAAATACATAAATAAGGCCACAGGATAGCTTTGGAACTCGGCAGTTCAACATTTCTAGGATGAATGTAGTTTTGCCGGCACAGTGCTGGGCCAGATAATTAAGATTGGGAGAAAATTAACCATATATACATACATGGTTAAATATTGGAGATAGTATCTGGCCTGGAAGTCACAGAGACCTGCCTGCCTCTGCCTCCCAAATGCTGGTGTGAAAGGCATGAGCCACCATGTCCAGCAGCTTTCCCGTCTGCTATCCCTGAATTTTAAAGATTTAAGTGCATATACTGTATTTACAATATCTATATGTTGTAGGGTAGGATTTCCTCTTCACTTTAGTAAGAAATAGTGAAACCATTTATTTGCCATATCATCTTGTGTGGACGCAACACATTGTACTGCGATGCTTTCCCTTTTGAGTTGTACTCCATCAGCTCTGCATTGTAAGCATAAGAGACTAGAGAGAGCAAGAGCAGAGCTGAAAGAATTACCGAAATTCAGACTTTTTAAGGCTGTTGGGTGTCATTTCGTTTTTCCAGACAGGGTTTCTTTGTGCAGCCCTGACAGCCCTGAAACTCACTCTACATGAGCTTGCCTCAAACTCAAAGATCTGCCTGCCTCTGCCTACAGAGTGCCTTGTCTTATTTTTTGATTCTTGACATCGGATGCATCACTGTGCTGCCTGATAGTTAGGTGTGTAAGGTTAAGAGCCTGTCAGTTGGGTGGCTGGCACAGCCAAGTCAAACTCCCTTTAATCATAAGGCTGAGAGATGACAGGCTTGAGCAGAAAAGGAGGCAGTTCTGAGGCCAACGTGAAGGGCCTTAGACTCCCACCTGCAGGTATGTCAATGGTCTCCTCTTTGGTTGGTCACCAGGGTCAGAATATATAGCATCATATCCTTCCTTTGTTCTCTTGCCTCAGCCTTTTGTCTGCCAAAGAGCTGGAAGGACCAGGAGGAGCTGGCAATGCTGGCTGGGCTCACCACCCCTTCTCAGGAAGTTCTCTATCAAAAGCCTCAGAGTGAGGTTTCCAGAGGTAGATTCTGGAAAGCCCCTTAAAAGTCATCATGGGAAGTGGTAGGTAGGTACGTTGGAGGATGAAGGAAGGCAAATCCTCGTTACAGATAAGTTGGCTTTTCCACCTTAAGCCATGCCAGCTCAGGAGCTCTCTTTAGATTTCTGGAAATCCTGAGGGTATGAATGTACAAACATCCCTCTTCTAGTTGTGGGGAGGAGCCTCAACTGAGACACCTTCTCTCCCAGGCTGCTCCAAAGGGGTTAAAGGAGCAAACTCTCTTCCTCCCCTCCCCTTTCTTTCTCCTTCTCCTCTATTTCTTCCAACCCCCTTGCTGATCTTTTAAGAAAAATCATGTCACACACACACACACACACACACACACACACTCCATGATGTAGGTGAAGATCAGAGGACAACTTATGGAATTTGGTTCACTATTTTCTACCATGTGGTCTCAGGGCCATCTTGCTAAACCTTACCTTGGCTGCTCGGAGAGAAACAGTAAGAACTACAAGGCACATAATAATGTAATGAGTGATCTTTGTGTTTGGAATCATACAGGCTCAGGTATATATAACTTTACCTTTGTATAATTTTAATTCAATCTCCCGGAACCTCAGTTTTCTCCCTTATGAAACGGGAGTAGTATGTTCATCTTAGAGAGCACATGCAGGTATTAGACATGATCCATGTAAAGTAACTGTCAGGTAGCAGACGGATGTATCTCCATGTTTTTTTCACAGAATCCCCTGCCTAGCGTAATGACCCAAGAGGCAAGATGCCTTTGGGTGTTGAGGGGTAAGAAAGCATATGAAGTACGTATGTTACTGAAGGTCTGTTATATTAAATCTATGTAACACATCACCTCCAGACTCATGGGACCCAACAATTAATACTTATTTCTCATGTATCTGCAGGAACCAGCTAATATAGGGTGGTCACAGATGGCTTTGCCCGTATGGTAGAGCTAAAATACTCAAGCAATAACCATCTCTGTCATCCCATCAATGAGAGCAAGTCACATGACTGAGCCCATTACCCGGTTCTATGTCTATGGCAAGAGTACAGAAGGGTACAGAAGAAAGTGAAATTGAAACGTTCAAATTTGTCTAGGTACTCTACCTCATGACACA
The DNA here is from genome assembly GCF_018167655.1 of Microtus oregoni. Classification (NCBI taxonomy): domain Eukaryota; kingdom Metazoa; phylum Chordata; class Mammalia; order Rodentia; family Cricetidae; genus Microtus; species Microtus oregoni. Next base: position 1,030,797 of record NW_024543976.1, on the reverse strand, counting down.
GATTTCTCAGAGGAAGATGCTCTCCTAGTGGAGTATGGATATTAAGGAATGTCTACTAGAATAGCTTTAATGCTGGCAGTGAAGAGAAGGTAAATGTGGAAACAAAGGTATTTGATATTCATAAGGAAAGCTGCTGTGTCGATGTAGGACATTCACGACCTTCCCTACTAGATCACAGCAACCAGAGACCCCAAGATTTGCCCTGCCTTCTTTTCTCCTTAGCCTGCTACAGTGCCTAAGGCACAGTTAGTCAACACTCGGGAAATACGCGTGGCTAAATAACCCCAAGGTCACACAGCTACAGTGTGCTCTGGGTGTGGGTGGGATTAGAGTTTCTTTCCAGGAATTACTAGTGGATTTCATATTGTTGGATATGTGCTTTGCAGATGTTTATTTGGGGAGTTAGATTGTGGTTATATCTGTGTTTTGTGAAAAAAAATTCAAAGAAGCAGACGCTGTGTAAAGTTTTGCAATGACTATAGAAACCGTTTGGAGGCAGTATCCAAAAGGCGTTCTTGTTTATAACTCTATTCCGCGTCTCAAATTTTGTTTTGTTTTGAAGCCTCAGGTTCTACTTCTGGATCATGCCTTCTTTTTAATGGAAAGCAGCATTTAAAAAAAGAAAACAAAACACTTGAGTGTTTTGTCATGATTCTCCATGCAGGTGTTAAGGGATGTCTTCCATTAGGAAGCATGCCCCCAGATAACGTTCATTTGCATTTTCTTCTCTGCTTGTCTCTTAATGGTCTGGTACACAGAGGGCTACTTGAGCTGATTTATATGGATGTCAGCCACTCTCATTTGTGCATACTTAATTCAAAGAGGTGATCCCATTGATTTCCAAGCCCTGTATTCCAGGACATGGTACCGGCGTAGATCTTTCAGCTGCTCTAACTACGTTGTCTAAAAAAGGAAACCACTTTCACCTTCTAGAAGTAATTTTGATGGGCATCTCACAGTGCTCTGTAGTACTCGCATAATTAAATTCTCTTTACTGCGACTTTAAAATTAAATTGGCAAGCATTTTTTGAGTTCCACTGGGTAAATAACTTCATTCTGCATGCAGAGGAAATGGCACCTATAGCTTGATACACAGTTCCCCTTTCCCAGGTGTCCTTGTTTGCTTCTCTTTTGCTGTGATAAACACCATGTCTAAAAGCATCTGGAGAAGGGAAGGGTTTATTTGGCTTCCAGGTTATAATCCATCATCAGAAAAAAAGCCAGGGCAGGTGCTCAAGGCTCGGGAACCCAGAGGCAGGAACTGAAGGAGATCACAAAGGATCACTGTTTACTGACTTGCTCAGATATCTTTTTTATGTAGCCCAGGCACCTGATCCTGCCCACAGTGGCATTATGTCAATCAGCAGTTAAGAAACTACTCAGAGGTCAGCTCGTAAGGCAGTTCCTCAATTGAGATTCCTTATTCTCTGGTACGTCTAGGTTTGTGTCGTCAAAACCTAACCAGCACACCATGGGCGTGAAGAGGCATCACCCTCAGTAGGCAAGTGTTGCCTCATTGTATTAAGCTTGCTTACCCCAGAATTCCATAATCTTTGTGTTTTGTGCCTACTCGGTGCTTAGTGTTGAGAATACAATTTGTAACCTCCTCCCCCGAGGAACTCCCATTTAGTACATACAAGTGATGTGAATCCCAATGTCCCCCATCTTTGGGAAGGAGACACAGGAGTAGCCTCGTCTCTGGCCTGGTCTGCTGCCAAGAACAGGTAGCATGCTTCTTTTGTCCTGGAGATAACTGTTCCATCAATCCCCTTTAGTGTCAGAAATGTAACTGGAAAGCTGGCATTCCTTAAGCACGGGATTAATACTCTGAAAACAGTCCCAAAGAGGTGCACTGTTTCTTTCCCTTTGGACACTTTAGAATTCATTAGACTAATCAGTCTTACAGACTCTTCAAGACTTATTTTATTTATCTCTGGGCTTAGATAAGGTACCTTAGTGACTTCATGTATGTAGATGCTTAAAACTGTGTAGCACATGGTTGCTAATTGCTAATACAAATAATATTCATTGCTAACCTTGTTATAGCTTCTCTGAATATGAGCAAGAGACTGCCTCAGTGTGTGTGTGTGTGTGTGTGTGTGTGTGTGTGTATCTGTGTGTCTGTGTGTGTGTGCCTGTGTCTGTGTGTATGTTGTTTGGCATTGTCGCTGAGAACATGAGCATGGAAGTCACTTGCAGTTTCTCAGTCACCATTACGAGCCCAGTAGCCCCAGGCACATCTCCCCCCGCCCCCACAGACCTAGGAGATTTTGGTACCCACTTGAGCTGGTATGCAGATTGAAAGAGGAAGTGTGAGGATGCTCCATGCTGGCACAGCCACCTCGGATGACCTTAGTGAAGACATCTACTTGTCACACCTGGACACATCTGTTCTCCTGAGTGATCCTAGTGTCACCTTCAGTGGTAACATTAAAGATGGATGAGAGCTGGACATTGCCCCCACTGAATCCACTCTTTGTGTTCCCAGTGGTCCTTCAGCACATTATTTTACAGTTATAGCCTTTGGCTAAGTTGGTGCTTTGAGCCCAGAAGTTAAATGTGCGCACAGTGGGTCCAGCTGAATCCTACTGCGTCATGCTGGGAAGAATTAAGTCCATTTTGCAAGTTATTCCGCCACAATGTTCTCTGCCTGACGTATAGTAATTGCTACTGAGACAACGAGGCTCGGTTCATCCTTGTGAATAATAGTTCCAGTGTGGGAAGTGGGGTCGCAATAGAGAGTCATTTTCATCAACACCAAGGGGGTCCTGGGGCTACTGGTGCTTGGGAAAGCGACTCCCTCTTTCACATCCTTGCTGGTTTCAATGTGCCCAGACTCTGCCCTTATGCTACCATGCTGGCCAAAACCCATTTCAACTGTCTCTGAAGGGTTCCTGTTTGGTCTCACACTAGCGTGTTTGTTTCCACGTCCACAAACCTCAACAAGAAAAAAAAATAGCCGTTGCTTTTCTTTTTGAAGCAACAACTAATTTGCTTGCGTAAGATCTTGAAATCATAGCCTCTGAGTTGTCAATGTTCCCAGTCTGTGTAAACAATCTCCAGAATCCCTGCCTGACCCCAAATTACTCTGGAGCATTAATTGTCCTGGTGGTTTCGTGGCCACATTATTTCATATTCATTAGTGTTTTCATGAAAAATTACAACACTAATTAGAGCAGCTTCCAGTTAATTCACTTGGTGATTCATTACCTCTCTCCTCTCTTGGTGTTCTGCATGTGGTCATCCTGGAGAAAGCATCCGAGGGGTAATTACAGTTGTATTCCCTGAGGGAGCGCCTAATGCCATTAGTTCTGATCCACCTGCACAGCCCAGCAGCTCTGATGCAGTCTGGGTGCAGCTGCACCCTGCTCCATGCCCTGTGGATGTCCAGGGAGAGAGAAGGAAGAAGGGGAGCTCCCAGTGAAGACCGGTGATTAAGGAGGGATCCAGGACAGCAGAGGGGAGCAGAGCCTCAAAGGGAAGCGAGGGAGCTTAGGCATATGAACATCCCTATGGTGCCTTCTGCAGTCTGGAGTAAGGACAGGGTGGTGGGCATCCGTGCTTTGAATTTAGCATGCAAATGACCAGGCTAGACTTTTCCTTCTCAAAGTTCTGGTGTCTTGTTCATCTAGTAAGAAGTTCCGAGGACCTACTAGCATGGATGCTATAAAAAAAAAAAGTAGGAAATAACTTGTTGGGAAGGATGTGGAGAAACTGGAAGCTTATGCATCACCAGTAAGAGTGGAAAATTCTGAAGCTGCGGTGGAAACAGAATGATAGCTCAAATTAATGCTTTGCTTGGAAAGGCCACCTTAGATCCATACTGTAAAAGAACAGAAAACAGGGTCTCAGGAAATGTGTGCATATGCACTCATGTTTATTACAAGAAGGGGAACTTGAGCATTCATCCACGTATGAAGGGGCAAACAACATGCAGTACATATGTGTCTATATTGGCCTTTACTCAATCTTCAAAAGGAAGGAAATTCCGCCAGGCCTACTGGCACATGCCAATAATTCCAGGACTCAGAAAGCTGAGGTAGGGGATTGTGGCTTAGAGACCAGTCTGGGTTACAGAACAAGAGCCTGTCTGAAAAAAAAAAGAAGAAATTCTGATTCGTGGTGTGATATGGGTGAGCCTTGAAGATATGATAAGCCAGTTCCTAGAAAACAAATGCCTTATGATTTTACTACAGAGTGTCTAGCATGGTGAGCCTCACAGAAACAGAAAGCAGAAACCAGGTGTGGGTGTTCTGTGTCTGTCGTCTCAGCACTTGGGAGGTGGGAAACTGGGTGATCCAGGAATTCCAGGTCATCTTTGATTGTGTAGCAAGTTTAAGGCCAGCCTGATCTATGTGAAATCCTGTTCAAAATAAATAAACCAGAAGTAAAGAAAGCGGGGATAGGGTGGGGTGGGGTGGGGGACAGAATGGCAGTTGCTGGAGAGGAAGGGAAAGAGAACTACTTAGTGGGCTATAGTTTCTGTTCTGCAAGATGAAAAAGTCTGCTCAGTGATCTTGTATACTTGTAAACGGGTAAGATGGGCCCTGTGTGTGGCGGTGCATGCCTGTAATCCCAGCACTGGTAGGCTGAGACAAGTATTCAGCCTCTGCTACACTAAGAGACTCTGTCTCCCAAAAAATGTGTGTGTGTGTGCGTGTGTGTGTGGTAAATTTTACGTCACATATAATACAGTTTACATAAAGAAAGATGTAACTATATTGTAATGGGCACTCAATTTTTAAAACTCAGAAAATAGAAAACAAAGTTTTGCTAAAATATATTTCTGTTCTTTTGCAGTTTTCCTAGGCATTGCATTAAAATCTTGTTTTTAGGGCTGGAGAGATGGTTCGGTGGTAAAGAACACTGGCTGCTCTTCCAGATGACACAGGTTCAATTCCCAGTACCTACGTAATTTCTCACCACTGCCTGGAACTCCAGTTCCAGAGGATTCAGTGCCCTCTTTTGACATCTGCAGCCCCTGCATGCACATGGCGCCTAGACATACATGCAGGCAAGATGTCCCTACACATAAACATAAATAGATAAAACCTTGTCTGTGTAAAAATCAAACTGTAAATAATTTGATAAAGTCCTATTTACCTGCTCCCTTTAATCCCTTTCTCCCATATTACTTCTCTGAGGCAACCTCCGTTTGGGCTTCAAAGGTGTCTGCCAATCTAGCATGCATTTATTTGCCTACATATGCACTTGTATGTAAGTATGTGTGCGTTGCTTTAATATAAGGGCGTTCACAGAGCCCATACTGTTCCAGGACTCATCACTTTCATGTTGCAAATGTCTGTAAGTTTTCCACTTTGAATGAGATCCTCCCAGCTTCAGTCTACAGCAGAGCAAACCATGGAACTGGCAATTTCCTTTAGTCATTCTGTACTGATGAGCAGCTTGGGCCACCTTTATTACTGTTCCTGTTTGAGATGGGGTATTCCTGTTTGGCCCAGGTTTGCCTAGAACCTATCCTCCTGCCCCAGATTCCCTGGGTGCCAGAATTACAGGTGCAGACCCACCATACCAAATGATAAGGCTGTTGATCCTTTGGGTTCTTTTATTGACAAACTACATTGCATGAACACTTATGTGTTCCAGTGCAGATGCTTCCAGAGGTAGACAGTAAGAGGTGTCTCTCCACACCTATCAAAACTGGAGCCATTCTGTCTTCTTCATAGTCAATGTGTTAAAGTAGAGTTTGTGGTTTCTTTCTGGTTTGTTTGTTACTTTTCATGATTTCTAGTGAATATGGAGATATATGCACATACTTTCCAGATCCATTTCCTTCTGACAAAGTCCTGTTCCCATCTTTTATCTCTTTTTCTTCCTCTAATAATCTCTCTGTGTATCCTTCATATATTCTGCTTACAAATACTTTGTATTTTGCAAAAATGTTTTTTCCCATGTTAATTGGTTTTGGTTGGTTGTTTGAGGCTGGTATTGGTTTTGTTCACTTTAGTTTTGATTCTCTGAGATCAGCTTAGACTGTGCCCTAGACCTTTCTATATAGCCCAGGCTAGGTCTGAACTGAAGATTCTCCTGCTTCAGCCTCTAGGGTGCTAGAATTATAAGTGTCTGCCATCATACATGGTTCCAGACTATTTTATGAAACCTATGCATTGCTTGCTTTTCTGTTGCTGACTAAATCACCATGACCAAGGCAACTAAGAGAAGAGTTTATTTGGGATACAGTTCTAAAGAGTTAGAGGCCATGATGGTGGGCAAACATGGCAGCAGGCAGCAGGGATGGGGGCCAGAGCAGGAAACTGGACATGCATATCCTCAAACACAAGCATGAAGCAAAGAAAATAAACTAGGAATGGTCCTTATGTTCTCAAAACCCTTCCCCAGTCACTTACCTCCTCCAACAAGGCCACACCTCCAAGCCTCCCCAAACAGTGCCACCTACTGGGCACCAAATCTTCAAGTCTGTGAGCCTATGGGGGATGGTCTCATTCAGTCCACCACGTCCAATAAGGTATCTTTTAACTTAGTTGTGGTCAAATTCATCTTTCTGGTGGTGGTGTTCTATTTTATGTTTTCTTCCTAGGTAACTTTTAAACCTTGAATCTCTAATGCATCTTCAGGTTCATTTTATAAGAGGCATAATGTTGAGATCATAATGTCCCTCTCAGATGAGGAGCCGCTCAGTCCAGAACTACTTTCTGGTCATTGTTTTCTTCCCTATTATTGGAACTGCCTCTTAATCACACGTTAAGGTCCCTTATACACTTGGGTTTATTCCCATAAATCTGCTCTGTCCTGTGAATATGTTGGTTGCTCTGCCAACATCAGACCTTTAATGACTTTTACTAAAAGTGTCTTTTGCTTTGCCAAGGCTTATTTTTCTTCCTCTCTTTGGTTTCTGTGTTTGCTTTGCCTTCCTTACCCTTCCACTCTTCCAGAAAATTATAGAGCAGGCTGTAATTTATGAATGATTTTAATCTTCCTGATTGCATATAGACCAATGTACCATTTATTCCAATCTTTATGTCTTCCTTAAGAAAAGAGTTTGGGATTTGTCCTTTCCACTGTTTGGTTAAGGTCATTAGTAGTCACTCATTACTGTTGAGAAGGCATTATCCTTCTGTTCCTTTTTAAACAGATTAGTTCTGATGTATAGAAAAAGCTATAGCCTTCTCAAATGCATTTTTGTGAAGTAAAAGATAGATTGAAATACATAACACATTGATGTGTGACATTCTTTCTGGGAAGACAAGAACAAATATCTGCTTACCCCAGACAGGGAGCCATGACAGAGCAAAGAAAAGAGACCCCAAGATTCCAGCTTGGAAAGCAATGAGCTTTATTGAGGTTACTCATAGGAATATGAGTAAGGGGCTACTTATAGGATCAGAAATGACTCAGTGACATCACCAGGAGACCACGCCCATATGGATGACAGCTCACAAAACCTGGGAACCTGGAGCTCCCACAGCTTACAGGGAGCTCAACAAGTTGGAGAGTGTCCTTTGCAGATGGCCCAGTTTGTCTGGGCCTTTTCCAGGCAACTTGGCCGGTCTGGGCATCTTCTAGGAAACTCAATTTGTCTGAGATTCTCTCACAGCCATCCTTGCTGCTTAGCTATGCTTGTGCAGGGAGGATCTTAGTGTTTCTGCTCAGTTTCAGAGACTTCCAGAAGCCTCTGGGTTGTTTACGTCCTGGATTTCAGAAGCTTCTGTATAGGAGGGAATGTTTCACCTCCCCTTAGGATACTCTGTTGCTGGACTTTTTCTAACATTCTGTGCCTTTACAAGCTCCCCGCCCCCAAGACAGAAGTTTTAATATCAGAGGGAACATACACAGCACACGCAAACACACACTTAAATTCTGACGCACATTGAATATTGCTAGCTCTCTAGAGGGAATAGGTGATGTTCTTTAGCAAAACTCCTTCTCAAAGACAAGAAACATCTCAGTGGTCTGACTTAGGGGGGTTGCCTCTTGATTGGTTTCACCGCTCTTAACATTCCTGTCTGTACTCCTAAATGCCACGATTAAGTTTTTCTCATTTTAACATTGATCATATAGGTGTAGATTTTCCCAGTGTCTATTTTTGTGTCAAGGTTCTTTTCTTGAAGCTTTTTTTTATGCTGTTACATGTCATTTCGTGTAGAAGCTATCCCTTCTTTCCAGAGCCATGCCATCAAACCAGAATCAATCCATCCTCCTGTTGGTGAGCTCTTAGGGCATTCCTAGTCTTATCTTAAAGAGAGCCACTCTGGGTACTCCAGGTGCAGGTAATACCCTCAGTGTACACAGCGTCCATCTCAGGAGAGTTTTAGATTTCCTCAGAAGACCTTGAAACCGTGACTTAAGGATGGGTGGTCTTTTTGAAAAAAGGATTCTACAAAGTGCTTCTACACTGCTTCTCAACCTTCCTAATGCTGTGAGCCTTTAATGCAGTTTCTCACGTTGCGGTGATCCCCAACCATAGAATTATTTTTTTGTTGCTACTTCATAAGTGTGATTTGGCTACTGTTATGAGTCATAATGTAAATATCTGATGTGCAGGATATCTGGTATGCGACCCCTTTGAAAGGGTCATTCAGACTCCCCAAGGGGCTGTGAGCCCCAGGTTGAGAACCCCTGCACTAATAGAAGGCTGGAACAGTGACAGAAAGCCCAAGGAGAGTTGTTTAATGAGATGCATTCCCAGTGTCAGCAAATGGAGCTTGACCTTCTGTGACACTCTGTGCTATGCCATAGAAACCACACATTATGGATTTCTTGGTTTCGGTGGTGGATAAGTGCATAAAATGTATTCGATACTGAGTGTAAAACTTAATGTGCAGCTTCACGGCTTCTGTTCCGAACACCCGTTCTAACTGTATGGAAGTTCATTGAGTTGTGTAAATTCAAATTTTAGGTCCAGTTAATTTGGGCATGTGGTTTTTATTTGTGATTTTTTTTAACAATAAAGTTTATTTATGAAGGGAAGAAAGAAATAGCAAGGACGCATACATTCAGACACACCTCAGAGATGCCCTACCCAAGGAAGCCAGTTCATCTGGTAGCCCTAATTGCTCATTGACTGGGGAATTATAGAAGGGGTTCTCCAGTCTTGCCCATGGGCAGGGTTGGGCATGGCATACAGAGAAAGACTTCAAGCAAGGAAATGCCAAAGCTGACACTTGTGACTTGGGAGTGATGCTGGCATGAACTAGAGCAGTGAGGCCCCCTAGCGGCATGTGCATGTGCCTGGCACAAGCTGCTGAAGGAGCGTCTAAGAGCAGACTGCCAGCCATGGGGTCCCATGTGTTCACCTACTGAAGATGCTGTCAAGCTCTCCAAATGTTGTACCTTCCCAGATCAGTCCAGTCAGCTCCCTACAGACCCTAGCTTTACAGTTTTTGAAGAAAAAGACTTTTACATTTCTTGCCATTTTGGTGTGTGTGTGTGTGTGTGTGTGTGTGTGTGTGTGTGACATTTTAATTTGTATTCCTAGATTACCAATAATTTTTAGTAACGTTTTATATATTTATTGGAAACTCAAGTGTCTTCTGTGAAGTACAGTGTAGTCCCTTGCCTATTTTCATATTAGGATGTCTGGGTTTTGCTTATTGATTTCCGGTAGATTTTATATATTCTGGCTCCAAGCCCTTTGCCAATAACACGTATGGCAAATATCCACGACTTTCTTTCTACTCTGATTACTGTCTCCAGTAAACAGACGTTCTTAATTTTAATGGCTCCTAATAGATGGTTTTCTTTTGAATTAATACTTACTGAGTCTTAAGAGATCGTCCCAGGATTATCGGATGTTAGCTTGTATTATTTTTCTGAACATTTCATTTTTTTATATTCATTCTAAGGTTTATGATCTGTACAGAACTGTGTTCTGGGATGGGGGGATGACTCAGTAGGTGAAGCACCTACTGTGTGTGCAGAAAGATCTGAGTTTGAAGATCCAGAATGCACAGAAAGCCTGGTGCCGCACATATGGTCTATCATCCCGGCGTTCCCACGATGAGGTGGACAAGCTCTGGAAACTTACAGACATGTTTTGTCATTAACCAAGTTTTCATGGGTTTGAATCTCTCTTTGTGTCCTTGGCTCTGTTCCGTGGGCCTAGAGTTGTGTGCTTTCTCCTCCCCCACGTGGCACTATGTGCCTTACCGAACATCTGAGTAGCTGACATAACAGGGCTTTGCCGAGAGCAGCTTGGGCATTCTTTACCTCAGCGTTCCCTGTACATTTCCAGATTAGCTAATTAAACTCCAAAGACTGTCAAGAATGGAGGAAGAAGAAGTTTTCTAGGTAAAAATGAGATTATCGTGTAATGTAGCTTCTGTTTCTGTCTGGAGAAAGAGTATAGAGTACTGTAAATGCAAGGAGTCTCGAGTCAGACCACCCTATTTTTCATTTCTTTTCTTTTTTATCTTTATTTTATTTTTTGAGCCGTGGTCTCTCTGTAGCTCTGTCTCTCCGAGGACTCACTCTGTAGACTAGGCTGGCCTTGAACTCACAGTGATCCTCCTGCCTCTGTCACCCAAGTGCTGGGATTAAAGGCATGCACCACTATGCCTGACTGTATATACGACCCTAATTTTTATCCCAGTTTTGCTACTTGCTCTGGGGCTGAAATTAATTTGCTTAATTCTCTTGACCTTGGTGTCGCTAGTTATAAACAGCCCCTCACAGAGTGGCTGCAGGAATAGATGAGTTCTTGCCAATAGGAAGGAAGAGCCTGCAAAGAAAGAGAAGCCCCTGCTCAGTTTCTGCCATCCGTTTCCCTACTTCCTAAATCTCAACACTGTATCTGTTTGTTGTTAGTTTGTTTCATTGTAATGGCTACTTTCCCAGTGTAGAGCAGGATCGTAGTGGTGCTTGAAGGCCTCATCTAGAAACTCTGAAGCATAGCCTTCTGATTTTATTGTAGGAATATATTTTTTCTATATTTGATATATCTGACACAATTTGATATATTATTGTTCACCTCTGAGAGGTTGTGCTATTCACATAAAAATGGAAACACTGGTGCTGGAATTGTCTTTACCTACCACTGAGATGTGAAAGGAGAGACCGCCCGCCTGCCTCCCCATCCGCAAGGCTCCCCACCTACAGACCCATTAGTGTAACTTTTCCAGAAAACATGCTTTGATATGTTGTAAACCTGAGGCTGTTCATGATGAGATCATCACAGAACATGCTGGCCGTCCACTGTTTGAGAAGAGTATCAAATTCCTGAGCTTTTGTGTTTCACTAAACTCTTATTAACTTGAAGGACATCTTCAAGTTATTTTTCTTTTCAAGGAGAGAACACAGACTATGTTACTCCAGTAAAGATCAACTGACCAATATTATGGTCACTGTGTCCATATGCCTCAATGCTTCCTCTATATTCCTTAGTTTTCTGCAGATTTTTTAAATGTTTATTTATTTAGTGTGCACACACATACACAAACATAAACACACACACACACACACACACACACACACACACATATATATATATATATATATATATATATCCTGCTTAGTCTGTATAATGTTACTTGTATAGATATGATTTCAGGGCTGACCATTTAGTATTGGACAACCAATTAGGGAACTCATCCCTGGAGAAAACTGTTTCTTCCACTTTCAGCATTTTGTCCTTGCCTTCTGTTCTTTGTCTATGGGTAGGGGCACCATGAGATTCTTTATGTTAGCATGACAATGTTAGCATGGTGTACTTCTTCCGGTCTTGTTTAGGCAGCTATATCATTGAGACTTCATGGGCACAGCTTCCCTGCCATTTCTAGGAGACACAACTTCACAGCAGCCTTCCTGATCCTCTGGCCCTTACGTTCTTTCTGTCCCTTCTGCAATGTTCCCTGGGCTTTGGCGCAGGAGTTGTGTTGTAGATTTATTTCCTGGGGCTTGACAACCTATAACTTATTCTCTGTGTTTTCACTAGTTTATGGCTTGACAGTGGTCTCCTTCTGTTGCAGAGAGAGGTTTCTTTGGTGAGGGGTGAGAGCTCCACTTATCTATGGATATAAGGCTAGATATTTAAAACATATTTAGGGATTATTCTGGTTTAGTAAAGTATGAATCTTAGGCTCTCCTCTATGATCCATAACCTTACTAGCCCTGGCTGGTTAACTAGGTTTCTAGTACCAAGTATGATTTCTCTCCTATTGAGTAAGTAAGTCCAATTAGAGAGCTGTTGTTTACAACCACGATGTGAATGCCACTGTTGCACTCATGTCTTGGGGTTATCATGTCATTCTGGTCATCACTGTGGTTCATAGGCATTACAGCTGGGTAGGGCTATTGGATGCTTTCCTGTCTTGGCAGTTTGCATGCCACCTTCTGATATGTTGGCAGCTAGTCCTCAATGGGGGGTGGCTTCCAGGTCATATCCAACTAGCTCTCTGGGTCTTCTATGCGAAATGCATGGTGTCTTCAGCAATCGAGACTTACCTTCAACCTTGGGGAGACAGCCCAAGAGCTACAGCCATAGACTATATTGTTCTGAGAGTCTTTTGTTTTCCCCTGACCAAACATTCAAAGGGGGTGACTCATGATACTGCAGTTTTTTGTTTTTGTTTTGGGTAGTATATGGTCCTCGGAATGAGTATTATCAGACCAAGTGGGATAACTTCATTTATACTATATATATGCATATATAGATTTACATTATTGTATGTAGTTTAGATAAATAAATAATGGTATGATTCCTTGTGAGTTTTTCAGACTTCTTTGTTGTTACCATACCCTCCTCTCCTCCTCCTTCTGTGCTGACATCCCTCCCATCACCCCCAGTTATAGTTTTTACTGTGGTGAGTTTCTGCTTTCTTTTTGGTCTTTAAAATGGTTTTAGTGGGAAGTTGAGCCTTCCCTGGATCTTCTAGCCATTTGAAATCAGGCATTCCTACAACTGCTTTTGAAGCTTCTATTCCTAGCTGTCTCCAGCTATGTAGGGAGTTGGTGATTTCTTTAGGGCAGTGTTCTGCTTGAGTAGAGTGGATGGTCAACAATTGTGATTTCAAAGAGTGGGTTCTCCAATTTTTTATCATAGCAGCTAAATGAGAAACCCTTACTGGATCAGATGGGAGGACAGATGGATTCTCAGAGCTTGATCATTCCCTGGCAATGGTTAGGACCACACAAAACGAAGTCACCTCTAGGAGTTGTAGCCTCCTGTTCTTATCTAAGTGCTTTCTAAATTCTGTCGTCTTTGAACTTCATGGTTTTACAGCCAAGACCATCTGGCTTTGGCTGCCTGGTTTTTAGTGTTACTTATTTCTGCTCTCAGAGCTTCGGCTGAAAGGGAAGCAGAAGCAGAAAGCATAGCTGCTCTCAGTGCAGGCTTCCGCATGCTTCCTGACTGCCACCGGAGCCAGCTGGTAACGAAGAGAGCGACATCTGAGTGCTCTCATTTTGTAAGTCTCAGACCCTCAGTGACTTTGCATTCAAAGTAAAAAATAAGGACAGGAAATAGAGCTAGTTTTATACAAAGACTGCCCTTGAGGCATTGGAACTGAGATCAGCCCCTGTGCTGCCAGCCTTTCGTTGGAGGAGAGATGGACATTGCAAGGTTGCCGTGACGCTTATCCAAACCAGCCTACTTATAACCTGCCCAGCACTCACGTGAAAGCAGAGGATCTGGGGTGTGAAGAAAGAGCAGAAGTTCATCATCAATCAAAAGGGTAGAGGAGGATAACCTCAGAAACACCCACACGCTAAGCTCAATACACAGCACAGACATGCGTGGGCAGCACCAAGCCCCTTTGGCCTCCCGAATCTGTGAAATTAAGGCTACCTCTGCTGTCTGGACTCCAGAATGTTTGTATGTTCACATGTATGCAGATATTTGAAAGCCAGAGGTCAACCTTGGGTGTCATTCCACAGGTGCCATCCACCTCATTTTTAAGACAGGGTCTCCAGTGGCCTCGAATTCCGAACGTAGTCTAGGTTAGCTAGCCAGCGAGCCTCAGGAACCCACCTGTCTCTGCCTCCTCAGCATTGCGATCGCAAGTGTGCACTACCACACCTTGCTTATTTTTTATTTTATTGCCTTCTGGAAACATTTATTTTTTTTTTTGGAGAATTTCTTCCATACTAGTAAAATACATAGTGACAAACTAAATCAATAGCACAATTAATTGGAATCAAAAAGACTGATTTATGTACATATGTGCATACATATGTGTGTCTATACCATACATACCTGCACACATGTATGTTATATATGTGAATTATATACACCAGTATGTATATATAATTTATTATCCTTCCAGTTCCTGGGTAAAGGGTCATTTCTCAAATTTCTGAAAGAAGCAAGACAAAGAAACAACTTAAAACTGAATAAAAGATATCATACTGCTTTGGGCCTTTGGAACTTCAGGTTTGGGTCTGAGGCATCTCTGGCTGAGTCATGTATCTCAGTTTCTAGAACTAATGGAGTTCATTAATGCAGTCATGTCCTATGCAAAATAAATGAGCATAATTATCCATATTTTTAACCACCAGAACCAAAAATCATATGTTTCTTTTGATGTGAATAGGATCAATATTTATTATTGTGGCATGCATTCTTTTTTATCATTTTTATTGAGCTATACATTTTTCTCTGCTCCCCTCCCTTTCTTCCCTCTCTCCTTCTCCTGTGACCCTCACACTCCCAATTTACTAAGAAGATCTTGTCTTTTTCTCCTTCCTATGTAGACCCATGTAGACTACATCTCTTAGGATCCTCTTTGTTGTCTAGGTTCTCTGAGGTTGGGGACTGTAGGCTGTTTTTCTTTGCTTTGTGTCTAAAAGCCACCTATGAGTGGTACATATTACATTTGTCTTCATGTGTATTCAATTTTTTTCTAGATCTACCTGTTTGCCTGCAAATTTCAAGATGTCATTATTTTTTTACTGCTAAGTAGTACTCCATTGTGTAATTGTACCACATCTTCTTTATCCATTCTTTTTTTAAAAAAATATTTATTTATTTATTTATCATGTATACAATATTCTGTCTGTGTATATGCCTGCAGGCCAGAAGAGGGCACCAGACCCCATTACAGATGGTTGTGAGCCACCATGTGGTTGCTGGGACCTTTGGAAGAGCAGGTGATGCTCTTAACCTCTGAGCCATCTCTCCAGCCCTTCTTTATCCATTCTTCAGTTGAGAGGCATCTAGGTTGTTTCCAGTTCTGGCTATTATGAATAATTTTGCTATGAACGTAGTTGAGCACATGTCCTTGTGGTATGATTGTGCATTCTTTGGGAGTATACCCGAAAGTGGTATCACTGGGTCTTTTTTTTTTTTCTTTTTTTCTTTTTTTCTTTTTTTTTTTTTTTTTTGGTTTTTCGAGACAGGGTTTCTCTGTGGCTTTGGAACCTGTTCTGGAACTAGCTCTTGTAGACCACGCTGGTCTCAAACTCACAGAGATCCGCCTACCTCTGCCTCCCGAGTGCTGGGATTAAAGGCGTGCGCCACCACCGCCTGGCTCACTGGGTCTTGAGGTACATTGTTTCCTAATTTTCTGAGAAAATGCCATACTGATTTCCAAAGCAACTGTACAAGCTTGTGCACCCACCAGCAATGGAGGAGCATTCCTCTTTCCCCACATCTTCTCTGGCATAAGCTGTCATCGGTGTTTTTGATCGTGGCCATTCTGACAGGTGTACGATGGAATCTCATAGTTGTTTTGATTTACATTTCTCTGATGACTAAGGATGTTGACCATTTCCTTAAGTGTCTTTCAGCCATTTTAGATTCCTCTGTTGAGAGTTCTCTGTTTAGTCTGTACTCCATTTTTTTTATTGGATTGTTTGTTCTTTTGATGACCAGTTTCTTGAGTTCTTTACATATTTTGGAGATCAAACCTTTGTCTGATGTGTGATTGGTGAAGATCTTTTCCCATTCTGTAGGCTGCCGTTTTGTCTTGTTGACCGTGTCGTTTGCTTTACAGAAGCTTCTCAGTTTCAGGAGGTCTCATTTATTAATTATTTCTCTCAGTGTCTGTGCTGCTGGGGTTATATTTAGGAAGTGGTCTGTAGAGACAGTTTCTAAGGAAAGCAGCTTTCTCCTTTGAGAAAAAGCCAGTGTGCTTCCCATCTGACTCTAACCAAGGGAGAACTGAGGTAGTTAAGAGTTTAGCTTACAAGAACCAAGTTCGCGGTACTGCGTCTTTGGTCATCTGGATCATAGTGCACCTTATTGATAAGCCAGGAATTCAGAAAGGTAGGGAGAACTTGCAAACTACTTAGTTTCTTAAATTCCAGGAGCACAAAATAATAGGATAATGACTTTCAAACTGCCCCATGTTCAAAGTAAGCCCTTGCTTCACCCAGGTCATTCAACTGGCTCTCGGTAGCCAAGACGACATTTTGGAGCCTGAGACCAAGTCTCCTGTGCATCAGCCTCTACTCCCCATGTTCTTTTAGCACTGTACTGGCACCTGTCCCTCTGCTGGCCCAAGCAGCCTGCAGGACAGATTTACCAGCATCGATGGCCAACCGAACACTAAATCTGTACCAGCCCAGTCTGTGAGACCTGCTGGCTTCCTTGTTTGAATGTGAGGGATCCCTTTATTTTCCCTGTAGACTCTTGACTGTGCAAATTAGTTCCAGAGACAGGGTTAGCTCTCTCTCTGTCAGTACTGGAGTCACCTCTTACAAGCCCAGAAGTGAAGGGAGTTAATTTCCTTTCCTCTTTTCTCAGAAGCCCATAGACTGCGCAAAAAGAGCAGCATGAACTTTTTGCCCTTGGTGTTTTCCAACCCTGTCTCCCTGCATCTCTCTTGGGATGGGCCTCTTTGCCTTGAAGGTCACTCTCTCCCCTCTTTGGACAGTCCCTAGCTTCAGGCTCTTCAGCTGAAAAGACAAAGGATTTTTCTGCAAACTTCAGACCTATAGACTTGCAGGTGCTGACAGATCACACCAGTGATAGTTTCCTTTCCCCACCTCTGCCTCCATCTCCATCCTGGTAAGAGCGTCCTGAACTCTTCAGGGGAGTATTTACTGAACGCAAGGCGAATAAAGCGTGGCTGCATTATTTCTTAGGTGCTAACAAGACCCATCACAGATAGAATGTATTTGTACATAAATTAGTGATGTTAGGAAACAACTGTGGTCAGGAGCCTTTTAGGCCCTCTGACACAGGCAAAAAAAGGAAAGAAAAGAAAGTCCACCATGGTCTTATCTTTTGCATGATGCTGGGAACTAAATGAGAAAATAAGGAAAAACAAAACCATGAATTTTTATTTGCCATTAGCCCTATGGCAAGTTCATGTACTGTTAAGTAAGGTGTGAAAAACACTTGAAATAATGAATTAATTTTTTTAAATGTGTGTGTATGTCTCTGCCTTGAGTGCCTATCACATGTGTGCAAGTGCTCACGGGGCCCAGAAGTGAGCTCCTGGAGCTGGAGTGACTGGGAGGCCATCATGGGAGGCCCTGCATGGGCCGTTTTCCAGCACTGCAAACGCTTTTAACCATGGAGCTGTCTCTCTAGCCCTTCAGATCATGAACTCTAAACCTCCCTTCTGAAACCACGTTCCTTTTTGTCTGTGAAGGAGAGACAAGAGTCATGTTTACTGAACATCTGTGTATTGAATGTGACAGCTGGCATTGCGTGTGTGTGTGTGTGTGTGTGTGTGTATACACATGCACATGTGGGAACATGTGTGTATGCATTTGTGGAGGCCAGATGTTGATTCAGCTATGCTGGCTAGCCAGTGAGACGCGGGGATCCTCCTGTCTCCGTCCTCCTAGTGGTGGGGTAAGAGACACCACCAATTTGCTTGGTTTTTTACTTAGGTTCTGGGGATCCAAACTCAGGTCCTTGTGTCTGCGTAGCAGGCATGTTACTGACCTGGTTCTGTCCTCGGCCCACAGCGAGCTTCTTGATGTCCTAGAGTGGTGGGCGTTAGAGTTCCTAGTAAATGAGGACACTCAGGACGAAGGGAATGCAGCTGCTTAAGGGCCAATGGCGATCTGGACGTGGCTTGGCTCTGAGATGAAGCTTCAACCCTGCCTTTGACTCAGTCCATGAGCAGAGAGGCAAAGGCTGTTCTTGGCTTTGGTGTCTACCGGCTCTCACCACAATCAGGTTGCAAAACATAACCACAAAGCAGGTGGCAGATGTCAGCATTTATTTCTGCTCGGGAGTCTGTGGCTTGGCCTGGCTGTTTTGCTGATCCAGGCTGCACTCGGCTGATCTCAGCTGTGCTTCCTCAAGCATCTGCAGTCAGTTGCGGGGTCAGCTGCGGGGTGATCCAGTATGGCTGGAGTTGGGTCAGCTCATCTTCTCCCACAGTTAGCCTTGGCCTGTTGGTAGCATTCCCAGAGCCGAGACAAACTTTTATCCAGCGTGCTTGTGCTAAAGCCAGGCCCTTCATCACCAGCCCTCAGACTAGCTCCCCTCACCCAGCTCTGAGAGTCTCTGGCTGACTCTGTGTTTTGCTGACGGAGCCAGGACTCTTTCCTTATCTCAGCTTTCTGTAATGACCTCTATTTTCTTTGCTATGATGAAATACCTTCGACTGGGCACCTTACAAAGAAGAAAGGTGCATTTAACTCATTACTGGAGTGATATGGCATTGGTGTCATTGTGGCTTTGATGAGGAGTGTATAGCAGAAGGTCATAGGGCAGAAGGCTTTATGCCAAGTGAGAGCTAAAATGGAGATCAGATAGCGGGACAGGAAGCTAAAGGGAGACATGAGGCCAATGGACATCCTACAAGAATGACATTCGTTACTTTGGCGGCACACGTTAATAACCCCAGACCCTCCTACTAGATCCTGCCTCTTAATGCATGGCGGCAATCTTCTAAACATTTAAACTATATCCAAACTGTGGCATATAGTGCCTCTTTTTGGTGCAAGCACTCATGGTTTCAGAGGGGAGAGGGTTAAAAGAAAAAGCCATTTGCAAAGACTCTGGGTCTTACCAGATCGACACAGGAAGCAATGTCATACTTGGAGGTGACACATGAGCTGGGGGGGGGGGGAGGGAGGAGGGAGTGTGCTTCGGGGACAGAAAGGACACTTGGGTTCTTGGAGGACAAGGGTGGACAAGACAGTCCCAGAAAAGTAAGTGAGAACTGAATGGAAGCAGAAACACGTCTAGAAAAAACATAGAAGATCAGAGAGGAAGGGACAAACCATCATCCCCAGACACTGGGCTCCTCTTGGACCATATTCATCCTGCTGCTGTTTGGGACCAAGGACTTGCTCAGGCCTCTCTCTCCACCAAATAATTCATGAGCCTCCACTATGACAGTATAATTCTCTCCACGTGCATCCCCTAAAGCTGCTAGTATAGGAAGGATGAAAACCCATCTCTTCCTGTTGAATGAGGCCACTAGATGGGGGTTCTATTGTTATCTCATATTAATAATTCTGTTTCAGAGTTCCAGGCTTAAAGAGGGTCTCAGCCCAATATAAGAAAGGGCCACATACTGGTGGGAATCAGAATTCATGGTGCAAAACCCAGGCAATGGGGTGTGTTTCTGCTCTTGAAAGGCAGGGCAATTCAAGCCATGCTTTAAGTCACTTTTACTTCAAGGAGGGCATTATTAAGGGGTTGAAAAGGGAGGCTCTGAGTCTGCTGACTGTCAACCTCAGCAAAGAGGGGTCACTGAAATTTTATGAACTGTAAACAGGAATCCGTACCTCTACTTTACCTTCCTCTAAAACATGTGGAAAGAAAGTTCGATGGGGCATCTTGGTACTAACTTTGGTACTAACTTTGATTATGCTGGTTCTTATTTTTTCTGGGTTCCTCATTTTCCTTATGAAAGTGACAGCCTCTGACCAGACAAGGACCCCAAAGATCTATGACTATGGCAAAGACCAGGCTACAGGAGGTAAAAAGATGTTCAGGTGACCAGGTATGGTAGCTCATGCCTAGAATCCCAGCACTCATGTGTTAGAGGCAGGAGGGTTGCCACAAATTCAAGAAGAGCCTCAATGAAACAGCAATCTCTGTGCCAGTCAAGACTACATGTATCTTGTATTAAGCAAAGCAAGTAAGTGTTCAGAGGCTTTGGAGAAACTAAAGGCACTAAAGGCACTGAACCTATGGGATAAATCATGAGTCTAGGAGAAGTGTGGTACCCGAATGACCTCACCCAACTGTACGTGCCTCCAAAGCCAGTCAGACACTGCCTTACACATACACACACACACACACACACACACACACACACACCACACCACACACCTCCTGATGTCTTCCACAGATACAAATTGTCTCTGGCTTGATAAATCCCGACCCAGGTCTCCAACCACAATTCCTGCACATTGCCCAGGGTGACCAGTGGGCACAGCTAAAGACCTGAGTATCAGAGGACAACTGAGACCACATAATTCTAGAAGAAGCTCCCTTTCCAGAGCAAATAAGACTTGGCCATCTAGGGAGTTGAGATGGAGCCATGTGGAAAGAGAATCAGTCAGGAGAGAACTGATCTCTCCCTCCTGGTTAAGAAGGATCAGCTATGGGAAGTATCACATCCCAGGCTATTCAGTGTCTTATCTTATTAATCTCCTTGATACGCCAAAGGCAGCAAATCAAGTGGTGACCAGGTAAGAGGCAAGTTGAACTGTTGAGATGTGAGAGTTGGCTTGTGCCTGGACCAGAGCCTCCACTAGAAACAAATGGTTAACACCCCAGTCTATCACTGTGCCTGCATCTGTAGATAGGTAGCTGCCTGCTGTTCTTTCCTGTTAGTCACAGGTTATGGACAGATCCGTGGATTCTTGTCTGTCCAAAATTTACCAAGCTGAATCAGCGGGATTCCTTCTGGGAAGAGGAAACAGGCCTGGTGGCAGGGGCAGGTCACCTCGTGGTAGATAAACAGACGGTTATCCCCATCTCTGAGCTGGACAGGAACTTTTGAATGTCCTTATGCTCCACATTAGGAAGGTGGGGACAGTCACAGATGGCTGGAAGCTGCCTGGATTCACACCAGCCTCACTAGCATGGAGTTCATTCATTGACTCAGCTATGTTCTCTCTGCTTTTTTTTTTTTTCTTAAAGAGAAATGGATCCAGGTAGTCAGGATGCCATTGACCCACCTTCCAGTGTGAAATTCCCCTCGGACTGGCCAGCATTCGGCTGTAATAAGACTCCATCAACACTGCCTGTGAACACCTGCTGTTATTTGGGGTCTCTGACACATTCCTCAGTTGTAGGGAGACACTTGGCACTTTCCTAGCCACTCAGAAATGGGTACATATTGACTGTAGAGTTTAATAACAATACCGGAACCATTTACAGGCTACTTGTGTCTCTGGGGATAGCTGGGGCTGGTGCTTGTTTTGAGAATATTGAGGTTCTAGACAACAATGAAGACCCTAAGAGAGACATACATGGATCTTATCTACATGGGAAGTAGAAAAAGACAAGATCTCCTGAGTAAACTGGGAGCATGGGAACCATGGGAGAGGGTTGAAGGGGAAGGGAGAGGAAGAGAGGGGAGCAGAAAAAAATGTAGAGCTCAATAAAAATCAATTTAAAAAAAGAGTAACAACAACAACAAAAGAATACTGAGGTTCACAACCTCACGCCACCTGTCATTCCATCTGTTGACTTTTTTTAGACTTTCAAAGGTAAAACTATTCCATTCTGTTTCTGAGCAACTGACTTTGCTTTTTATTTGCTTATTATAATATACTATTTTAATTGATTATTTGAGAATTTGATGTGTCCATGCGATGTATTTCGACCATGTACTTCTGTCTCCCCACTTCCAGATGCCCTCTTTCACATCTCTCTCCTGACTGCATGACCTCATTTTCTATAGCTCACTGAGTCCAACCAGTGCTGCCCATATGTACATGAGTGAAGGGCCACTGGTCGTAAGCATGAACAACTTATCACACCACTAAAGAAAATGATCTCTTTTTAAAACTTTTATTTATTTATTTTTTAAAGAGTTATTTATTTATTATGTATACAGCATTCTGCCTGCATCTATCCCGACAGATCAGAAGAGGGCTCATATCTCATTATAGATGGTTGTGAGCCACCATGTGGTGGTTGGGAATTGAACTCAGGATGTCTGGAAGAGCAGCTAGTGCTCTTAACCTCTGAGCCATCTCTCCAGCCCTATTTATTTATTTTTACAACCAGACAACTGCTTCCTCCTCCTTCCTCACCTCCCAGTCCTCCCCTGTCACCTCCCCTCTGCACCCCCATCCACTCCTCCTCCATTTCTGTTCAGAGATGTGCAGGCCTTCCGTAGATATCAACCAAACACGGCATATCAAGTTGAAGATTGGACAAGGCAACTCAGTATGAGAAAAAGGGTCCCAGGAGCTAACACAAGTATCAGAGACAGCCCCTGCTCCCACTGTTAGGGAGCCCCACAAGAGGACCAGCTGTCACATATATGCAGATGGCCTAGGTCAGTCCCATGTGGGCTCCCTGGCTGTTGGTTCAGTCTCTGTGAGCTCCTATAAACCAGGTTAACTGGTTCTGTGGATTTTCTCATGGTGTCCTTGATCCCTGTGGCTCCCACAGTCCTTCCTCCCTCTCTTCTGCTGGATTCTCTGAACTCTCCCTAACATTTGGCTCTAGGTCTCTGCATCTGCTCCCATCAGTTGCTGGATGAAGTCTCTCTTACGACAATTGGGCTAGTCACTAATCTACGAATGTAGCAGAATATCATTAGGGATCATTTCACTGCCGTTATTTTTTCTTGGCGGCCATCAACTGCCAAACATCAATAGCGTCTCAGCTTGGGATGGGGCTTGAGAGCCCTTCTTCCAGCCTGGCTTGAGCTTATGTGGACACTTATAGCTTCTGTGAGCTCAGGGGGACAGTGGTCTTCTTGTGTCCAGAGACACTGTTTTGCCCCAGTCTTCCCCAAGTTCTGGCTCTTAGCATGTTCCTGCTCCCTCTTTTGCTATTTCCTAACCCTCGGGTGGGACGGTTGCAATATAGATGTCCCACTTATGGCTGAGCACTCCCCAAATACCTGTTCTCCACACCTGGACCAGTCACTGACCAGCTGATTTTGTGAGTGGAACTCATGAGTTGCCAACTTCCAGCTGTTGGTACTCTGAACAAGTTCAATCCGGCTATTTCATTACTTGGGCCTGCTTGACTTGGCATACATTTACTGGAACATGGTCTCTGCCGGTCTGTATTCTGGTGACTTCAGAAAGCCATTGGAAGAGCATAGGAAGAAAGTATCGATCCGTTATTTCTTGGCAGTGCTGAACATTTTAAGCATTTGATATTTTTCTAAGTATATAAATCTAATATCTATCTCATCTGTCTGTATCTCACCAAATACAATCTGACAAACCAATGTGGACTTCTCCCACACAGTGTAATCGCCCTACTAAAAACACAAATAGAGGCTTCTCTGAAGGGTAATCAATATCGGTATAAAAATTGAGGGCTTCAGGACTAATCCAGAGGCGGGCGAGTTGACAGAGGACCCCAGCCAATGTTTACAGAAGCTATTTGCTCAGATTTTATCAGGCGATAATTGGGCATCCCTATTTATTAAGAATCCTCCAGATGAAGGCTCCACCCCCAGGAGGCTGGGACAGGACTGGGGTGTGAGGACCTGAAGTGGCCATGAGTAGCCAGGCGCATTGTTTCCCACATCTCAGAAGAAGCTGTCCGGAGTGTAATAGCGCAGAACTCCGCAGGGTCTCTGGAGAGGACTAAACATTGCCCTGCACGGAGGCCCCTCCCCTTGCAACAGGAGCTGTTCCCTGGAAGGGAGGGAGGAAGCTTGGCCTCAGGACCATCACTCTCATTATCTAGGTGTCCTCTTATTTCCTTTTAAGATGACAATCATCCTGCCTGGTGATTGCTGGTGTAACCCAATGAGTGGAGACTGGCACTGTGAGCTCTTCTTATTTGGCTCAGAAATACAGGCCCTGAAGGGTTAAGCTCTCTGGGGTCCCAAGTCTTAGAAATGGGAGTCAAGACTTGAATCCAGGTACCTCTAGCCACAGAGCTTCCATGTAGCAGCTGCTCCGGAAAATTTTAGAAAGCAAGTAATTCAGACTGAGGCATGTGGACCACTGGGGACAGCATCACCTAGGAGCTAATGAAGAATGAGGACCCGCAACCCACCCCCAACCCTGGCTGCGCCCACACCTGTTTGTAAAATGCTCTTCAGATGCCTCCTGCACGCCGTAACGTTCAGGATCACTTTGATAGATGACCTGAAATATGACACGAGAGTCTCAACATGCGCTTAGGACAGCCAGACAGGAACCCACATAATCCAACAAGCCGTGAGAACTTGGTAGGGTGCGCAGGGGTGGGACTGAGCAAGGGAGTGTACATGGGGAAGCCATCCAAGGGTGGCAGGCAGTCTCAGTCACTGCTGCCTGAAATCACATCGCCAGGGAGCCTCCCTTCATGAAAAAAACCCTAAAGCCTCCAAGAAAAATGTACTTGTGTGGATATATTTACTTTTGAAAGATAATATGGTTCGTTTACTTTGTTTCTTCTTCATTTCTTCCTTCCTTCTCTCTCTCTCTCTCTCTCTCTCTCTCTCTCTCTCTTTCTCTCCTCTTTCTCCTATTTTTTTCTTCTTAATGAGAGGACAAACCAGGAAGAAATTATTTACCCAAACTGACAGGCCCCAGCAGCTTTCCCATCAGAGGTCCCTCTGTTCCTGCAGCCCTTAGAAGGTACACATCTTGTTTACTTCAGGAGTGAGTCCTCTTTGTTTCTGTATGGTACATAGACAGCATCTGTGAGTTTAGTGAGAGAAGCTTTAGTTTCCAGAGTATTTTCTCTATGAGTGTCGTCCTTGAGTTAAATCCTCTTCAAGTCCATTCCAGCTGCTATGGTAAAATATCATGAGCTGTATTATAACAACTGGGGTTCATTTTCTCAGGAGACTGGAAAGGAAAAAGAAATCAAGGGACTGTTCTCTGGTTCACAGATGATAGTATCACCGTGCACCCTCACACGTTTGGAAGGCATCCACTAGCGTTCCTATAAGAGCACTAGCCGCAAAGTCTCATGAACTAGCTACCTCCCCCAAGCCCCACCCTTCTAATGTTGACCTTGACTAGGATCTCAGCATATGAATTTAGTAAGGGTATATAAGCATCTACATAACAGCAGATCCCAAACTCTTCAAGAATGTTCCACAAGCAGGAATGCCTAGACTAAGGTCTAGGCACATTTGCCCATCAGTATTCTGAGATGTGCAGAAAGGTATCTGCTCACCACTGAGCATCTGTGGTTCCCATCCCGGGAGTCAGGTACCCAGTGGAATTTAACTGTAGAGGAGGCTGCCCAACCTCGTCTTTCCTGCCCTTCCCCACGTAACACTGTTGAGGCTATGCAACACCCCCAGGAAGCTTAAGACTCTCTCAAGTCATGTTAACCCGTGTTTTCGTGTCTCAACACAGTGGCATGAATGAATTGCATTATTTAGCCCTTATAATCACTTTTCTGGAAGTCCTGTGTGCTGCTTAGTTTTATATCAACTGCATACAAGCTGAAATTGAGAAAAATGCCTCCATAAGAGTCGTCTGCAAGGCATCTTTTTTATTACTAATTAATGGGAGAGAGCTCAGCCCATTGTAGATGGTACCATCCCTGGGTTGGGGGTTCTGGGTGCTATAAGAAAACAGGGTGAGCAAGCCATGAGGACTAAGCCAGTAAGCAGCACCCCTCCATGGCCTCTGCACCATCTCCTGCCTCCACCTTTCCACCTGCTTGACTTCCTGTCCTCACGGCTTTTGATGAACTGTTGCAGGGAACTCTTAGTGGAATAAAACCCTTTCCTTCCCAAGCTGCTTTTGGTCATGGCATTTCATCACAGCAGTAGAACACTGCCTAGGACAAATTGGCATCAGGAGTGGGGTGTTGCTATAACAGACCTTACCATGTTGATTTGGGGAGATGCCATCATGGGAGGACTTTGGAACTTTGGGCTAGAAAAGTCATTGAGTGCTGAGAGCTCAGTGAGATGCTCTTCAGAAACTTGGACGATCATAATGTTGAGAACAGTGCAGACAATGGAGGCCTGGTTCTGGAAGTTTCAGTAGGAAGAACTTAATTCCCTGAGTCAAGATGCCTTTTTTCACCACTGTGCCAAGTAGAACCTATGTGCCTGCTCCAAAGAGTCAGTTAGGAATGTCAGACACGATTGGTCCCTGCCTGCTAAGAAGTTGCAGACTAAGGGAGAGGTGCTGCTGGCTAAAATAATGTCCTGGTCACATATGTCATTCACATGTAGCTTCTCACGTCTACTATATCAAAGCATATGGCAATCGAGATATTTAGGACCCTAAAGGCTGTCGTTGCATCTTTGGCTTATTTCCTACCCCTCCACTCACACAAACACACACCTGTTTTCCTGTTCTGGCTTCACTTTAAAGTGGCCAAAATAGAGCTGGTTGAACTGACTTTTCCGTGATTTTTGTATGGCTGGTTTTGCTATTTGAATGTCTGGATGGACAGGATTTGGGTCAGGATGCTTTCATCTGTCGCCTTGTGTTTCATCCTGTTAACAACTTTTGGGGTTGTGTGAATTGAAGCCTTGCTTGTGTGTTGGGGGGGGGGGCTTTAACTTCAGAAGTGATTTCAGCTTAACAGAGAACAGCTGCAGAGGGTGAACGTGCAAAGGGCACCCCCTTGCCAACTGACTCTCCCCCTAATGCAGGGCTGCCCCATCTTCTTCACCACAACTGGTTCTGGGGGTGGGGTGGGGGCAAGGGGAGAAGAGAGAGAGGGAGAGGGAGGGAGGGGGAGGGGGTGATTGCTAACTGAGGCCTCCCATCACCAAGATGAACTAGGTAGGTTTGCTATTGACAGCTGAGCAATCCACACAATAAAACCTAACAGTTTCCGTCCCCTATACGATGTTGTCAATGTTTTCAATGGATCACCTTCCGGCTGGGTTCTCACACTACCACTGATCCCGTTCCCTTTTCTTTTCTCTCCCTCAAGCGTGCAAACGCAAGGAGCAAGAACCCAACAAAGACAGGAACAACTCCCAGAAGAAATCCCGCCTGGTGTTCACGGACCTCCAACGCCGAACGCTCTTCGCCATCTTCAAGGAGAACAAGCGTCCTTCAAAGGAAATGCAGATCACCATCTCCCAGCAACTGGGGCTGGAGCTGACCACGGTCAGTAACTTCTTCATGAACGCCCGGCGCCGCAGCCTGGAGAAATGGCAAGATGACCTAAGCACGGGGGGCTCCTCCTCCACCTCCAGCACTTGTACCAAAGCATGATCCAAGGATTCTCACCTGGGCACAAGTCACCTCCAAATGAGGACAACAGATACCAAAAAAAACCAAAAACCCAAAATACCAAAAAAAAAAAAAAAAAAAATCACAGACATCAGATTCTTAGCTGGGGCCCTTCACTGGTGACTTGAAAGCACAATTCTCTGGAAACGTCTCTTCTAGCTGTAATCATAGGCCAGGTGTTCATTGTGTTCGCTTTTGTTTTAAATGGCTACAGAGTCTAAGTGCACGCTGAAAACGAATCTCTCTGAACCAGACAGTGTCCTCTGAGCATGCTAGGCATCCCAGAGATCCAAATGGGGCCTTCTTGGAGCGAGCTCACCACAGCAGGGTGTCAGCCAAGCTCAGCATGGCTGTAAGCGTCAACAGTCCCATGGGGGGGGGGGGGGGGGCCCGTCTATCTCTTGCGTCCATTGCCCACGGGTAATAGTGGGAATTTGGCCTGAGTAAAGACACAGCGTAGGATTCCAAGACTCTACGTGATGAAAAGAATTCAACAACAAGAAAGACCTCATTTGCTTCCCAAGTGCTTAGCGTCTTTATATCACAATATACTAAAATTCTCAGCCATAACATTACAAAAAAAAATCAGAATGGTGATTACTGAGCACAAGTTTTAAATATGAAAATCAATAAAAATCCAAGGACCTGTTTTTTTCCAACTCAGGCATTTTTTCACTGGATAGTTTAGAAAGTTTTAGGTTGATTAATTTACAATGTTCCTTTTCCTTACCTCCTGGAAATCTCATGTGGTCTTTTGGATCCGTCGGGAGAAAAAAATAAAAGTCAGTTCACTTGAGCTCAAAGTATCAAGCACAACGAAGATAAAACAAATAAGGAAGGTTCTGGTTTCAATGCATCCAGTTTGACAAGGCGGTTTAGATCTGCCTTGCTGTTGTGAAGTCATTAGGAAATCATTGGAAATATGGCTTCAAGCACACTTTGCAGTTTGTTACAAATTCTATTTGTCCATAAGGCAGATGCACACTCAGGAGGCCAAGTTAACTGTTACAGTACAGGAGCAAATGCATCGTTTAAAAAGATGTAGATTTTTTTTTTTTAGATCATTACCATGCCCTTGATTTACTAGTCACCCGGTTCCTCCTCAGTGCATTACGACTACCATGCTGTTCATTCTCATTCTTGCTGATTTATGTTGTTCTCCATCCCATCCCATGAGTTGGGACGCTTCTGTTGTTTTCTAGAAAGAAACAGTTCAATAAGCCACATCCTGTCGTCTCTTCCTAACTCTCTTCCATTGTTGATTCATCCTTGTAAAACAGCTGACTGAATCTGGAAAGAACACAGCACACCAAAGAAGCAGAATACTGCAAACCAAAGACATTTATTACCTGCCATTTTCTAGCCTACAAATACTGTGATTACTTTTAGAGATCAGAACACCTCTGTAACTCCGAGTGGCATTCAGCTCTTGTCTTGGGCTCACCCTCTGGCTGAGCAACCCAGCTATGCCAATGACATTCGCCAGGCATCCAGGCGGTGGCTTCACCACGCCAGCTCTGGTTGTCACTTTCTCATAGCGAGTGGAAGAGGGCCCACAGAACTCTGGGAGATTACAAAGGTCACTATGTGCATATTTACCAGTGAATGGCCCCAGGTGGGCACCGTGAGGTGTTCCAAGCAAGCCAAACGCTGCAATGACTCTTTACAGACACTTAAGACTGACTTTTGTATGAATTACTTAATTGAAACCAAAGAATCTTTTTTCTGCACCTACTTCTGCAACAAACAGAACTGTCCCATTAAACTGAGTAAATGATCCCATCAGTCACCGGAAACCACCACCAACAAGAAAAGCACGCTAAAATAAAAACAAAAACGAAAAAAACACCGAAGACACACTGTGTTCAAACAGGCCTCTTGGGACATTTTTTTTTTTTTTTTTTGGAAGCAGATTTGAAAGGGTTGAGACAAGAATCAGAACACAGAAGAGCCTCAGTGGCCGCTGCTTCATTTGACAACTCACTCGGTAATCTTAAAGCTGAAGATTGTCTTTAATTTGTGCCTATGCAGTTTTTTCAAAAGAACATGGAACAGAGCAACAGAAACCTCAACAGCTACAATACCAAAGACGAGGATTCTCACACCTTTTGTCTCAGTTCGTTACCTTCTTTTGCCTGGCTAAAAATACTAATAGCGTCATTGATCTGTACAAAGGTAATTGATTTTGTTTCTTTAAGCAACGAAAGGAAAGGGTCATTCATTTGATTTCATTGCTTCCCTTTAGTTTTGTCTTATGGTTTTTTACTCAGCATGGAATCCCCCCAAAAGGTTCCATGGACCCCAAATTTGAGATGTTGGGATACTGAATGCTGTTCCCCTCTCTCTTCAACAGAGTCTGGGATATACTATTGTCGCTTGAATGTTTGTTGCTTAACCCTTAGACTTGGTTGCTTCTATGTTCAGTGTCTCATTATTAGGGGAAGGGAGGGGAGCAAGGGTCAGGGGTAGGAGTCTTGGTGATACATCCTCTCCAGAGCCACAGAACCAAAGAATTTATAGAGAAATTTACAACCTCATCTTCATGTGATTGCCACATATTAACAGGGCTTCATTTGGGGGTGGGGAAACATGTAAAAAGAATTGCCAGTTTCTACTTTTCTATTAGCTTTTTAAAAAAATCAGCTGTAAAGTTGCATTTCTGAAGAAAGATATAAATATATATATATATTAAATGTATGAGTACATATATAGACCAACCTGCATTGGTGACAACCCAAAGTTTTCCTGTCAACATGCCATCTTTTTGTCATATGTTCCATTTTCTCAGTATGGGGTTCACAACTGTTCTCATGTCTCATACCATTCCAGAGTTAATTTGCCACTATGGTTGTCTGGCAGTATTCGTATTTCTATGTCAATTTATGGGAAAAGTTGAAAGTCACATTTAAGTATTATTACATGTAACCTGATGATGAATGGATTCATGATATAAATGAGTTTTATTTGCATCTAGTCATCTCTATTCTATGCCTCAACCATGTTAAGCAAGGTTTCTCCACCAGGTTAGCTCAGAGCTACTGTGGCTGGCAATTCGGGGAATCCTTAGTGGTCCATTCCCACCCACTGTGGAGTAGAACTTCCAGAAATCCACCTTCCAGTAGGTGCCCCATCCATCAGGGTAGTCTAGATTCTTCATAGTGAGCAGAGCCACCACGGACTTCTCATGGGGAAGTCCAGCACCTATTGCAATAGGTTGACCAGGTGTTCTCAGGGTAGTAATTACCAATTTGTATTGAGAAGCTTGACTGCAACCATAGCTCCCACTGGAGTGGAACAGGGTCATGGGGGGGGGGGGGACATAGCTCAACCCTGGAGAAAAGACATATGGCAAATTGTGAGGAGAGTCCCAGATTCCCATCCCTGGGGAGCCACATTATCTGCTCTGTCCCCTCCTTCCATGCCCAGTGTGGCCTATTCTGTGCATGACCATCATTTCTAGAGCTCTGTGTGATGTCTATAGTCTGTCCTGCCCGGAGAATGTTTCTTTCACCCTTCCCTTGTTTCCCTTTATCTCCTGCTTGTATTCCATGGGCCCTTGGTCAAATGACCAAGAGAAACGCATATTTCTTCCAGAGGTTGCTCCCATTTCAGCTTGTTCAGGTGAATTTTAGCTTGGGCAAACACTAAAAGGACCCTGTGATGTGTGGCCACTGGGAACGGTGGTTCTGATGGAATGTAGGCTGAGGAACCAAGCACCTTGTTTTGGTTGGTGACTGACACACGAAGTAACAGCATTTGGGTCTCTACATCCTTGGAAGATGGTGACATGAAGAAAAAAAGTAAGAAAACTGTCTCACCCATCTCGGATAATATCAAAGAGAATGCTTGCTTTAAGAAGTTATTTGTACACACACATATGTATATGTATATGTGTCTGTATACATATGTGTCAAAATTTTAAGCCCTACAAAGTATAATTTTGCTAGCTGGCTAGCTGGAAGAAAAAAAAGTGCTATACTGAAAGGTTATAGAATTTGACCCAGTGTTTTTTCCCCAAAACTTTTACGTTTTTATTTTAAATTAATAGTTTCAGATAAAATAACCATTGGATAAAGTATAGAGTCAAAATCCTCAACTCAAGGAAAGTTCCAGACTGCCTCAGCCATCAGCAACAGCTGGACACTATGCAGTAATAGTTTACAACCCAATTTCACATTCTTGGGGTGACAGAAACCCAAATGCTCGACACTTGTGGGTGAAACGAGTCTTTCTTTAAGCCTCTGCGTAACTAAACTTGTGTTTTCTTTTGTTTTCAGTGTGATTTTAGTGATGGAGATTCAATTCCTTCATTACCAGAATTCTTTTAAAGGAGAGTCAATATGTTTCTTTTTTTTTTTTAAGGACAATAACAACAATAATAAAAATTCGATTCCATTATTTAAAAAAATTCTCCACAGTGTTATAGAGCATTTAGTTTGTGCCACAGACTAGTCTGAGCCCAGAAGGAAGACTGTGTGCACAGCTCTGGTTTTCCTAAAGGCTCTTGGCAGCTTCGGCTTTGGAAAGCCAATCTCATTGTCACTTCAAGCTAAAGCAAACCAAAAACTAGAAAGTTAAGCCTACTAGACACACGCATGCACACACACACACACACACACACACACACACACTTTCCTAAGGTAAGCAGTTTCAAAGCCAAATATTAACAATTCAATTTTAAATAATCAAACAATGTCTATGTTGGGCATCCATGACTTAGTGCCAGTAAATTAAAATTGAATAGATTTTTAAACAAGTAGTCACTATTTGGTAGGTACAGAGGGGAAGTATCCTCATTATATATAAAAAAAAAAGTCTAGGGATGTGTCTGTTAGCTAGATAGTATCATGGAAAATATCACAGAAATACACTTTTGGAGGAAATGGGTCCTCAGGAGCTTGTCTAATTGGAATTTTTCAAAACCTACAAGCAGACTAAATTCCAAGGTTGTTAAAGAATAATCGTCTATTGAAAAATGGAGAAAGTAGATCAAAGTTGTGGTTAGTGTTGACCACATAGCCCAGACACTGCTTTTTCAATATCTCTTCTAGCTTCCGGCCCAGTCACAGCTGACTTTACTGTCCTGTTGATGCTGATTCAGACTTGCTAGTCTAACCAAGTGAGTGGTAAGCAGAAGAAGGGCTAGAGCCTTTCTGATGATTACCTACAAGGTTTGATAGCTGGCCAGTGCTGTGTAGTTGGCTAACCGGAGAGTCCAGCTGTAAAATCAGCCAACAGGAATCCCCACTTAAGAAGAGCAGTATTTCTGGGTGGCTGCTTGAACTATAAATGCCCGAATGCCTATTTTCTATCTACACTTGTTTCTTTGCAAGGTAGGGGGTAAGGGTGGGAGGTTGATTGGTTCGTTTTAGAAAGTCCCAAGTACTTGTGAAACAAAAAAAAAATAATAATTTTTAAAATAACTTAGGATCTCATATACGTAGAGGCAGAACTTTTCATCAAGGCCATGTGTTATGCTCTGAGTCCACCTTAAGGGCTTATCAACCTCAGTTACCCAAGTGGCTACCAGTTGCAGGGAAGGTGGAGCCTCGGCTTTACCTCTGTGCGCTTTGAGTTAGGTGGATTGACATTAACCAGTTCATAGTTTTGAGTAGAGAAAAATGTACGTAAGGAAAAAAAAAATTCACCATAGGTTTGGTCATTCCATGGGAATCTTCCATTTAGCTCAGTTTTTAGCAACAGGCATTTTATATGGCACAGACCTCGGTAGATAAGTTTGCTTGATGCTTATACAGTCTGTGGGCTTGGATGTATACAGGTCTAGATACGTATTTCAACATAGATCCTCATAGTTGACTTTATATCCACATACATTGCCTAGAGGTGTCTAGACTGTGTACATGCAAGTGTGTACAGACATGTTTAATACATATATATATATATTGTAATCTGTTACAATAAATAAATTTCAAATCATCCTGCAACATGTATGTGATACTTTGACAATGTACCTTGTCTTTATTATTTTCTTGTAAAGCTGAAAACCAAAGTGCAGAAATGTAAGCAAAAGTATCCCACATCGTCATTCATCTTTATACTTGAAATTACTTTCATTTGGGTCCAGCCAAGACCAACAACTTATTGATGGGACATTGGATATTATTTAATTGTCTGTGTCCGATGTTTGATGACTTTGGTCGAATAACTTTATTCTGAATCTCTCATAACTAAAGCTAAATCCAAAGACCTGAAAAAGAACAAAAAAGGGGGGCGGGTGGGGCTGGGGGATGCAGAGGAAAAGTGCACACCAATGGGGAAAAAGTGGGCTCTGGTTTCCAGGGTGGAAACAAGGGTGGGGTGGTCTTGTGGAGGTTACATTAGCTAGTGGGGGAGGGGTGGGTTTTTTCCCTCATGTCTGTCACATCAAAGTGGTCTTTAATGTGATAAAGCTTTAAATGTTATACTTTGCTGCTTTGTGTTAACTTAGAATATAGAAAGAAATGACCCGTTTTGTCCATCAAAAGAAAAACAAAAACATGAAGACAACCCATCCCCACCCCTCAGATATATTTTAACGTAATCTCTTTCAGTTGTGACCCGAGAAGCTGTTAGTTAATATAATTAAGTTATTTAAATTAGTTTCCTGTATGCTTAGCATGTAGCATTTTGGGTAATTATTTAATTCTCTTTCCTTAGTTTGATTTGACTCCTTATTCTTATTTATGAAAATGCAGAGCAAGCAAGGCTGCATCTGAGATGCAGAACCCTAGCCACCGTTCTCCTCCACTGGACCCTGCTTCTTAAAATGGTGAGCTTCTGTTACAGACAGGGAAGAAGCCTAGGTTACAGTGAAACTGAAAAACAATCGGGGGGGGGGGGGCATTCCCCTCTCGGATTAACGTCTAGAATGGTTTGATGGTTTTTAAATTATTTAATTTAAGTTCACAGTGCCACCAGGTACCAGGCGAACTTCACCTCTTAATTCCTGGGGCCCTCAAAGCCTTTCTATTGTAACTTATTTATTTAACTTATTCGGCATCTGCGACAGGTGCGCTGTACAGTTTGTGTTTGTTATTTAAAACAACAGAGAGCACTGCAGTTTGCTGTCAGAACAACAGAGCAGATTTGTGGACAAGCAGTGACTGCTCAGCCTGAACCTTCTTCAGAACACTCAAGCTGAGATCCAACATCACCGGCCCGGATTTTGGGGCTTCTATATGGAAACTGGAAAAATAAATTAAAAAAACAAACAAAACAATAAACCAAAAAGAGAGAACCCTTACACTAGCTGCTTCCAAGAAAGAACCCAGTGTGCGTGTAAAGCAACAAAACAAAAAAGGGAAAAAAAAGCAGAAAAAAAAGGAAAAAAAAAACGGAAAAACTTTGTATTTGTAGTGAGAACCAAAGAAGGCTACCTCACTGACTTTTTCCATTTGTAATTTTAATCGTGTTGATGACACCAAAGATACCAAAGATTCCTTTCTCTGTGCGGTCTGCATTTTGCTTGTGCTCTTCTATGATTTGAACTCTTCTTGCTGACATATGGTATGTACAGCCACAGCTCAGACACCCCAAAGAAACAATGATGTTTGTGAAGGTGGCTGCTAACCCTAGAGGGGATCTTTTTTGTGTCTCTTAACTTTGCCTGCTGCCAGTCCCACATGTTCAGGATGCAAGCTGGGATGCTGCTGTCCCAAGCTGGGATGCTGCTGTCCCTGGGTTCTTTAGAGTTCTAGTTCCAATTTGGTGACGAAGACTGCTTGGAGGTGGCCTACAGGCCTCTGTTTTCTGGAGTTATCACTGGAAAAAAAAAAAAAGTGCCAGGCTATTGCCAACTACAAAAATAAGTATTGGATAGGAGAGCTGGAAGGGACCTTAGGACACAGTCAGTTACCACACACACCCCCCATGCCCTAGGGCCAGGTTGAATTAGTTAATCTGTGTCCAGTAACCCCAGAGCAAAACCCAACCCATGCTTCCTGGCTCCAGGTCCTAGGTCCTGCTGATTCTGTGATGCTCTGCGGGTTGTGCCTGACACTGGTCACATGTTGTCAAGTAGGAAAGTAGTCATTCTTTATCAATGAACAGAAACTGTAGCTTAGGGATTAATACTTTCATCCTTTAGGAATACTCTTCAGAGTAATAGATGATCTGTTGCTTAGTAACGTGGCCAGCCTTGAACTTATAGGGCCCACTCAGGGGTTCTGCCTGGGAAGCATATTGACCCAAACAGTAAGATGACTTTTGAACACACCCATTACAAAATTTTGAATAAATAACTTAAATCAGTGGAAGGAGAAGGCTCAATCCTGAACCATTGAGTTTATTTACTAGGCTATTCTAAAGTCAATATTTATCAAGCAAGGAACCGTGGCTACCAGTTTTGGGAGGATATTTTACCTGTCAGCTTTTTTATTTGTTCGTTTTCTTTTTACCTAAGCGTGTTCCCTTTTAACTTCTAAATTAATTCAATTTACACGATAAATGTAAGCCCTCCATTGCTTGATGCGAAGATGCATTCCTTGCAAATGAAAAATATCCCAATAGCAGAAGAATGGATATACCCGTTTAATAATGGTTACATAGTTACTGCTGTCCCGTTTTCCCTTGTCAAAACTTAATTGATCTTCTTTAAGTTTCTTTCGATTCTATTAAATGACTAAATCACTATTAAGATCATTCACCAAAGTGATTGGAACGTTAGCCAGTGAATCTTTTTTAGCTTTTGGCCACGTGAGATTTAGGTACACACAAGTTCCTATCTCTAGTCTATAGAGCTCTTTATTGAATACTATGATTTTACATTTCACGTAATAGTTATCACTGAGCTTTTAAAGAGACTATTAGATAAAGCTAAGAAGGGCAAATCAATTAACTCACCAGCTCCATACACCAACAGAGTATAGCTGATAGAAGACTTTACAAAACTTACAAACAAGGAAACATATCCTTTCTCTCTCTCTCCTTTTCTTCTCTTTCTTCTTTAAAGACAGGGTCTCATGTGGTTCAAGCTAGCCTTAAACTGACGGATAGATGAGGATGGCTTTGAACTCCCTCTTAATCTTCCTGCCTCTGTGTCCCTAGCGGTGGGACTACAGTTGCGAACCACCAAGTCCAAACAGTTATCTTCTTTCTGAAGTTTGCAAGTTCCATCCTGGCGTATGTAAAAATCCTTTCCTACCTAGATGGGGCTAAAACTTCACAGTCTCCGTATTCAAGGCAAACCTGCAAGGCCTTCTTTCCAAGCAGCTGATCACCAAATTCCTATTCAAATTCAACAAACATTCTTGGAATGTTTGTTGCGAACACACTAAGCAGCAGAGTGGTTCCCTGTAAGCAGTAGCACCTTCCCCAGTCTTCCTACCACTGAGCCCTAGGAGAGAGAACCCAGAAAGAGCGATGGCAGCCTGAACACAGAACAGACCCCTCTTCAGCACCCCCTTGCCTCCCCAGCCTCATGCTTCACTTTCAAAGTGTGACATAACCACGGGACGAGTGCCTTGCTTGAACCAAAGCAACGATTTAGCCAGTCTGGACCTCTCTGTGCTTTTTTGGTTTTTTTTTTTTTTTAATCCTTCCTGTGAATACCTCAGCTTCAACTGGGCCTCCATACAGTAAATTGGTGGGCTTATCGTACTGCGGTGCTTTGCAATGCAACCCTGCAGAGAACAAGATTTGTACTGATACCAAAGGTTCTTTCTCTACGTCTCTTCCTTCCACCTCCCCATTGTCCCCCTTTTCTAGTCCCTCACGGTTCCAAAGCTTTAATAAGAACCTGGGCATGTTGGCAATGCAGACCGCGCAATTCCTTACTGAATTTTCTCAGATATACCTCATAGAGAATAGTGTTTAGAGTAATGTTATTATAG
Organism: Microtus oregoni; assembly: GCF_018167655.1. Taxonomy (NCBI): domain Eukaryota; kingdom Metazoa; phylum Chordata; class Mammalia; order Rodentia; family Cricetidae; genus Microtus; species Microtus oregoni. The sequence goes on along the minus strand of NW_024543976.1, from coordinate 993,778 downwards.
CGTATGTAATAAATTATTCACTGTTTCTTTTGGTAACTGTGATTTAAAAAAAAGAAAAAAGAAAAAAAAAGCTTTATACAGTTTAGGTTGTGCTTTTGTAATAGCTGAAAATGTGCGCTTAAAAAGGAAATGTATGTTCTTTTTATTTTTCTTCTCCCCCTTTGGATTTTATTTATTCTGGATTGGGGAAAGTTGCAGAATGAGCCCAAAGTTTACAGTTTCATATTTTGCTGAAGAAACAATCTGTGTTCATTTGCTCTGTTGAAGAAAAAAAAAAGTTATTTTCTACATTTGTGCTAATTGTTCTGTGTTAACGGTGTAGTATTATAATTAGCAACTGCCAATCAGTGCTATAATTTTATGCATGAGGCTAAAAACTTAGCAGTGTGATGCATTGTGGTCTTAATAGCAACGTTTTTCATTTTGTACTAGCTCCTCCCCTTTGGTTCAATGGACATTATTTATGCATGGGCGCCCATCATTTGTTAGCAGACGTGAACAGTTGTGTATACATTAAACTGTGAAAAATGTACACAGTTTGGCCTCAGACAGTGATAATACTGGTTTTCTTGGGAGATGTATTACCTTGGAAATCCCTTCACCTCTTGTTGGGATTTTGAAATGAGTCAGATGGAATCAGGGTTGAATTTTATGATGAGAAAGGTCATCCAAGTGGCCGTTAGCTTACTCCAACCCCGCCAATTGGGACCCTCATAACCCAGATATATCGCGACATCCGAGAGAGCTGAGAATTAGCAATGGAGAGTAACTCACCTCTGCATTTTTAATCTCCACTAAAGGGAGTTATAGCTTTATGTTTATGACCTCAGACCTATTGGGCCATGTATATGACAATGCTAATTCATCTAGGTCTCTTTCCTGGATTTTCCCATGGGGACCGGCTTCTTCTAGGATTCTGTTGTCAGCTGCCAGTTGAAATGCATGTAGCATCGATATCAGTAAATCATCTCTGGCTTTTTGGTAAACTGTCACAGATAACCCCAGCAGTTATTTGGATATATGGTCATTCCCTAAACATTCACTCACGTGGCCCTGACATATTTTTCCTCCTTAAGGTCAGAAATGACTTTAGATTCCTATTTACAAAGTTATGCCTATATTCTAGAGAGAAGTATTAAGAATTTTGAGAATCAATTTAGGAAACACATCTTGGTTTGAATTCCCCAGCCTTTGAGGTCTCTCTATCTCAAAAATATATATATATATTTTTCAGTCCCAGTGGATTGGGCAAACATATCCTTATATTTGGGTTCTGGGATCCACTCTTGAGTTTCCTACCTATTTCCTACACCAGTTTGCTCCCCGCAAAGCCAAATCAGCTGCCAAGTTCTGCAGTTGTCCTGCGGAAGAGAACGAAGCCCAGGAAACAATGGTGGGGGCACAGCAATCTGCCGTGCAGAATACTGGAAATTGCCAAGAGACAGCAGAGCGTTGCATGTGTGTCTGTCAGTAAGTATGTTGGAGATGGTCATTCGTTGAGGACGCAAAGGAACGGCCTTATAAGCAGGCTGTGATAATGAAAGCTTTGTAATGTAGTCTTTTGGTTTGTTTGCTTGCTTGTGTTTCCTTCTTATTAATCTGCCAAAGATGGGAATGGATACAAGAACTTTAAAATCAACCTTTGTAAGCAAGTTGTTGATTGTAATAGTGTTTAATCTCCCAGAAAGCTTTGCATATTCTTCTGCAATAAGTCAAGTCCCTATTTGTTTCCGTAGCTCTCTTTACACTCACAGGCCTGCAAACTGTTCCTCATGATGCAGATGCTAGCGGATGCTGTAACATCTACAACGTTCTAATGCATTTTTTGATGCAAAGCCGACAAAGGGGTGTGTGAGGCACGAGCAAGCCTGGCCTTCTTTACTACAAACAACACAGGGGTCTGGCTCATTAGAATTTGCCAAGAAGACTTGTCTTATGAAATTTGAGGTATATTTTGTTATGCCGTTTTATTTCCTTTTTTTTTTCTTAAACTGTGGAAAGTGATACATTGAATCAAGTGTAAGCTGAGTTTCCCAGACAACTGAAGTAGCTACATTGTGAATGTTATTTTGTTATTAAAGGGTTTTTACTCAATCTTTGTGCCAATGAATGTCCTTTTCCTTGGAAACACAAGAAATACGGAATTATCTCTGCTTGGCCTGGATTTTCCTCCTGTGGTGGTGTGTGGTCCTGGCCTGGGAAATAAATGGTTATGCCTCTGCTTAGAAGGTAGGTTTGGGACACTAGCAAGAGGTCTTCATGTCTATCAGCTTTGAAAAGTCCTGGGTCCAGATTTTCCAACCTCAATCTCTCAGGACCCCATCATATCTCTACGAGCCCATGAGCAAAACAAACAAACAAACAAACGAAACACCGACCCCAATTCATACAGGAAAGGGAACCTGGTAATCTCACATCTTCTGTGAGCCACTAAGTATTCACCCACCCCCCAGTTCCCCCCAGCACAAGCCTGGGCCTTCACGGAAGGACTTTCTCCTATCTTGACTCCTGTAAGGGAGTCAGTTATTCACTCAAGCCAGGGGGAGGCTTTTGCTATAAGCTGGCTTCTCAGCCACGCTCTACATCCCCTTTACCTAACACCTCTGTCATTTTTGAGGTGATTCCTTAAGAATCAAAGGTATGGCTTTCTAGTGTTTTATTTCTAAGTGATTGTATCGTCACAGTTCTTAGATCAGAAAGTCTGTAGGTGAGGGGGAAAAAAAGATCCTTTGGCTTCCTGTAGCTCAGAGTGTAACATGAGGGGCTGTTTGTTGGGGTTTCTGTCCTGCCCAGTTCCCACAGCTGGCAAGTCCCAAAGTCACACAGAGGTCTCCATAACTTATAAACTGATTGGCCCATTAGCTCAGGCTTCTTGTAGCTTATATCTTATATCTTAGCCACATAGCTTTTTTCAGTGGGGCAGGTCACATACTGCTTCTTCAGTGGTCTGGGCAGGACTGCGAGAAATGGGCTTCCTCCTTCCTATAATTCTCCTGTTCTCATCGCCCGCCTTTACTTCCTATATGGTTGACCCGCTTATACTTCCTGCCTGGCCAATCAGTGTTTATTTAAAACATGTTTGACAGAATACAGACAATTCTCCCACACCATCAGAGGAGCCAGGCAGGTTACCCATACTATAGACCGTGTTTGGAGGCCGTTTGAATCACAGCTACTGAGCCTACTGGAAATACGGTCCACCAATGCCTAGTTTATTTCTGCTTGGAAGTCCTTTTCAAAGAAGTTGTAAAACTTGGGTTATTCTCCCATTTCCCTTACTTTGGCATTTAGCTTGACTCAATTCACTATCTAGGACAGGTTCTTTTTTTTTTAACTGAAGTCAGGAGTCTGCTATTTGAGAACAGCTAAGTGTATACAGAATACCTAGCTAACAGATAGTCTCATAATTAGAAAACATTTCCTGAAATGTAAAATACAGCCCCACCCCACCCCTGCCTTTTTTTCTGTGTTGCTTTGTGTCACACAAGCCCAAACAGTGTGAACCAGTAGCCCAAAATGAAAGTTTACAAAACACCTGGCTTATTGAATCTCCCGAAACAAGAAGGAGCTTCAAGCTTGAGAAGTTAGAAACGGAAGTTTAGAGCTGAGGGGATGCCACACCATCTAGTTAGGTTGCTTTTAATCTCCATCTCCAATCAACACATCTCTTTTTCCCCTCTCAGTCCCCAAAACAGTTCAATGTCCTCTCTGCACACCCAGGATGCCAAAGAATTGCATGGACCAGGGGACTCAGGAGCACACCAACATCCTAGTGAGTTCTGGGCTGCATTTTCTCAAAGAAAGTGAGCCAGGTCTCCCCTCTCCCCCTGTCCATTCTTCCTGTCTGAATAGTTCTACCAGGTGACTGCTTTATTAGCAGAGATCTGTAGAATCTTTCTCGCTCAGTGAGTTCTTACAGCTCCCACCAAAGGGAAGTGAAAACAAGTTCCAATGTATTTTCTTTTATCCAGTTTGGTTCCCAAGATCCAACTCTCACATTAGGCCTTGGCTCCTGGTATGTTTCCTTTTGGTTTAGAAACCACTATCGAATTTCACATGCTGGCCCCTGTGCCTTTAGTCTTTTGGTTGAGTCTTTTGGTTGCTTTATGGTGGTGTTTAAAGGTGACTGTCATGAAAGGAAGACGGGGGATAAAGAAAGAATTTGCCCCCACCTCTTTTTAAAGTTTGAAAATGAAAGCGATCCATGATGTCACAGGGGGCTTGGCTATGGAGTGGGGGGCGTGGCTGTGCTATAGTCCTGGCTCTGTTCTCTGCCCTGGGTGCCCATTCCAGGACTCTAACCCTTTAGTGGAAACCCAACTGCTTGTCATAGAACTTCAGCCAGACCCAGAGAGACCAAGAGACCCCAGCCATTCACAAAACCATTATCTTCAGGAAACTGGAAAAGGGGAACTTTATTTTAACCAACCTCCTTTAAGTCCCTTTAACTGACCCTTCTGGTCTTGGGCACCATGAAAACGTACTCCCTCCTATTTTGGAAAAATTCCCCAGTGCTGATCCAGTCCTCCTTTCTCCCTGAGTTATGTTTACAAGCACATGATCCCCAGGTTTTGCCCCAACTCAGATACACTAAGTCACACTGTACTGAGAGATTTCCCAGGGGTGGTGAACAGGGTATATATTCAGTGATTGCCCTGAAATCCTGGTGGGTGTGAGGATCATGCTTCATGATTCAGAATGAATGTCCATCACGTTCATTCTACGCTCCGCCCCCCACAAGTCCCCAGTCCTGTCTTTTTGGAAGATTTCTCTGAATGTTGATTGCATTTGCAAAATGTCTCATTTCCCACCCTGGGGTTTGTTCTGCAACAACGCTGCTTACACTGGATTCTTTTAATCCTCTCATTGAATGGTCGTGCTGTAAATTCTACAATTAATGTCAAATAAACTGCTTTAATTCATGGATCATGGCTCAGTTGCTTTCATTGTTTCTCTCTCTCTCTCTCTCTCTCTCTCTGTGTGTGTGTGTGTGTGTGTGTGTGTGTGTGTGTGTGTGTGCATGTTCTTCTAGCACGCAGGTTCCAGAGACCAAACTCAGGTCCTCCGGCTTGGCTACCACTGTCTTCACCAGCTGAGCCATCTTTCAGTCCCTTCTTCCTATTCTGGTTGAAAGAACTAAGTGCTATTCCTCCCATTGCAATTTCGTAGAGAGAAGCAAAGTTGTTCTATTTGGTTCAGGACACACAGCACATTCTATGATCAACTAACCTGTCATTCTTGATATCAGTCGCAGAACACTTAGAAATGCCTGCCAGCTTTCTTATTCTTTACCCATTAAGAGTTGAGAGATAGCCTATTTCTATTCAGCCTTGCCCTTGTACAGGTACAGATGAGATCACTTGTGGCAACTCAAAAGCAGGATTGCCACCTATGAAAGAATCAAAACACATAGGCAAACATACACGGAGCTGGGAGGCCCCACGGTGAACCTAGACTCTGCCAAAATATATAGTTTACAATTATAGTGGTTGCCACCTTGAGTTAGCACCAGCTTAGTGGTTCTTTGGTCTTGGCTATTTTCACTTATGTATCTGCCATTGGTTCTCTGTTTGACTGGGACCGGGCTAGATTAAAGTGGCATTAGTTTGGACGACTCTAATTTTTCTTAAATTAGAAAGCTCAGCACCCAAAACTCCTTGAGACCCAAATGTGTATCTGATAAAGTCATTTATGCTGTATCCTGTTGACAGAAGGAAACCAAAGTCCATGCCAGGCTCACAAGGGAGAAATGGGACAGCTCTGCTCCTTAGTTGGAAAAGTGGCAAGATTACATTACCAAGAGAAGACTTAGACTGTGACCATGTTTTACAATCTGTCACAGCCTGTATGTTTTAAAAGATCTCCCATAGATTCAAATGCTCAGCTAAATTTTTCAAAGCACAGCAGAATCTTGCATTGTGGGAATTCATTCTGCCAATAGCTTTGGGAGTGGCTTTTTGTCTGCAGATGTGCTCTCTTAAAAGGGGATAGAAAGAATTCCTGGTGTTGCATGCCTTTAATCCCAGCACTTGGGTGGCAGGGCAGAATATGGGTAAGCCAAACTAAATACAGAGAAAAGAAGGCAGAGTCAGGGAGATGCCAGCAGCCACCAGAGAAACAAGATGTGAGGTAACAAGCCACAAGCCTCATGGTAAAATATAAAAAAAAAATTAAAATGGATTATGTTGTAAGAGCTAGTTAGTAATAAGCACGAGCAAATAGGCCAAACAGTATGTAATTAACATTAAGCCTCTGAGTGGTTATTTTAAAAGCAGCTGCAGGGCCAAGTGGGATGAGAAACCTCATCCAGTTACAATCTTGTGTTTCTCTGTTTTGTTTAGTTTTTGTACTGAACCAATGCTTATCCTTATGGGTCGGTATTCTCTCAAATGCTGTCATCGTGATCATCACCTCACTTTATGAAAAAATGATCTACAGCTTTCAGACTTGCAAAGTAGATATCACCTAGACCGGACCAATACAGGTTAAAGGGAAAAAAAAGCCTTCCGCAAACCAGAGTGAGCCAGGCTCCTGTTGACAGGAAGAAGTAGTTTAGAGAACACATAACCCCTCCTGGCTCACAGTCAGACTAAGCCAGATGATCACTGGACCTCGTCCTCATCTGCTACCCTTTGACTCCATGATCCACCATTGTTGCTCAGAATATGAAGCTGTGATTCCAACTGGCACACATCAAGATTGAGGGTCCCTGGTCTCTACTGAGGCCCCTGTGCTTTTATTAAAAAAAAAGACATTCCTGACCCTGAGAGGGTATGCAATACCATAGATAAGACAGCAATGGAATAAAGACTTACAACAAATCTTCTGCCTCAGCCTCTTGAAGCTGGCACAGCAGGGGCACACCCCTACTCCTTGCTAAACAATTAGCCTTGACGATAGGAATGCAATGAACAGATAAATTTTAAAATGTCTCTGTTGTTCCCATAAAGATCATTCATGCAAATTGCCATGAACTAACAGCTTCGATTTAGTCATAACAGACACATATTCTTTTGGTGGCTAACTGTACCTGCTCAAAAGTTTTGAGTTGCTACATGTGTTGGCACAACCTGTAATCTAGCACTATGGAGGCAGAGGCTGGAGGAGCTCAAATCTGAAGTCAGCTTGGACTTCATGGCAAAAAGGGAGGGCTGGCAAGATAGCTCAAAGGGTAAAGATGCTTTTGGAACCTGATGAGCTGGATTCAATTTCTGAAACCCATAACGCAAAAGGGGAGAGCCAACACCTGCAAGTGATCCTCTGACTTCCGCATACACTCCATGGAGCACACATGATAAAGTTTAAAACAGAAAAAAAGGAAAAGAATAAAATGATTCAGGTAGGCAAGATGTATACCTGGTATCTTGAGTATGCTATGTTGGAAATATGGATGAACATGTTTGTGTCTTTACACGATAAATTCACTAGGTGCGGCACTTTCTTTGGCAGCCATTTGCCAGATAGTCCCCTTTTCCTTGGTACCCTGGTGAAAGCAAACACATCTACAACGAAAGTCTTCTCCGTACTTTAGGAATAGCTATTGTTCTGGTGGAAGCTCCACCCCAGCCCCCCGGCATTCATATACCCTGTACCCAGAGAGTCTAGAATGTTCTGGTTTGCTTAGAGTCTCACAGATTTCGTCCATTGTCATCATGGTGGGGAACATGGCAGGCAGATCTGGCACTAAAAAGGTAGTTGAGAGCTACATTCTGATCCATAGGCAGAGAGAGAGAGAGAGAGAGAGAGAGAGAGAGAGAGACTATAACTGGGCCTGATAAGGGCTTTTAAAACCTCCAAACCTACCCTGATGGCATACTTCCTCCAACAAACTCACACTTCCTAATCCTTCTAATCATTTCTGAGTTCCATTCCCTGGTGACTAAGCATTCAAACACGTGAGTTTATGAGGTACATTCTTATCCAAGCCACTATAAACCACAAGCAGGAAGCAGAGGGAGTGAGCAAGCAACGGTGTCAATCTTAAAACTCTCAGAGCCCACCTAGCAGTGGCATATTTCCTCCAACAAGGCCAGCTGCCAAGGAGTGCAACGATTTGGGGATCAAATATTTCAAAGCCCAGGACCATGGGGACATTCCTCCTTTAGAGCATTACAGTCATCATCATCTGGAGGTTGGTGGCCGAGGCTGTTAGAGATGAATGTGGATTTGGGCTCTCCTCCAGGTACCAGCTCATTTGCAGAGATCCTGGTTTCCCTTCCCTGTTTCTATTTGATCTTCCTTAATTGCTGCTTCTGCTGTTGTGGTAGCTTCAATGTATTTGGTTCCATAAACTCACAGGGAGTTGTGCTATCTGGAGGTGTGGCCTCATTGGAGGAAGTGTGGTCTTGTTGGAGGAAGCAGGATGACCTTAAGGCTGGAGGGCACACCTTTAATCTGGGCCACACCTTCGGTTGGAAGTGTGTCACTGTGGGGGTGGGCTTTCAGTACTTTTTCTCAAGCTTCACTCAGTGTGACAGTCAGTCCACTTCCTGTTGCCTGTAGAATGTAGCAGCCTCAGCTCCAGCATCAACACTGCTTGCTCCCTGCCCTGTTCCCCACTATGATGGTAACTGGCTAAACCTCTGAAACTGTAAGTAAGTCCCCTCAATTAAATGTTTTCTTCAGAAGAGTTGCCATGATCATGGTGTCTCTTCAGAGCAATAGTAAACCCTAAGACAGCTGCCATGTCTAAGATACCACTCTCTTTTCCAAGGTCATGAAGATTTATACCTTCACTTTTGTGTTGGTTGATTTGACACATCTGTGGTCAAATATCCAGGAAAAGCAGTTTAGAAAAGGAAAAGATTTTGGATTAGTAGAATTCTTGTCATGCAAACAGAAGGACCTGAGTTTGATCCCCAGATTCCATGTTGAAAAAGCTAGGCTGGGCTGGAGAAATGGCACAGCCATTAATGGGTAGCCTCACAACTAAAATATGAGAAAGAGCCAGGTGTGGTGATATGTCCTTGTGATCCCAGTATTGGGGAGGCAAAGACAGGCAGATCTCTGTGTCTGCCTGGCCAGCCTGCCTCATCCACTTGGTGAGGTCCAGGCCAGCAGAAACTCTGTCTCAAAAAATAAGGTGGCCAGTGCCTGAGGAATAAAACCTGAGGTTGACCTCTGGCCTACATTCACAAGTACCCCATGTACACACACTCTTACACATGAATGTGTATGCATGAGCACATGTACACATGCATGCACACACACATACATATGAAACCCTTATTTTGGTTTACTGTTTCAGAGGGTTCAAGTCACAGTTAATTGGCTCCATGCATTTGGGTAGAATATCATGGCAACTGGAGAATGTGGCAGAGGAGACATTTTACCTCCTAGTTCCCAATAAATGAAAATGGAAGAAGGGACTGAGAAGCAAGTATAAACTCTACAGTTACCCCACTTCCCCACTTTCTCCAATGTGACCCCACCTACTAAAGATTCCAGAACCTCACAGAAAAGGTTCTCCAGAGGAAGAACAAGCTCTCCACATGTGAGCCTGTGGACATTTCATATCCAAACCATAAAAATTTTCTTCTACACTAAAACAAAAAAATTAGAGCTAGCTGGGCAGTGGTGGCACATGCCTGTAATTCCAGCACTGGGGAAGCAAAAGCAGGTGAATCTCTGAGTTGGAGGCTAGCCTGGTCTACAGAGCTAGTTCCAGGACAGCCAAGGCCACACAGTGAAACTCTGTCTCAAAAGCCACAAAAAAAGAGAGAGGAAAGAAAGAAAGAAAGAAAGAAAGATAGAAAGATAGATGGATGGGGATTACTAAAAATTTTCTTCTAAAAGTTTTATTCTCTTTCTTCCCTTTCTGTATGTAGTTGAAAGTTAATTTTTATATATGGTATAAGGAGATATAGCTTTTACATATATGAGGAAAAATTCCTGAAAAGAAACAATGTGAACAACAACAAAAACTCCTGGCAGGATTTCTGTATCTACAGGAACTGATGGGCCCGCTGGAACTTCAGAATTGTGAGGGGAGGCAGGGGAATTCTGCAGGTTCAGACGGACACTAGTTGCCCTGGTCCCACCACAGCCTGGGAAGGGGTGTCGGCACCAAGAAATGAAATGAAGAAGTGTCAGATCACCAGGTGAGTGTCATGCACGTGGCTGGCCCTGAATAGCTTGATCCATCTTTATTTATACTTCAAAAACAAGCATGTTTTTCCATACTAACAAACATGCAATGTTACCCTTCCAATGTTATCCTCTGGCAAATAACATGTCAAATAAGGTTTTACATCAAAACATCTTTCAACCAAAACAACGCTTATCATTTTGCTAGCTTGGCCAAATATCCAGCCAGGTTCATCCTGTGTTTACAAAACTGAAAGGTGACAAATACAGGCACACATTTTCAAGAACTACAATAGTGTTCAAAACTTAACAAACCATATTTACAGAAATAAGGGTGGGTTGCCATAACTGTTAGCACACAGCCAGCCTATATTTTAACTGCCCATTGACTTTTATTCCTCCAATCATGGCAGAACTGAATCAGCACAGCTCTCAGGATCTGAAGTGATAGCTGGTGTTTCCTGAAAAGCATCAGCTCCCAAAGAATTGTAGGGGAAAATATTTGAGAAAAAAATGGGGTTTCTGGGAATGAGCACATGGGTCCCATACATGACTAACAAAGCGACACTAAGAATCATCAAATTAGGAGAGAGACAAGAGCGTGTAGGCCGCGTGGTACCAACGGTATTCTGCACTGTCCTGAAGTCCATGGGTCCTTGCCCTAGTGGGACTGTTTCTGCTGGCTTTGCCTTAACTGGAGACCTGTTGGACAAGCGCTCGTGGGCTGGTCGCACACTCCTAACTAGGCCGCACAGCTCCCAACAGCTAGTCACCTTATCTTGGGCTGGTGTTAGCTTTCTGGAACAGCCATTCTTTGTCCCACTCTGTATCTGAACTAACACCTTGTGTTAATAAATAAAGACCTCTTAGAAACGATTGCCTTAGCACAACACTAGCCTCTGCTAACCCAAGAGCTAAGGATGCCACCAGAGAGCAGCACTTTGGGTCTGCAGAAAAGCTTCCCCCATCTCCATGGATCTGCCATGCTGGCATACACACCAATGTATTTTAAACCTGCCTTGTTCTGTAACCACACACACAGAAAAAAAAAAAGTGAAACTGCTTTCATGGTGGAACATGGGATTTGGGGATAACCTATATCTGTGTTTCTGGGCCATTGTCACTCAAAATTGCTCTTCTTCCCTTTGAGATGAGAGCTCCGATTTTTAGGCTGACACATATTTTCTAAAACCTATTTGTCCAAAAGGTTATTTTAAAAAACTTTTGGGTTTTTTCTGTCATTGTTGTTCAGTTATATGCTCTGCCCGTGATAAGCACACTGAGCTTCCAGGGTACTGCGGTTTCTCCAGCGCACAGCACAGACTGCCCATCCCCAGCGCTTTCTGTCCGTCTTCCCATCTATGGTTGTCTCTTTTTCATCCCATCTCTGTCCCAGGCAGGGCCAAGGCCCTGGAGCCATGCACGGCTGCAGCACTGGAGATCATCTTTTGCATGAATAAAACTGTCCTCTTTGAATGAATATCGGCTTTGCTTGACTTTCAAACTTTACCTGCCCTTTAATTTTCTAGTCAGCAGAGAAGACAAACTTGTTCCTGCACCCTGACACTGTATCACACACAGTCAAACCCAACCTGTCAACAAACCTGTTCCTGCACCCCGAGACTGTATCACACACAATCAACAGAGATGATAAACCCGCTCCTGCACCCCGAGACTGTAGCACACACAATCAACAGAGACAATTAACCTGCTCCTATACCCCGAGACTGTAGCACACACAGTCACACACAGTCAAACTCAGCCTGTAGCTGTTGATGCTGCTCTTGCTCACTCGAGGAGACTGTCCCTTTCTCCTCTTTTCTGTACACGCTTTCAGCACAGAAGTCCCCATGTGAAGCCGTCATATGGAAGTGGGCGATCCTTCTTCTTGCCACCTTTTGTACCATGTTTCCCTATATTTTCAGAATCTTTATCTTTGATTTCCAGATCTTCACAGCACTGTAATTCTCCCGAGATGGAAAGCCTATTTTCAGAGACCAAGAGATGCACTGCTTCCTTCTGGTCCCTAAGGTTTTTCAAGCTTGGCCAAGGGAGCAAGGTCCTCGGCCTTGGGAATTAGAGACCTGGCTAAGTTTCTCTTCTCTTCCAACAGAGTCCATAACACTAAAACTGCTTTCACCCTCAACTTAAGGAGAAAAACAGACATAGCTTTCAGATTAATATTGTCCACGTACACACACACACACACACACACACACACACACACACAGTGTGTGATCTAGACCAAGCGCTCAGCAGAACTCTCAAGCAGGAAGAGCTGATTATTAAAACCCTCTCATTTGCCTCTTCAGACTTTTCCCCTCTGGTCCCCAGACCAACGCTGAAAATGCCCACCCTGGGTTCACTACCCTCTCTCTGTCTTCCCTCCGGAGCATAGAGACAATCACAGCTAATTAGTAGCTGGCGTAGCCAACTGTGACCCAGACAGGTGAGGATGCGATGCCAATCCCGCTCCCGAGGAGAAAAGAAGCCGGGGAGTGTGTGTTAGCAACAGCAGCAATTGCTCATTGTCTACTTACCTGTTATTTCCTGAGAACTTTGAAGGCTTCCTACCCTTCTGCCTTCACCCTATAGAAAAGACAGCTAACATTGAACAGCGAAAAATTGATTCCGCCTCTAGGTGTCTGTGCTTAGCCAGGGCATCTGGGGGCAGCTTTATATTTGCATTTCTATTGCTCCCTCTCCGGAGCTGATTAGGGTACCCAGCCCTTCCCAATTGCCCCATTAGTTCTCATAACAACCTCTGTCTTCTCATGGTCCTAATCAAACTCCGTTTCAGAGATACTAGTCATTGCTTGTGACCTGAGAAAGTTTTTGCTTTCTCCCTGTGTGAAGTTTTAGAAAATGGTTTCTTTTCCCCTCTAGGCTTGTTTTCCTTAGCCAAAGTCACTGGAGACAGCATAAACTTTGCATTTTCATCAGACTGCTTTCAAATGTGCTGGCACTGCAGTTGAATTTCAATGATTCGCTCGATGATCGCAACAGAGAGTATGAGACCGCCCGCACCCGCACCCGGAGCGACCCTGTTGGTGGGAGTCCAGACAGGGCAGCGCTCACGGTCCACTTGTTTTCGAGACATACACTGACTCCTTTTTCCTTCCACAACTAATTATGAGGACTCTCGTGCGGGTCCAGCATCTGTGTTAGCACCCAAAAGCAAACAAAGTATTTCAGCAGGACTAGGGAAACGGCTCTGCAGTAAAATGCAAGCTCAGAATGGTAGTGAACATCTGAAAGCCCAGCACTAGGGACGCAGACAGGGGCAGGCAGGCCAGCCAGTCTAGCTGACAGGACGAGCTCCAGGTTCACAGAAAGACCGGGTCTCACAAAAACAACTGAGGAAGACACATTGATATGATGAACCTCTGGTTCATGGGTGAGCGCACCTGCACACACACTTGCACACACGCATCCAACACACACACACACACACAAGTTTAAGAAATTCTACCATCTTCCAGAAGTTCAACTGGGACTTGAAGAAAACATACATTATGGTTAAGTAACACTACAAAATAATCATACCAGGCTATGATGCCCATGAACCAATGATGACTAGCGTAGCACCATAACTCTAAGGAGGCTGTAGCGTCAGGCTGCCTTGGCAGTAAACAATGGCTCTCTAATTGGAATTAAGACCCACTCAACAAGTGGGAAACCATGTTTGGTACTAGACACCTAGCCAGGACTACTGAAGTCATGGATCCTGGAGAACCAATAAGTGCCACTTTCCTGAACTAGCCTCCTCCCTAGCTACATTTCAAATATGTATCCTTATACCCACAGATAAGTACAGGGTTCACCTGTACTTTTTCACAGGTTCAAGACATACCTCCTGGGGGGTTCCTTGGACTTCCCACAGGGCAGGGAACCCTGATTGCTCTTCTGGCTGAGGGGGGGGGGCTTAATTGGGGGAAGGATCCTCACTGCAGCCTGCCACTCCGTGACTCACTTCCCCCAGACATAGCACACTTTCTTAAGGTCCCAAAGACTCCCCAAACAGCACCACCAGCTGAGGACCAAGTGTTCAGAGACATAAGCCTTTGAGAAACATTTCACATTCAAGCCATGGCACAAGACATGTCTCCCTGCTTGTTATCAGACTCGCTTCTTCCTGGCTCCTCCAACGGGCTTGCTGTCTTTTGACTGAGTTTTCTGTCCTACCCAGTTCCCGCAGTAGTTAAGTCCCAAAGAAATCACACAGGGAGTCTACATTAATTATAAACTGATTGGCCCACGAGCCCAGGCTTCTTATTAACTCTTATAACTTATATTAGCCCATTATTTTTATCTATGTTAGCCACATGGCTCAGTACCTTTTTTCTGCGAGGAAATCACATCTTACTTCTTCTGTGGTGGGCTCACAATTGCAGAAAGAGCTTCCTTCTTCCCAGAATACTCCTGTTCTCATTGACCCGCCTCTACTTCCTGTCTGGTTGTCCCGCCTATACTTCCTACCTGGCTACTGACCAATCAGCATTTATTTAAAATATAATTGACAGAATACAATTGTCCCACACCAGCTGTCCTTGCTGTTTTTGCTGTACTGCAGATGTCCTCACTCTCTACTACACCCCATGCTGTGAGATCTCCTGCCCCACACCGTAAACCTTCCAAGATGGTCTCAAACTCACAATGATGCTGGACTTCTGATCCTCCTGCCTCTACCTCCCAAGTACCTTAATTGCAGGCCTGCCCCATGATGCCTAGTATATGAGATGCTGTAGTTGGTACCTAGGACTTTGTGCTTGCTTGGTAAGCACTCTATCAGCTGAGCTGCCTCTCCCCAGCTCTGCTTCTTTTTCTATTCCACTAATCATCTAAGCCTGGGGTTGTGTCTGTTACTCCTTTCGCATTTGGTACAGACTCCATCTGTACAAGTCTGTTCCTACTCTCCTTGTCCTCCATCTCTTCCCTCATAAGCATAGCGAGAGATGTGTTTTCTCTGTGCATGAATTTGAAGCATCAGTTTACTCTTACATCATCACTGCCTTACTCCTCATTCCTCCCTTATCTCATTGCACCCTGGGGTCCATCAGGAGCATCAGCCTCAGAATATCCCTGGAAAGAAGTCCAGGTGCCCCTCTCTCCTATAATAACTGAGCAGCCCTCTTCCATTGCAATCATTCTGTTCTTCATGCAATCCTTGTTGCTGTATCATTCCTTCCTTTCTAAAAGACCATCCTTTCCCATAATACCCTGCATCTCTGACCATGGCTACAATGTCTTTCCCGGTGCTCAGCTTCCTGGAAGCAGCCAGAGGGCACCTCCAGTGCTGTCTCACTAAAGGATCATCCTTGCAGATCTTACCCACATACTAATAACTCATCCATCTTTGTATCTTCTGGGGTTCATACAAATATATCTATTTGTCTATGGATACCTGAGCTTCACTTAAAACTCAACTTATCCCTTTCTCCAAACGTGGCTCTAACTCTTCTTTATAAGGAATAGTACTAGGGCATATCATCATCTAATCCACAGACCACAAACTTGGAGTCATACGTTTTTCATTTTTTTTTTTGTTTTTTAGGGTTGTTTATTTTGTGTTGTTTTTGTGAAGTGGTTCTCACACAGGTCAGGCTGGTCCCAAACCCACCATGTATCCAATAATGGCTTTGAATTTCTGACCCTTCTGCCTCCAATTCCCAAATGAAAGAGACAGAGGAGTGTATCACCACACTCATCTGAGACTCAGCCTTGACTTTTCTTTTTATCTCATTACTAATTGATGACATTTCACTTCCTTACTGTATCTCCAATCTTCTTATTCTGTCCCACCACCTCTGACCTAGCTCAAGGCTTCATATCTATTGCGTCATTATTGAAAATTTAAAACAAAGCCATTTATTACTTATAATTTTTTTTACTTATGTATGTGTATCTGTATGTGCATATATGTCTGTCCATAGAGGCCAGAAGGTACACCAGATCCCCTGGAGTCATGGGCGTTTGTGAACTGCCCAACATGGATGTCAGGATCTGAATTCCAGTTCTTATGATAAGGCAGCAAGTGCTCTAACTGCTGAGCCTCTCTCTAGAGGCCCCAATACTGAATCTTTAAGGAAAAGGTCTCAACTGGACTTTCCAGTACAACACAGGTGAGCTGACATCTTACAGTCCTAAACAGATAGATGACTTGTGTGAGAGAAAGCTACTAACTTCCATTCAAGGCAAGGTATTATTCACCGAGTGATGATTTGGTTGTGGCCTCCACAATTGCAAGCTTTGAAGTGGACAGAGGAGAGGAAGGGTGTTGTGGAACAATGTTTTGTACACAGTGAAGATGTGTTGCTGTCATTGGTTTATAAAGAACTAAAAGGCCAATAACTAGGCAGGAGAAGGTATAGGTGGGAAAGACAGACAAAGAGAACCCTGGGATGAAGAAGGGCAGAGTTGCCAGACAGAGTGGGAGCAAGACATGCAAGAGGACAGGTAAATGCTATGAGTCTGTGGCAACCTGTAGATTGATTTTTAAAAATGGGTTAATTTAAGTTGTAAGAGCTAGTTAGTAACAAGCCTAAGCTATCAGCTGAGCTTTTATTATCATTAATAACACATGTGGTTATTTGGGAGCTGGCTGGCAGGACAAAATTTTCCAACTACAGAAGGGCAGAGAGATAAGAAAGGGGACTCAACTGATCTTACCTCTAGAACTGTCTAGAACTCTCCAGCCCTTCACCTATATTATAATCAGTTCACTTCTTCTAAATCACTAGTCTGACTCTGTCACTTCTTTACTTGATGATGTTAGAGGTTCTCCAATGCTTTCAGGATAAAGCCCAAAGTCTTTTATGTCTCTCAAGGCCTCTCTTCGTCAAGGATCTGTTTAACTCTCCAGCCTCACTTCTCACCAACCTCCCATCACACAGCCAATCAGAATGGAAAAAGCATCTGTGGGGTCCATCTACTTTTTTTGCCAATAGCTCTTCATATATAATCTTACTTCTTTCTGGAATTGCTTTGGCTGAGAAACCCTTGATGACTTCCTGACCTGGAAGTCTCTTACCTGCCCAGCCACACTATCCTGTATTTCTACCTGCCTGACTCCTCCTCCCTGACTGGAGCTCTACCTGGAGCTGCTTAGAAACAAGCATTGAATTGTACTCTCTTTTTTGTCTCCAGAATCTAGCATGTTTCCTAGTATATGGTTAGTTCTCAAAAGCATCTGTTAAATAAATAAAAGATGAGATGATGCTGAAGACATTTAAAGGAAAATAACAGCCAGTACTTATGGAGAATTTACTACGTATCAGGTTCTATCCTATGCTCTTTAAGTGAAGTATCTTATTTAATTATTGCCAAACACCTCCAAGAGAGGGACTATTGTTATCTCCCATCTTACAGTTGTGCCAAGCAGCTCTGCTAACCTGCCCAAAGTCCCAGTGGGCTGCAATCATTAGAAAGATGATTCCAAGAGAGCTCCCAACATAGATTTGCTCCCTACGAAGAGAGCACCATTGTGGAATTATTGGTTACAGATGATGTCACGCTACTAGCAGCTCCAGTCATCAAGTCCAAACAACCCCTGAAGAGCACTGAAGGTATCATCTGAAATTATTTTGCTGAATGGCCTCTCTAAGGACCTAGATTTGAGAGGAGCGAAAGCAAGGGAAGCTGGGAATCCGATCGGGTAATTCTGTCAAGGTCAAGGGGAGTCGGCCCCGGTTCTGAGCCCCAGTTCATGACAACTAACTTTCCCATTGATTTTTGCTTTTTCCTATCTGAGCTTCGAAATTACTTTCATCACAGAACACTAAATTCACTTTTCTCAGGCTTCACTACCCAAGGAGAAAAAAAAATTCTACTTCCAAATTAAAAAGGAGAAAAAAAATCTTTGTCACAATGACAAAAACCTCTATGCTCTCCCAAGCTCTCCCCCATCCTCCTCATGACTGCTTTGATATCTACAGCCCCAGAGCTAGAGTGAGATGATTTTCCTGCCTATTCCAAGTTCCATGGTGATGTGATTGCAGGTAATCCTGCAACTCACCCCGTTGTTCTTGCATAGGTGTCAGGTCTCAGTAGCGATCTCATACTCACTTCTGATGCTCAGCAAGGAATTTTTTCGAAGCCAGGAAGCATTCCTGTTTCTGCCTCTGCTCACTGCCCCCATTTCTTTCCCTTGCTTATCATCAAATACTAGAAAGTAGTTTCCCAACAGGTCTCATTCTTTTCTCATCTTCTCTCCACTTCCCTAAGGCAATTTCACAATAGAGTCCTGAGACTATGAACTGTCACTTGGAGCTTCTTGACTGTGAACCTTTCCTGCTTTCTCATTTTCTTGTATTTATATTTTGAACCTGGTGTTCAAGGCACTGTTTTGCCCAGGTACTCTTGTGGTGGTTTTTGTTGTTTATGTGCTAATTTTACATTTTCATTTTTATAATTTTAATTTATTATTTTTTGCTATTATATACTTATGTATTATATAATTTATAATGTTTAAACTTTATAATTATTAATTATTATTGCATGTGTGTGTGCACGTGTATGTGTGTGTGTATGTGCTATGGTGGGCGTGCGGAGGTCAGAGGCTGACTTGAGGGAGTCAGTTCTCTTTGTGAGATTCAGTTCACCAAGGTAGAGGGGCTAGCACTTTCACCTCCCAAGCCTTCTTGCCATTCCTGTTTTTTTTTTTTTGTTTTTTTTTTTTTGTGCTTTTGTCATGCTGGGAAGTTAAACCCACAGCCTTGTGTACGCTAAGCTAAATGTTGAACTGAACAACACCCTCAGCCCTCCAACCGTCTCCACGTACCTTCTCAATTCCATATATTGAGTTCCATTGCGTTCACTGCTTCACTTGCCTCCATGACCAAATGCCTGACCTAAGGGGGAAGGGTTGATCTGAGCTCAGTCTCAGAGGCTTTGCCCATCATGGTCAGCTGCATTCTTTCTAGGCCTAATTTGAGGCTGAACATCATGGTGATGGTAGAAGCAAGTGGAGGGGAGGAGGCTATTCAGCTCATGGTGGACAGGGAGCAGGGAGAAGTTCAAATAGGAGGGGAAGAGGGGAGACAGACATCCTCCAGCGACAGATCAACTTCTCCCAACTAGTCCCCCACCTTCTGTAATTCCACTGCATCTCAGTAGCCTGCTCAGATTTTAAATCCATCCATGAATTAAACCATTCCTTAGGTCAGAGCCCGTTCTGCTTGTTTCTGGCTCCACTTGCCTTTGGAATTGCCTTGGCATTTCTTAGCCTCAATAAGTAGACAATCAAGATCAGCCACCACATTCCCGATTTATCCACAACCCGGAATATCCTTCAGAACGCATTCACTACGTAAGGCTATCGATAAAGGTAGAGTAGGAAGTTCTGATGAACCTTTCTGTAGGAAATAATTAGAAACGCAGATGAAACACAAAAGCAGCCTATTAAAAGCCTCAAAGACTTGATAAGGCGGGGGAGAACAGCCATGTAAATGCAGCAGTGGGAAGCATAGCGCTTGCTATAGCTTCTGCCCTGCAACATTTGCTGATATAGAAGAGACTGCTTCGTTGCTGGTCTGTGATTCTGGAAATCATTCAAAAAGCTGAAAGGACAAAAGAGAGAAATGCGGGACCCACCAATCAGTGAAAACCTCAGAACAACAGCTCTGTCAGTCAGAGAATTGAAAGTGAATGGGTCCTCAAATGGCCATCTGTCTGTTCAGCCAAGGGAATGGCAAGCCCTAAAGTGATTTTAAAGTTGTTTACCCAGAATACAAGCATTTCCAAGGAGTAGAGCAGAAACAAGCAAACTAACGTCCCTAGGAGAAGACACTAACATGTAAGGTCCTGTATATTCATATAAGCAATTGTTCAAATACATATAACCAAAGAGCCAGACAAGCCTTCCAGGATCCAGGAGTCAACATTAGTCTTAGATAGCTCAACGGTGTATGGTGCATGTCTAGAGAAGCCTCTCATGAATTGAAAAGAATGCAGATCTTCTAATAAAAAAGTAGAGAAATGGGATAATAATAACGAACTCAAAAGTAGGCTTTAAGACAAAAGAGGGGAGTGGCGCAGAGGCACAAATCAAGCTGTTTGTCCTTTAAAGAGATGCTTAGACATCTCCTGCTGTCATTTTCTCCTTGTGTGTGCTCATCCGGTATTAAGAGTTCTATTATAACGTGTGCATGTGTGCGTGTGTGAGTGAGCACATGCATGAACACACATGTTAGGATACAGACTTCCAGATGGCAAGAGCCTGATGTTGAGAAGAGGGGCCTGCACCTCCAGCTGGAGCTGCGGAGAACAGCTTACCATAGGAGCACACTTTTCCATACCCAAAGCAAATCCTGATGCAGGCAGTAAGGAAGAACAGGAGACAGTTTAGTCATCTGGGGACATCCATTTGGTCTGGGTTACACACATACCCACATCTTTTTTTCTTGTTTTGTTTTTTTGAGACAGGGTTTCTCTGTAGCTTTGGAGACTCCTGGAACTCACACTGTAGACCAGGCTGGCCTCAAACCCACAGAGATCCACCTGTCTCTGCCTTCTAAGTGCTGGGATTAAAGGCGTGTGCCACCAACACCCAGCAACCCACCTCTTTTAATAATGCATTCCACAGCCTTGGTCCTTCACCAGCAAATCCTATGAACATATATCCCTCTCCAAACAATGTATTTAGCAAACCCAGAATCCCTCAAATTCTTGTGTGTATTTGGGATACATGTACTCTCATCTCTGAACAGTCATATGTTCCCCAGCCCTTGGTGGCATTCAGATTTAGACAAATTCTATTCAAGTGTATTCTCAGTGCATCCAGGTATGAAGAATAGAAAGATCAATCTGGCCGGAACTGGTTTAAGATGCAAGTGCAGGAAGCTGTGTCCTCTAGCAACCTTTTAGGAGAATCCCCTATGTATTCTTTTATATCTATAAATAATTGGGGATATTAATGTTCAAAAGCAAATGCACTGTAGAAAAGGAAAAGCACAGTGGGATAAATGAATATATAAACAGAGATCATGAATTTAAGAAAGAGCAAGAGAGGGGATATGTGGGAAGACAGAAGGGAGGAAAGAGAAGGGGAAATGATATATTCTCAAAAATTAAAAAGGAGAGGACAAAGAGAAGAACATAGGCACATGTTTAGATGTCAGCTCAATCAAAGCTGTCAGATAGCTAGCAAAGTGTCATTTCTGGGTTCTTCTGGGAGGGTGTTTCTGGGGAGATTGACATCTGAGTAGTGGACTCAATGGGCAAGATCCATCCTCAGTGTGGGCGGGAAGCTGCCTAATTGGCTAGAGTCCCAGGAAGGACAAAAAGCAGAGAAAAGGGGGATTTCTGTCTCTCCTGGAGCTGGGACATCCTTCTCCAGCCTTAGACAGCAGAGCTCCAAGGTCTCTGACCTGGGGTCTCCTGGATTCTTACCAATGTTCTGTTTATCCCTGGATGTACATGAGCCAATTCTAATAAACCCCGTCTCAAAAAAAAAAAAGAGATGTATGACCTAATCTATTCTAGAGTCCAAATAGAGTCACCCAAACTTGGCTCCATGGTAACCAGACCCTCCTTGCTTTAGGTCCATAAAAATAAGCCAGGCTAATCTCTGGGGCCTTTGAGTACTCTCATTCACATGGCCCAGTGTCATCGTTGGCAGTGGATACTACTATCATTGTGCTCCAAATAACAGTATCTTGATACTTTCACAGATGTGTGTGGATAAGAGGCCCAGAAGCTGGAAATACCCTGGTCAGGTCCCAACCACCAGGAACATGGAGCATCAGCAACAAGAGCGTCACTTCTCCTGGGAAAGCTCTGAGGAGCACCTAGACACGATCCTCAATGGAGATATGCCTCTGAGATTAGAGAGTCCACAACCAAATGGAGAAACAGACTGACTGAGGCAGATGTGTAGGGCCAGAGTCACAAGTTCTGTGCAGCCCAGAGAGCCCTTGATTCTTTCCCCCATGCCTAAGGAAACACAGAGGGGTCCTGTGTGTTTTTCCATTAAGGTTTTAAAAGTACCAGTGAAATTTTCCTCCCCTTGGTGTCCATCTCTTTGACATATATATGTGTACGTACATGCACACACACACACACACACACACACACACACACACACACACACACCAGCCCCAGCGAGGAGAGCCCCTCATTTATAGAAGCTCCCGTCTCTATACCATCCCCCGCAAATGTTGATACAATATTTATTAAGGCTTAAATAGCACTGTTAAGTGCACATGCTGATTTAGAATGATGGATTGTGTCATTCGAAGCACAGGAACTCAGCCGCAGAGAAAGGATCCCCAAAGGAAAAGTAGATACATCATTAGCTAAAGACTCAAGCTAGCAGATGCCACCAGCAGTAAAGAACTATTCTTTAATTAGCCCTTTCTTTGTACCTATTGTTAACACTGATTTTTCACAAATATATTTCCAAAAATTTATATATAAAATGATAGGCTGGTGTTAAATGGTGTCCTCATCCAATTCCACACCTCAGAGAGTGTCCTCATAATCTTTTGATCTTATTATTCTGCGACATTGCCAGTATGATTCTTTTGTTTGGATTGGGTCTGTAGCACAGGCTGGCTTTGAACTTGGGCTCTTCCTGACTCAGATAACTAGCAAACACCACTATGTTAAGCTACCACCACAATTCTGAACAATATGTTGAGATCACAATTCCTTGACTCACCAATAGATAATACAAGAATTTCCATGCTCACTGACAGAATTTAGTTTGCTTACATTTACAGCCATCTCTGCCTATTCGTAGTTTTGATAATTGTATCAATTATGCTTAATGTTTTGAGTAGTTGTCACTATCCTTTTAAGGAAAATACACACCTTCATACTTTGTAAATTATACATACACAACCTTTGATTCCGATTCCATCGTTCCTGCACCCTATCTCATCTCTCATCTGAAAGTAAAAGAAAATCTGGCAAGACGGCTTGACAAGGAAGGTGCCTGCTGCCAAGTCTGAAGATCTTAGTTCAATTCCCTCCCTGGATCATATGGTAGAAGGAAGAAAGCTAACTCCTAAAGCTAGAGTGAAGAAACCTACACCAGAGTTGCTTTCCTATTTCTGTTCACAACTTGTATTCTACCAGTTGAGGCATCTCCCTCCTTCCCTTCCCCCTGCCAACTTGTGCACACATATAAATATAAAAAAAGTATTTTAAAATCAATCTCCATC
Source organism: Microtus oregoni (assembly GCF_018167655.1). Classification (NCBI taxonomy): domain Eukaryota; kingdom Metazoa; phylum Chordata; class Mammalia; order Rodentia; family Cricetidae; genus Microtus; species Microtus oregoni. Next base: position 970,529 of record NW_024543976.1, on the reverse strand, counting down.
ATGAGAGAATTAAAGGTTGGGATCAGGAAGGACCCTTAAAGGGGATTACATGGGTTTTGTTTGCTTGTTTGCTCATTTTATTTGTACGCATGTTTAGGCTGTATGTATGTCTGTGCACCACTTGAGTGCTCGGTGCCCATGAAGGTCAGAAGAGGGATGAGAGCCCCCGAACTGGAGTTACAGATGACTGTGAGCTGTCTTGTGGGAGCTGGGGATTAAACTCTGGTCCTTTGGAAGAGCAACCAGGGCTCTTAACCACCGAGTCATCTCTCTGGTCCCTTTCTAGAGCTTTCATTCACCCCTCTGGGTCTGAGATGTGTCTTTGTTAAACACAAGCGCACTCGGTCATGCTGTAGGATGCCTGTCTTGCTCTGGACCTCTACTGAGAGACTGCACTGCTGAGAAAGTCTCATCACATCCGGTCCCAAGACACTGGACATCTTAGCTCCCAGAATGATGAGAAATGTGCTTACCATCTTTCTAAGACACCCAGTCTGTGGTGTTCCATTATGGCCACAGAAAATGGGCTTGTTCTCCAGTCCCACACGAATACTTCCTGGAACTCGGGACTTCACAAGAGGAGAGCTTGGAAGGCCACATCCATGTGTTCAGTCCCTAGGGTGCTCTTTTATTCCAGACTACCAAGGCCTCTGGGTCCATTCCTGGGTCTGAGTCCCTACCTGGCAAGAGAACGCATGCCTGCCTTGCTCTAAAGCCCCAAAGTGCCCAGCACACTCCAGGCCACAGCTGTCTCCAAGGGGCCCTAGGGTCCTGCAGGAGAAGGAGAATGGCAGGAAGCCATAATATATTAAAACGGTGGATTAAAACAAACAAGGGCATTTGGAATCATATTACACATTGCTTTCCTCATGTGTGACAACAGGAGAGAGAGAGCAAAAAAAAAAAAAAGCAAAGGCGGCAAAGACAATTGCTGACCATAATGGTCTAATAACTTGGTGCTAAAAACGCTTGTGGGAGAGCCGTGGGAGGAGGCTGCTCCTGGCTCAGGAATCAAGGCTCTGTCAGCTCCACAGCAGCGTGCTCAGAGGCATTACTGCTTAAGTGCTCGTTAAGACTTCCTCACAACGCACCCCGACCACTGGACAGTCATAATTAGCCTCAATTGTGGGCCATATTCACACATTGCGCATCATCCTTAAAGATGACAGGGAAAAAAAATCACTCAGGGCTATATGGAATGGGGCTCAGCCCTTTCGCTGCTGGAGAAATAAAAATAAAAAAGCCCACTTAATAATCTCCTGTCTAAACACATAGCCCTCTGAATAGCGAGTGATATGACTGCTTTGTTTCAAACTAGAAGAGACAAAGCCGGGACAATAGGAAGACTGTGCACCAAGACGTCACCTCTGCAGACAGAGTCAGAGCCATGGGCAAAGAGAAACAAGGTGTCTCTCTATTGGAGTAAAGTAAAATCCCAGGGAAGTGACAGGTGAAGTTAGTCAGAGAGACAACAACCCAGCTCTGTAGAAGGAAATACAGGGTTACCAGAATGTCCATCTGGATGTCTCCTCCTTTCTGTTCCTCAGAAAGGTGGTATGAATTCATGGTTTTGCCTTCACCTTCCCCTCATCTGGAGCTCAGGATTCACACTGACCTTCCATTGTCCCCCGCTGTGGTCTTTGGCTCGTGTGGCCTACCTAGCTCATAGGGTTTCCTTATGGGCACAGCCTTCCCATGTGAGTCGCCCCCTCAGCAGAACCTCTCCAAACCACTGTTCGGTTCATTCCAACATGGCACAGTGCCATATCTCATCTGGAGACGGCTTGTAAGCAGAGACAGAAACTTCTAAATAATGCCTCGGTTTAATTTCTGTTATTGTTTTCAGTACCATTTACCCTATACCTACCCCATCCTGGTAAAAGAAATCAGTTCCTTCCCTATATTTAGAAGACTTGGGGGGAAAAAAACAGCCAGGAATGTTAGTACGAGCAAGGACACAATTATAAAATAGGACAAGGTAAACAGAAAGACTTGCGACTCTCCCATTAGCTCAGAACCAAGGAGATCAACCCCAGCTGCATCCTCATTCACGTGGCCTTAAAGAAACTGGCAATCACCTTGGCATGCACTTCCTCTTTCCCTTCTCTCGTTGGCCACCAAAGGTCTTGCTGGGTGTTTCAGACTTGGATGCAGGTTCACACAGACGGGGAGTCTATCACATTCTATTTTAGTGAGACCTCTAGCTAGTTAGGAAGAGGTGGCGATTTCTTTCTTTCAGATTCTAAATTCTACATCAGTAAGCGCCCACCAGTCACGAGGGAAGCTTCATCCATAGTGAGGAGAGAATCATTTGACTGTGTGCCCGCTGGGGGTGAGAAATACCCCAGGCCTCATCTCATAAGACGAAATAAACTCCAAGCATATCAAAATTATAATACCTTAAAAGGGAGAAAATGATCACAAAAATGCAGGTCAATGTTTACCTGACCCGTGCGTTGAAAGCATAAAATAACAAAGGAAGCACAGAGCCAAATAGCAGAGCACCCAAAGATTTGAAACATCTAGATGTTAACTAAATAAATAAATATAAACAGACAAGAGACTGAAGAAAATATTATCCACACACCTGGCTGGCCAAAGGTTAATATTCTTACTATGTAAGGCATCGCTACAAATCAATAAGTGACAGAAATAGAAAAAAAATTGGTTGGGGCTATGAATGGATAATTTACAAAACAGAAAAGAGGCATGTATGACGAGCACATCTAAGAAGCCATTTAGTCGTGAAAGTAACCAAGGAAATTAAACATAAAGCCACCAGATACAGCTTCCTGATTATCAGATTGGTGAAAAAGAGGAAGAGAAATATCGACTGCAGCAGACAGCAGAGAGGTGAAGTGAGGGAGGAACGTAAACAATGAGTCCTTCCCCACGGCAGCCTGGCTGGGCTGCACAGCCTGGAAGAGCTCTCGCTGCCTCACCCGCCGATTCCTCGTTAAGGACTTTATCCTAAAAAGCAACCAGAAATATGGTTTGAGACGTTTGTAGGAGATCTCAGAGAGCAGGTTAGATCCGTACAATATGGAGACAAGATTGGCCAAGAGAGTGATGTAGGATGTCCTAGGTGGCTACCATGGACTAGCATAAAGATACTGTAACGTTAGTGGTAAGAACTACCTGTTAGGACAGTGGTAAAGGAGAGGTGCTGGCCACAACATGGCACATAGTGTAAGACCTCAGGAGTGCAAACGTATGAGCACGCGCTTAGGGGGGAAACCGGCAAAGTGAGGTGGTCATCAATGAGTAAAGTAGCAATAGATTTTTATCTCTAATTTTGGTCAATCAGTGGTGGCGCACGCCTTTAATCCCAGCACTTGGGAAGCAGAGGCAGGTGGAGCTCAGTGAGTTCGAGGCCAGCCTGGTCTACAAAGCAAGTTCCAGGACTGCGGGGAAAGCAGGAATGTTACACAGAGAAACCCTGTCTCAAAAACTTCCCCCCCCCCAAAAAAAAAATCTAATTTTGTACTAGAGGTATTGCTTTATAATAAAAATAAGAACTTCAGGGAATTTTTTCACATCAACATCACTTTTATTTTAATTTAAAATGTTTAATTGATAGGACTGGATAGATGGTTTAGCAAATAGAGGCCCTTGTGGGCTGGTCTGATAGCTTAATTTTTTATTAAATCTTTTGTGTCTTTCACATCATGCATCTCCATCCTATTCATTTCCCCATCCCTTCGTATCCACCCTCTGCCCTCGTGACCTCCCCCAAAATGAAGTAAAATAAAATTTAAGAGAGAAAATAAAAGAAGGAAAGTGGCAGTCTCATCCAGGAAGCTGTACTGTGACACAGTGAGTCACGCAGTAAATGCTTTTATCCACTTATCTTTACTTGCAAGTGTTCATTGCAGCGCATCACAGGTCTGTTCGAGGCCTCTGGTTTCCGCTACCCTGTCGATGCTGGGGCCTCACTGGGACTCTTCTTGGTTATCCTGCTGCTGCCCAGTCTGATAGCTTAAATTTGATCCCAGATCCCACGAGGTGACTCTCAAGAGTTGGCCTCTTACCTCCACAAACATGCCGCAGCATGCATATGTCCCTTCCCCGCATACATACACACACACAATAAATAAATAAAAGCTTAAAAATAAACAGTCAATAAAATTGACAGCAAAGATGAAATTTATTGGATGCGTATAATGTGACATTTATGTACACATCACACAGTGATTACCATAATCAAAGTAATTGACACAGCCCATCAGCACCGTGCTAGAATCCCAAGACTTACTCATTTCAGAGCTGAAGAGCATGCGCCCTTTCAAGCAGCTTCCCCCCATTGCTCTCAGCTCTCAGCTTACCCCAGGCCCTGCAACTACCGCTACCCTCTCACAGAAGCTGCATGAAAGTGGAACCACACAATATTGGTCAGGTTTACTTCAGGCAGTATCATATCCTCAGGTTCATCCATAGGCTCTCAAATAAGCATTCATATTGTTAATGAAAAAGAAAATCTCAAAAAAGTAAATTAAGATGGAGTTCAACCTCTAGTCCAGTGATGTTTACAACTGCTCCACTCTCCACCTTCATCACACCTTTTCCTCTCACAGGAGGAAAAACAAAAATAACCCAAACAATAACAAAGTCTGAAAGAACCTAAAATCACTTCTGACTTGGTCAGTATATATAATTATGATTACAAGATTATTAGGTAGTAGCCCCAGTTAGTGCTCTGTGTTCTGCCTTTCCTGCTTAGCGTATTTAATATTTAAATCCCCATGTGTTGATATAGCCAACATGCACATCACGTTAGTACCATGTCAACCCGTCACTGCTGGAAATTCTTCAACTCATTCCCTCTTCATCCCAGACCTACAGTGAAGCGAATTTCCCAGGCCTCCGCAGTCAGGTGTGACCAGAAACCGGCTTCTTGCTCCGACAGTGTAGGTAGACAAGCCATTGTCCCCCAGATTTGCGGCTCTGGTTCTGGAAAATGTTCTTGCATTTTCCCTGCTCTCCCTCTCTCTCCCCACACGCTGTCAGGTTCAGAAGGGAAACAATGGAGCCTCTAGATGCAGAAACATGGATCCCTGAGTGACAAGGGGGAAGGGAAGAAATCCCTTTCCCCAAGGATTCACACTGAATGGTGATGTGGGCAAGGTCTCGACTATCACATGGCTTAGCCAAAGTCTGAGGCTGCTGGTGCAGCCATGCTCCAGGTGAGACCAAAGCAGTATCCACCAACCCATCAGACCACTCTGTTTAACAACGGCTTTCCTGTCTTCGATAGTCTTGTTGCTCCTAAATAACTCCGTAATTATCGCTGGGCTAGTTACAGGGTTTCATTTGCTCCTCTGGCTTATACTCACATTCCCTGAGGATAATTGCCAGGGGGGATTACCAAAGCATTATCTGGGGAGGATGAACTGTTTCATATCTCTCGGTTCCCCACGGACACACTGCTCTCCAGGAACCCAGGGCAAATGAGCACAACCTCAGCCGTGTCTGCAGGGCCTCCATCCCGGCAACACTGAGCTCAGGTTTTCTTAGTTTGTTAATGCTATGTCGCCCATTAGAAGTGCTCTTAAGGCGATTTCACAGAGGACATCCACACTGCAGGGCTTGGTGGGAGGGAGTTCCTTTACTACAAAGTGCATGGCAGATAGTATTTTGACCCACCAGCCCCTCCCTTCTTCACCCTTAGGCAGCTGCAGGGATATTCATACTTCCTGCCTTAAGGAAGTGATGACATCGCAAAATGCAATAAAAAAGAATCAAGCTTTCCCTTCTACATTACACGACAGGGTTCTGGAAGGCCGGCAGAGACAGAATATAAAGAGGAGGAGAAGGTCTTGTTGCTTCACAGCCTGGCATTTGAGCATAAGAAGCCTCAGGGCTGGAGGACTCCGGGCAAACGACTTAGGCATTAATAATAGATTTGGAGGAATACTTGATAGGTCTGAGTCAGGCCACTCCGCCTCGGGCTAGATGAAGTTGCTCTAGACAGAGGCTGTTGAGAATCAGAGGAGCTGGGAAGCAGGGGATGCGATAGGAGCTGGGAAGGGCAGACCGAAGCCGTGCTCCCTATGCTCTCCCACGACCCTAAGAGGGCTGTGCATGACTCTAAGACAGACTGTGAGGAGCACTCTGGATACAGCAGGAATGAGAAAAGACCTAGCAGGGCTTCTGTGGACCAGCACTGTGATGGGGAAACCGGTAACAAATACATGTGCGGTTCTCTGAGTCCCAGTGAGTGCTCTCTGGACTCAGATCCGTGTGTTTGTCCCCTCACTGCAACTTAAGGCCACTGGGATGCCTCATATCTGTGAAACGAGCCAACTAGCCAGAAACCAAAAACATTGTGTGCTGAGAGAGGGGAGTACATTTGGATTGAGTGTGTGCAGAATTTTGCTTACCATTATCACCCAAGTACTATAACATAACAGGTGTTTATGAAGCACTTACACTGTATTGTTAGGTATTATTCTAGATGTGGCCTGGAACTGAGTTAAACTTTATGAAAGCTCTGCACAGGTTGCATGCAAGAACGAGACTATTTTATATGAGACTTGAGCATCTGGGGATTTGAATATCTGTACAGGATCCTGGAATCACCCTTGAACATGTATGTGTGTATATGTGTGTGTGCACCTGAGCAAGTGTGTGCGCATCCATACAGACATACATAACATCAGTGGTGGCAAGTACTTAGAGGACAATTTAACAGGCTGAATGAGGGATGGCAGTGTTTCTTTAAATAAGGTCAGGGGAGGCCTCTCTGGACACTGACCCGAGAAGCGGGAAAGGAGCCAGGGGTATATTTCAGCACAGAGCATCTCAGGAAGTGAGGCACGAAGGCCTGGAGAAAGCCAGGTGGCTTGGAATAAGGTCTGTAATGGGGCCAGTGTGACAGCACCTATGAAAAGGAAAGAGGAGACAGGAGAGCAGGATACCAGGGGGCAGGCAGCCTGGACAGGAAGGATGGAGGTGGCCATAGCTAACATTGATCTTTCTTTAGGTTTTCCAAGCCAAGGAATGATAGTAAGGTGTGTGGTCAGGGGGAGTGTCAGAACTGACTTCATAGGGACCCAGTTCTCTTGCTAGCTACCTCCCTCTCTGCTGACCTCTGAGCACACAGACCATAGTGAGCAGTAGCCTTCTCTGGATCCTGTGGCGGTTGCCTACAGGATACAAAGAAAATCTGGGAGGAGAAGCTGACCTTGGACCTCTTTACTCCTTTTGGGCCAGGATAGTAGGGTGTAGGGGAAGAGGCAAGGCATTGAGACTAACATATACAAGCAATCAATGCAGGAGGAAGACTGGAACAGTCCTTTATAGGCTACATGTCACAAAACAGAGCATGCACAAAAAGTCCCATGATCCCCAAACACCAGAAAGCAGTTCTGGGTAGATGACCTAGAAAAGATCATAACATTCTTGAGCTTGGGATCTGCACCAGCCCTCTAGCCCACTTCCATTTTTGAGAGTTCGTTTCTCCTTAATACATTGTCTCTGTTTCATTCGCTATCCATGTGAGAGCCCTAAGGTTCCAGGTGGGTGCTCTCATTCATGTCTATAATACCTTCTCCTGTGTTTGTCCCCTCACTGCAACTTAAGGCCACTGGCATGTGAGCTAAGTTCAGCCCCTACCATTTCCCGAAGCTCAAGAACTGAGACCAAAGTACCATTGTGCAAAGTGACATTTACACTCATTTTAAAAGAACTCTCTGCAGATGTCAGTCATGAACTAACCCAAGCAAGGCCCTAGCTGATTGAATGGACAGGAGGTTTTTCCTTTACTTGTTTTTACACTCTGGTAGGTGAGTACACATATAGCTCCCAACCCCCCGGGAAACACAGGGATCAGGAATCTGGCACCAGCCGTAGACAGATGGCCATTCCAGTTCTAAATGAACTATGGCTCCAGCCTCCTTTTCATCTCCAAGCCGTTTGGCACAGCCCCATTCATCTGCAGAGACTGTCAGCTTCTTTCTCCTGGACTTCTCTTGTGACCTTCACTTTATTCCCTGTCCATGCCTGAGTGTGGCGGCTGAACTGGATTGATTAAAGTTTTAGCCCTGTCTTGTTTTAATTCAAGCAGGAGCTAAACGGAGCATCGAAATGAACTTGTAGCAGCACCGACTGTCAGGATCCTGGACTCTGGCCCTGCATGCCTCCCTCAGCAACCTCACTCGCCATTACAGCTGCTCTGTCTCCAGATTGGCTTCTGGGTGAAGTTTACCGTTGGTTAAAAATGACATCATCGAGCCAGTGAGAGTAGATTAATGTTCACCTCCATCCATCCATCCATCACTAGAGATCCTGGGTTCATTACGTGTGTGCCAAGCACGATTTCCCTCCATGTCCCATAATTCATCTCTGGGTCTAATGAACCAGTATCGAGTTTGTCAGTTTCCCCGAGTTTTGACTAGAAGGGACAGTTCTTTGTTACTCGGTCTTTTTGCACTCGAGAGACAGCGTGGATGTGTAGAAAAGAGGAGAGAAGGTCCGGCGTGGTGACAAAAATGTCCAAGCCTGTCATTCATCATCTCTATTTACAAACACTAGGAAGGGCTCTCACAAAGGCGGGGGTGGGGAACTCACGCTTTCTTCTGTCTCGAGTCTTCAATCTGGTTGCTATTTTTTCAGGGAGTCATATGGTTTTCCCTTTCTGTTGCTTTCCTGTAATTGTCCATGACTCTCTCTATAACAGAGGAAGGAGTGTGGGATGAGGCCCAGGCACCCAACATCCAGGGTTGAATCAAATGCACAACATCACACCTTTCCCCTACTAAATTCTCAAAGATCTATTTGTCCATCCTTCCGTTCATCCATCTATCCATCTACCTGCCCATCCACACATCCAGTCAATCACCCACTCATCTCCGCCATCATTTATTTAATTTAGTAAATATTTGTCCCTTGCCTTGTATATGGTAGATTCTGTGTCAGGTGTTAAGTTGTTGGGGTTTTTTTTATTTTGTTTTTGTTTTTAATAAACCTGGAATTTTGCTTGCGTTCAGGTAGAGAACGGCCAAAAAATTAGGACATAAGCCCTGAAACGCTAGCCCAGGGGCTAAGAATGTACCCCAGTTGTTAAGAGGAGTGCTTGCCTAACTTGCATGCACGAGGCCCTGGGTTTGATTCCTAACACTGCAGAAATGGCGTGTGATGCCACACATTCGTAATTCCAGTTCTCAAGAAGTAGAGCTGGGGGAGGGGGTCAGAAGAATTTCAGGGTTATCCTCGGCTATATCACAAATCTAAGGTCAGTCTGATGTACATGAGACCTTGTCAAAACAGAAGGGTGTGTGAGTGTGTGATTCTGGAGGTGGGAGACAGATGGGAAAAGCCAGAGCAGGAACCTTTGCTGTGGGGATTTACAGGGAAAGATGCATCAGGCAGTTGTCACTGAGTGTGCTTAGGAATAGAACATTTGAAGAGTTTCGGTGGACTCTGGCTTAAAGGAGTGGTCTAGTTGCCTAGAAGCAGCTTCCCTAGGTGGTTGGGGCTGGAGGATGTAGTCAGAGCTACTTGAACTTGCTGAAAGGGTGGTGGATGAGGGTGGAGAGGGGCTTGTTTGCATATCCAAGGCATTCCTGCAGATAAACTACTAGGTATCTCTAGTGCATGCTAAACCTGGCAGGGACTATTCCTCTCAGGGTCCACAAGGCCCCAACATGTCTAAGCATCATAAAGTATAGAAAGCAAGAGACGAGATTAATATATAGTGTTTCAGAAAAATGATCATCTCTGCTTTTAAAGAGGTCAGAGACCTGAAAACAATTGCAGTAGGGTTTGGTATCATGATGGCATGAGGAATTATTCCAGTCACCTTTGGGAATGACTGCCAAACACAATCGTCTCACTCTCGAGAAATACCCCACAAATACAAAGGGGTAGACTTTTCAATAGCCAGGTTCATCATTCATGCTCCTGATGTGTCCACTTGGTACCCAGTTCAGCCAATCAGATTTCCCACTCCGTTAATTAGGGGCTGAGATTCAGAGGCCACATGAATCAAGTGTCAGCCTGCCTTTACCACACAGACCTATGACCCCAAGCCTGCTCCACAGTCCAGCCACTTCGGAGTTTTTAAGTCAGGGTTTCAATTCAGGCACCTTTCATTGGAGTCTCTACTGGGGTTGTCATGGTTTTGCTTAGACTGTCTCAACCTTCCTATCCCTCAAAACTGAATTCTCTTGGGTTGGTCCCATCTCCCCTCCCCCAACACAACCTCTGAACTGTCTTATTTGGCCATGTACAAGTGATGGTGATGAAATGATTATAGATGGTCTACATATTCACAGATGCATGGAACGTGGCATGGTGGGGGTTGGGGGCACGTTTCATCAACATTCTCCAACTAAACTTCTAATATAATGAATGTCCATCAAAAGAAGATGAGCAAAGCACCCAAGAAGCCAATATATCGATTAAGCAAGAAATATTTTTAGTGAAGGAGATGAATGGAAGGACAGCATTTCTATTTAGCTGGAGAGGGCGTTTGGACAGCGTGGTAGACATCTAAATATATAAATGCACATGCACCAGGGCCTGCTGTTTGGTTAGCAACCGGAAGTCTCGCAAGACATGCCAGATGAATGGCACTCTACAGGACCCAAAGGGAAGGCTCTTCTGGGCTGGGCGGATCCAGGAAGACTTCCTGGAGATGGCAGGATTAATCGCATCTGTCAAAGATAACTAAGTTCAAATGAGTGGAGAATGCAGGCAGGGTATCACAGACCCTTGGGTGGACAAACCAGCTCTTTAGAGTCATGAAGGAAAAGAGAATCTTTAATTGGCTTTGTAAATGTTCTCCTTTAGGAACTCTGCCTCCCCACTCCATAAAGGTTTTCCCTTAATTTCTTTCCCACAAGACACTGGGATGCTGACAGCCAGATACACCCAAGCTTCCTCATATGGAGAGACCCTGTCTTGGGGCTCATCCTCGTTTCTCATTATGAAGATAAAAAAAGGACCTAAACGAAACCAGCTCAAGTCGAAACAGGCATAAAAACTCAGGTAGGGTCCCTGGACTGCTTAGGGACAAGAGAGAAAGGTGATGAAAGACATCATGGGTGCATCTCTGCCACAATGTCACCATTCCACAATGGGTACATAAAACACTGGAAACCCGTAGGCAACCCATATACTGGGCCCCTCCTTTAAGATAGGCAACAGCTTTGCCCACGTGCTCAGCCCTTTTCAGGATCTAGTTCTGCGTCCTGAGGACCTATGCTATGCAAAACCCAGTCATTCTGAATAAAAAACCCTTCCTTTGTTCTATCCCCACATTGAGAAATCTCCCCCTGGCTTGAGAAGTACCAGCTGTCTTTCTCTGAGTCTGACTCCCTCACCTCCCCCATCCCTCTTCTATCCCTACCCAGACTCCCTTATTCTCCCATCCCTTCTTCTATCCCTACCCAGACTCCCTCACTCCCCAACCCTTCTTCTATCCCTACTCAGACTCCTAGTCTCCAGTTGCCATTGACCCTCAAGCGTTTAGCCTAAAATTCATGACTCTCTAGTGGGCCATGCTGAGACCTTCGAAGCACAGCCTTGGGTCTAAGTGTCCAGTGGAGAGAATCCCGTCCTCGGGGAGCTCAGGTCTCTGGGTATGTGCTTCACTCTTAGTAGTGCCCTTTCCTGGGGCTGTGGAGATGGTCGGCAACCAAGAATGCTGCTCCTTACTCTTCCAGAGGGCCTGAGCTTGATTCTCAGGGCTCATGTCCATTGGCTTACAAAACACTTATAATTCCAGCTCCAGGGGACCCCTCACCCTCTTCTGACCTCTGTGGGCACTGGCAAACATGTAGTATATACACACACACTCACATGCATGAAATACATCTTTAAAAAAATATGTCTTTTCTTTCCACTCAAATTGGGTATGAGAGCAACATCTGAGGATAGATATGTCCAAGTCACTCTACATGGGACTCCATTTCTCCGTGTGCCATCCACAGGGGACTCTGGCTTCTCTCCAAGGCTACTCCTCCTCCATATCAGGTCCTGTTTGTGGCTCCCCCCCCCCCCCCACACACACACCACAGTTTATCTGTCCCTGAAGGCTTTCAGTCTGACTTGGCTTAGCCTCTTTTCTGCTGCAGAGGACCATTTTCCATGCTACCAGGGAGTGCAAATGTCCTCACAATGCATTTCTAAAAGACTTTGGAAACCTCTGCCTAAATCAGTAGGAGTTCATTTATGGTTTGGGAATATTCTGCATCATTTATTTGGTGCGAAGGATCCTAAACCCAAGCCTTTAATGTTCTACCTCGGTTCTTGCAAGGGTTGGCTGCATTTTCTCCACACGTTTGTTTTGCTTGGCCAAGGTAGTGCTAGCCAAGCACAAGGAGACTTTTATCATTATTCAGAATAGATCTTCCTTTCCTAATGACATGCTCTTTGGAGGTTTGACTCGCAGCCAGCACTTCTTCCCCTTAAAAATAAAAAAAAAAAAATACAGAAGCAAATATAGCGCTCCCCCAAGCCACGGTGGCCGCGGCTCTCAGGTTTCAGCTTCACTCTGCTGTCCTTCCTGTGAGCCTGAACCCTAAGGTGGCCACACGCAGTCCCTCCTTGAAACCTCTGCCGCCTTGGTGCTGCTCACTGCAGCAGATAGAAAAATGACCCTGCTTATGGTGACACAGTAAAATAAGGCCACACAGACTGCAGGTTAATAAACTGAGCTATGCTGGATGTTTTTATCAAACTCAGCCACACAAAGACACAACCAACATAGTTAGCGATTCTCCCGGTGTCTAGTGCCAGAGGCTCTTCTCTATCTCCCTGTGTAGAAACCGAGATTAAGATGTGCTAATTCTGGCTTCCCGCTTGCTTGAATTGCTCTATTCTGTCATGTGACCAAGCCTTAAACTCCTGTCCTTTGGGGACCATCAGAATGACACCTTTAGTGTTTGGGCCTTGTTTTATAGCCTCCTGATCTTGTGCCCTTTAGAGTTCAAAGGTCACATCAGGCAGCAGGCCTGGAGGTTTTTGATGTAACCTCTGAACCCCAGCAAACAAAAGAACAGAGGCCCACAGAGACAATCCATCTCAAAATGATCCCATAAAGAATGCAACTCAATCAGCACACAGCATGCAAATCGTCTAACATTTTTATGGTGCACCCGGCTAAATCCAAAGCTACAGCCATGAGATGAGACCCAAACCCCAGGAGCCCAATACATAAATCAAAGCTTGAGAAAAGCAGAGAAATTAGTTCGCAACTGGCTCAGAATAGAAGGATTTGCAAGAAGTGATTTATAAGTGTTTCCCTCCCCTTCTTTGCCCTCATGAACACACTAGCAGACGTGTGTACACACATACCGATATTGCACCACCACCAGGAAACCAAGCTTGCCGGAAGGTCTGTCTGGGAGCCAAGCTTGTTATGGATAGGGATAGGAAGGTTTTGATGGCTGCTTGTTTTTTTCCTTGCCTACCAGAGCCTTCAGTGATAGGTTGAAAAGCAGAGGCTCAAACAAGCCATAAGGAAAATGAGGTTTGGGGATTAGCTCAGTTGGTGGAGTACTGGCCTAGCAGTCATGAAGCCTTGGATTAGATATTTAAGACTATATAAACTGGGTGTGTTGAACATACCTGTAATCTCAGCACTTGGGAGGTGGCAGCCAGCAGGATGATCAGAACTTCATCATCTCAGCTACAAGAGTTTGAAGCCAGCCTTAGATACATGAGTCTCAAAAGAAGAGGAGGAGGAAGGTGAGAGCTTGCTACATATGTGGAAGGGAGGCCCCGAAAACCTCATTCTGCTGAACAGATGTCACTTCCCGTACTACACAGATTATCTCACAATTGTCCTTAATACCTAGCACACATGCTCCCAGGGCAAAGGTCAGCCTAACTTCTGAATTGATGAGCCATACTATTCGAATCGCTGGGGAGCTAAATAGGGCAAACTCCTATTTTTCATGACCATGTCAATCTGTTTTGTTTCATTTCTTACAAGAAATACTTTAGTGTGTGTATCTAGATCCCTAGGTGAGATGTTTGATGACAGGAAATGGACCTTAGAATTTTGTCAGATAGTTTATGAAAGAAAAAATTGTTCTTCACAGAGACTGAGTTTGCAAACAAAACACAAGCTTTGTCTACAATGAATCAGAACAGTGTGTCTGAGACCTAAACCCTCATTGCAGGTGTTACACTGGAAAAACTTTTACTTCCTTGTCTCCTCCAATCTCCTCCTTTCAAGTTTGCCCCATTTTATGCCGCTGAAACAATGACTATATTTGTAATGGTGCCCAAAAAGCAGCATTATGGTATCTAATGATTCAGCAGTTAAGAGCACTGGCTGCTCGTCCAGATAACCTGAGTTCAATTCCCAGGACTCACATGGGGACTCACAACCATCTGGAACTACAGTTCCCAAAGATCTGACACCCTCTTCTGGCTTCTGTGGGGACCAGGTGCACAAGTGGTGCACAGAATACTGCCAACAAAATACTCGTGCACACAAAATAATATTTTTTTAAAGGTGCGCCAAATAGCGAGGCACTAGAATAGTATCAAAAGAAATAAAAATCTTAAAGAACCTTTAGCATCCAAAGCTCGCCTCTGTGTGACCTTAGGGAAAAGTCACTTCATCTTCCTGAAATTTCCTGCCTCCATTTGTGCTTTCATTTGCACCCGGTTTGAGGGTGGGGGCTCCTCTGCACAGGCGCGGTCCAGGTCCCGGGACACACCGCCTCCTGTAGGATTTACCTGTCACATCTGTGTTCCAGAAGCACGGTGGTGAGATTCAAGAGAATGGATTAAAAGGTTCCTTCTCTATACCCGTTTGTTCACTGGGAGACTTGACTGTCTTTCTCATTCTCAGAGATCGAAAGTAATCTCCTGGAAGAAGCATTTTCTTCGGCGATACCCAGGAAACACATCTGATTCTGGAAAAATTTGAAAGATTATTCCGTGCTGTTTTGGAAGCCTGGTCTCAGGAACATAGATGAATTGTGCCATTGCTGATGCGAAAGAAGAGGCTCTGCCAGGCGCAGGTAGAGGGCAGAGTGACTGGAGGCTGAGAAACTGCTCCGTCCAAAGGAGGGTGTTCTAGTTTGAAAGTAACTGGCCCCCATAAGCTCACAGGGAGTGACACCGCTGGGAGGTGTGGCCTTGTTGGAGGAAGTGCGTCACTGCGGTGGTTGGAAAGAGAACGCCCCCCGTGGGCTCAGATGCTTGCATACTTTGTCCCCAGTTGGTGGCACTGTTTGGGTGGGGTTAGGAGGTATGGTCGTGATGGAGACAGTATGTCACTGTGCATACTTTTGAGAGTTGAAAGCCACACACCCTTTCTAGTTCGCTCTCTCTCTGCTTTCGGCTTGCAGTTGCCCTCAGTCGCTGCTCCAGCCTGCTTCTTGCTGAAACGCTTTCCAACCATGAAACCTTATCTCTCTGGAACCAGGAGTTCAAATAAGACGTCCTTTCTCTAAGTTCTCTTGCCTGTGGTGACTTATCACAGCATCAGGAAGGTGACTAAAATAGAGTATTTTTACCCAGAGCCTCAAAGCTGAACGTGACCTTACTGACCGCTCTGTTTATATTTTCAGCCTCCCAAACTGGGAGGAGCAAACACATGCTGGTTTAAACCACGAACTCCACGGTTCTTCATCACAGCTGCCCTAGAGAACAAAACCAGCGTGGGGAGTGGGTCCGCCTTCAGAATGGTCACGTGCACATTTAGGTGCTCGTCTGGACACAGCCAACTCCAGCGAGAGCTTCATCATCGCCGTCTCTGTCAGGTGTGAGGAGTTAAGTTTCCTCAGCTTCTGGCCCTGGAACCATAAATCTTCCCGCTCCCAGTAAGAGAAACAGAAAGGCCACCTAGTAAATTGGCACCAGCTCCAGCTGGAGCCCATCCTTACCATTAACAGAGTTTCTGGGAAAAGATGGGCCTTGCCTCATGGAACCCCCTTTTTCGGTGCTAGGATGTAAGATGAGTACCCCAAAAGCCTCTTGTACTGATGACCTGGTGTTATTTGAGGAGGGCCTGAAAACTTAAAGGTGAGGTATATTTAGCCTCTTCCTGTCTGTCTTCTAGCTCTGACTGTCACGAGGTAAACAACCTCCTCTTTCACCATGGCAGTCTGCTCTGTCTCGAACTCATGGTAACAGAGCCAGCCCCTCTGCAATGCCCAACTGAAACAATTCCCCTCCTGTTGGCTGACTCTTTGAGGTCTTTGATGCAAAAATGAAAAGTCAGACACGCACAGTAATAATGAGCTTGGCAATTATTCTGTGATGTTCTAGCCCAAGACTAGAATCTATTTTCACAAACTTGCTGAGTGAAAAGTGTGTTGTTTGTGCTTTTTTGTATAGGTGTGTGTGTGTGTGTGTGTGTGTGTGTGTGTGCGCGCGCGCGCAAATGCCTAAAGTCAACCTTAGGTGCCATTCTTCCTTGGTTTTTGAGACTAGGTCTCTCAATGGGACCTGAACCTACAGTTCTGAGGCAACAAACTTCAGGAACCTATTTCTTTCTTCCTCAGCCCTGGGCTGACAAGCAGATACCACCACATCCAGCTCTGTATATGGGTTCTTGGCATTGCAGAGGTCCTTCTGCTTGAATCGCAAGTACTTTATTGACTAAACTATCTCCCCAGAAAAAGCCCAGCCCAGGGAAAGATTTGTCATTTTTATAAAGTTTTCCTATAAATCCCTTCTCCTCCCAAACCCAAGTCCACGTAACAAGAGTGATAAAGCTTCCATTTCCATGGCCATTTTTAGGAACACGCCCTGACACATAGGCATGTTTGCTCCTGAAGAGCCTTTGGACTGTGAGACAAAGGTGAACTTCCTCAAAGAGCCCTGCTGGCTCCAAGAAAGACCATCAGCAGGCAGATGGGAGAGAAGAATGTCTCTATACTTCACGTTGATGGACTGAATTATGACTCCCTTGCTCATATGATACTGGAAGCCCAGCCTAAGAATGTGGATGGTGGTGTCTACCCACAGCTTCCCTGTATAGATGAGCCAAACAAGAGGTAATCAGCCAACACTCTGAAGAGAAGCACTTACTGCCTAAAGTGACATTTGGCATCCACTCATTAGCTGTGAACTGGGGAACAAATTGTTGTGGGATATTTGATCTTCACTGTGTGAAGATGTATCTCTGTTTTATCTCATCTGCCTAAGGCACCTCTGGTTGGCTTAATAAAGAGCTGAATGCCCAATAGATAGGCGAGAGAGAATAGGTGGGACTTCCTGGAAGAGATAGGAACTCTGGAAAGGTATTTGAGGGGCAGAGATTTGCCATTGAGACACAGAGGAAATAGAACGAATGGTATGGAGGAGAGATAACAAGACACATGGCAGAATGTAGATTGATATAAATAGGTTAGTTTAAGTTTTAAGAGCTAGCTGGGAATGAGGCTAAGACAAGGCCAAGCTTTCATATTTCATAAGAAGTCTCCGTGTCATTATTTAAGAACTGGCAATCCAAAGAAAGACCTGTTAACATATACTTGATTACTATCTTTACCTGGTATCCCAGTGTTCCCAGACTTTTCCAGGCAGAATGTGGGTTCCATCCTATTTTGTGATGGTGTTGTTCAGAGATGACCTGCCTTGGAGCTCACGGGACATTGTGCCATTCTTTACAGTCCCAAGGGCTACAGGCAACCAAGAAGCCCTCAAGTTACTGGGAATTCTACCCAAATGCAGAGTCAGGAGTTCTGCCTAATGTCATGGGCTTTTCTTCTCTCTATTTGATATCTAGTAAGCCCCAAATTTAAAAAATGTAATGAACCTTCTATCTTTGGATCAAAATCTGGAAAGGCAGGAATTCATCACCTGCTTCCAATACTGACAAGAGACAATAGAGGTTTTTAAAGATAAAAATATACAACCAGGTGTGATATATACCTGTAGTCTCAGTATTCATGAGACTGAGGCAGGAGAATCACAAATTTGAGGCTAGCCTTGGCTGTATAACAAAACCTCACACACACACGCACACACGCACGAGAGAGAGAAAGAGAATAGAAACTTATGCTAGGAATTTTGATAAATGAAATCATGATAATATAAAGTTCTCTGGCACACTGCTTCCTCCTATGAACATTACTCCTTGATTATTGAAAACTCCATTGGGATTTTAAAATAAAAGCTACACTTTCTTCTACTGTGAGAATGGAGAAATCTTTACTCTGCCCTCCATCCTAGCCCCACCACCTTCGCACACACACACACACACACACACACACACACAATGAACTTAGGAAGGAAAGAAAGATCAGTAATGAGAGAAGCCCACTAATGGATTGGCTTAAGTATAGAACAACAGCCCATCACGCTTCTAGAAAATAATCAATCAAGCACTTAATTTTAAACATAAAAGTAAGCTGCCAGGAGACCGTTAATAGATAACCAAATAAATTAACAGTTGTAGGTGGGATTGGAAACCAGGTCAGGCCCTACACCAAGCTCTGAGCCCCATGCATAGAAAGGGCCTCTTCAGCATGGTACTTGATCTCACACTGTTTCAAAGTAGGAAATCTCCTTTTAGCCAATATCCCTGCTCAGCGGGCTCATCACTTCGGGGAATTGTCCTTTGTGCGTCTTCCATAAATTTTATAACTCCTGCTTTAAAATATTGATGGGCAACTTGGCCTTGTCCCAAGCCCGCTGTGGATTAGCATGGACATGAAAACCTTCAGGAGTTCTGAAACAGGAAGGAACATGTTCCCTGCTGACCTTCTGTAAGGGGACAATTGTGTTAATACAGTAGTTACCTGAACCAAGGCATGCCTGGCTGTGATGGACGGCTCAGAGCCCCACGGGGGCAGAAGGGCATTAGGGACACATACAGGCGATGCGTGGGGACCTGCAGATTTGTAAAGGGTAAGTGAAAACAACACACAATTTCCCCAAATTTCCCAACCTGAATTTCCAATCTCTCCTAGCATTTAAAATCTTCACAAATTTGCTGATGAATAAAGACTGACAGCATTAGAGTCTTTAGTTCTGCCTGTGACCCAGCCAGGGCAAGTGAGCAAAGGAAGCATCAACAGGAACTGAAAGGGCAAGACTAAAGAATTGATCTCGAGGTTGCCGGGAGCTCTGCAAGCGTACTCAACTTAGAGCGTCCTGACTCCAGGCTCTTCCTAATTGTTCTTAAAACCAAAGAATTTCACCTTCTGGAACAGTCATCACTGGAAACTACAGCAGTCCACTAGCCAAATTAATAAAAGAGATCACTGGTCTTGTTTATTTGTTGTGTTATTACTGCATACATACACGCACACACGTACAGAAGGAGGCACATGCACAGACACACACAGACACACACTCACAGACACACATTTCAAATACCGCACAGTTCAATCTTCTGCAAAAAAATTTGCAAGTATATCCTTTGATCCAGAAAACTCACCTTCAGGAATTGTTCCTCTGGAAATCACTGCGGATAGACCTAGAGATTTTGTCAATGTGGATGTTTATCAAGCCACTACTTAGTAATAAGTGAAAACAAGAATAATAATAAGCAGTCTTAGTAACTGAGTCATATTCATGTAACGTTGCTGTAGCCATGAAAAATGTATTGTAGTGCCGGGCGGTGGTGGTGCACACCTTTAATCCCAGCACTCAGGAGGCAGAGACAGGTGGATCTCTGTGAATTTGAGGCCAGCAAGTTCTAGGACAGAAATCAAAACTATACAGAAAGAAAGTCAGAAAGAAAGAAAGAAAGAAAGAAAGAAAGAAAGAAAGAAAATTATTATGTCCAAGAGGTATTATTCAATGAGAAATATATACTTTAGAAGAAGATAAACAGTTTTATAAGTTTAAAGTATGCATAAAATTATGTATAAACTAAGACTCATATATTTTTAAATTATGACCAGGAATGTGTCTGAATGTTCATAGGTACAGTATGTATATAGTATGTAAAGCATGTATAAAGTATATACAAAATATGTATAAGGATACAGTGTGACCATTTCTGAAAGCAATTTGCCTTATTCCTTCTCTAGACCCCACCACCCCCACTAGTCTGTAGTTCCTCAGGGTTCTGGCTCTATTTAGGAGAGCAAGGCAATGACATGGTAGAACATTCAAGGACACAAAGAAGGGCTATTGATGAGGGACTGAGTCAACAGCAAGCTGGGCTTAGCGTGTGTTGGCTCATAAAGCCAATATGACCTCTCATCCCAACTCTGGTGACCTAGAGTAGCTGTAGTGTGGGTATTTAACTGACAGAAATCAGCAAACACTACAGATCAGGGTTCTTTTTTTTTTTCTCTGTCCCAGAAAGAGGGAGCCTCTGCCACCTTAGATTGTCAAGAACACCTATTCTATGTTCAAACTTGACGGCTCTGAGCCACAGTTGAAGAAGATAACTGAGTACTGGGTACCAGGGGCAGACACCCACATCTGGGTCAGGGTATTTCCCATCTTGCACCTCGCTGAGACTGCTCAGGTGCAGAACTCAGAGGTTTGTTTACTCTCGTCCTGAAGCTGTCCAGTCCTGGGAGCCCTCTTTCCTGGACAAACATCTCTAGATCTTCTGGACTTGTGAATAACACAGCTGGGAGGTCAACATGATGGAGAGACAGTTTGGTCCAGAAGGTGCGAATGTGACTGTGTGTGGCCTTAGTCTGGGGGGAGGGGAACCCATTGAAGTATTTCAAAAAGAGATTGTACCTCATACTCCACAGTTGCTACAAAATGTCTGATTAGGTTCCTGAAGAGACAATTGACTTTTGGGCAGGTGATGCCAGGCTAACCTTTTTTACTGGACATCATAATGGCTCAAATTTGGTACTTGGTCTTTATGGGATATGGAAGAAATTGGGCATAAAACCCTGGAAACAGTCCTAGCTCCAGAGGATCAATGGATTGCAGTGAAGGAGAACCCTGTTTCAGGAAACAAAAGAAAGCACTTCAGAAGTGCAGGAGTCTCAGCTCCTGCAGGGAAGCTGAGAAGAAGCGTGAGGAGGCTGCAGGGTTCTCTAATTTGGCCAAGTCATGAGGGAAATAAACATGCTGCTGTCTGGTGCCCTCCACACGCCGGCAATTGAAGCCAGGGACTCATGCCAAGCAAGCGCTCTGCCACCTGAGCCACACCTCAGCATGTGTGATACAATTCTTTCTCTTCTGTCACGTCACAAACACGAGAAGACACAGATAAGGAAAAAAAATACTTCCTGCAGAGGCTAGCTGTGGGAAAGGATGGCTTTGCTTCAGGCAAAACAGGAACCACAGAAGCAGAGGCCCTTGAGTATGACGGCAAAATGATGGAGAAGGTCCCTCTGGAATCAGAGAACAGCTGGACTGCCTTCATGAGCCAACTAGAACCCAGCAGCCCCTGTCTCAGTGGTCCTTTAACTTCATCTTAGCTGAGGGAGGCAGGGCAAGGCTTGCTTCTTCAGAGAAAGGGACAAAAGCAGGACACAGAGTCATGGCTTCATCTTAAGAAGGAGCATTCACATCCCCCGGGACGAGGTCCACCTGCATGTATTCCCCCACGGCAGTTTTCTAGGACCAAATGAAATGGGAGGAAAGCAAAGGCTGCATTTCAGGCAAACCTTGCTATGTGAAAGCTCTCCTTCACAGCCCTGGCTCAAACTGCTCTGAGATCCGCTTTCCAGGAATTCCCTAAAGGGCACACGGGCTTGTGCTGGAAACAAAAAGATACCAGAAAGATCGGAACCAGTCACCCAGAGCGGCTTTCACTCCAAAGAGGCGCTGACAGGAGAGCTACTCCTCTAGGAACTGAAACCTAGAGAGCATGAAGGACCAGGAAATACATATACATCATTCCCGGCACCCTGGAAAAACACCCTATCGGACCACAAAGCAGAGGATACTGGGAAATAGTCACACCTAGCAATCTGGGGGAGAAAAGACAACACCACAGTCTATGCATGAAGGTGAATTTACATTATCATAAATGCAACGTGTCTAAATGCATTCTTTTGCTCATTAAATTTATTGTTCGTATGAGTGATGTGACCTGGGAGAGCAGGATGAGTGGGCGGGGCTAGAGGCCAGAAGACAACTTGGTGAAATTGGTTCTCTACTTCCACCTTCATGCGGGTTCCAGAGTCAAACTCAGGTTTTTCCGTTGGCAATAAGCGCTTACACCCACTGAGCCATCTCACCAGCCCACCATTGCTCATTGTTACCAAGATTTTGTATCTGTGGTCAACTGGCTTGCAACTGATCTGACTTTAGTGCTGATGTTCTGGGTTTTTTTATTATTATTTTATGTGTACATGTGTTTTGCTTGCATGTCTGTGTATTATGTGCATGCCTAGTGCCCAAGGAGGAGAGAAGGCTTCAGGTCCCCTGAGACTGGAGTGATAGACAGTTGTGAGTCACCAGGAGGATGCTAGGAATAGAACCCTGTTTGTCAGGAAGAGCAGCCAGGGCTCTTAGCACATTAAGCCAGCTCTCCAGTCCCAATGCTGGTGGTTTTGCTCTCATTAACAAGTCAGGCAAGTGTAAGATACCTTATATGTCAAAAATGACCAGTTGGGTAAACTGGATGATACTTTTCAGACAACTGGAGAACATTTCTTCATGTGTCTGTAAGAATCAATGAGGTGGCTACAGGATTAACTTTAAACTGTGCTATGATTTTCTCCATTACTTTCTTAAGTCTAGATAAAGAACAAAACAATGAGGTGGCAAAATACATAAGGAGTGATGGGATCTGAATGTCCCCTTTTCTTTGCTACTCTTGAACTAACTGTAGGTCATAGATGAGTGCTCAAACTGAGACCGCAGCAACCGGCTCTACGCCGACATGGGCGGCCACTTTTATTCCTTACATCAATGTGCTTTCAAATGAACAAAGTGAAAAAAAAAGTACACGATATATTATGAGTTCTCAGGGTCAAATCCATGAAAGCCTCTTCCTTTTGTTCATTTTCTTCAGTGTTGGGGACAGAGGACAGAGCCTTCCTTGTACACCCCAGGTTCCACTCTACAGCTGAGAAACACCCCAGCCCTATTGTCTTCACATGGTGGGAAGGCAGACATTGGATCACAGGGGAGACTGGAGGGGGACAGTCTGAGCTGTCTGGGCACAGAAGCGGCCCACTAAGGTCTGGAAACAGAACATCGGAGTGGTAAGTTGCAAGAGACAGAACTAGGACCTAAACACAGGTTTATAATAAAGGCTCAAACCAAGCTTTATTCTAAAACTCCCCCTCCCTTGCTCGTGTGTGTGTGTGTGTGTGTGTGTGTGTGTTGTATACATGTTGTATCTATGCAGTCATCCATTGTAGCCCTGAGGTTGGCAATGAGATACCATCCTCAATCCTCCACCTTGCTTTTTGAAACAATGCCTCTCATTGAAACCAGAGTGTAATGATTTAGTTGGACTGGCTAGCCAATAAGCTCTTAGGATTTGCCTGTCTCTATCCTAGGCCCAACACAGCTGTTTCAGCATGCACAGCCGTACCCGTCTCTGCATATGGGAGTTGGGAATCTGAACCCAGGTTATCATGTTTGAGTAGCAGGTGCTGATCTATCGTCCCAGCACAAACGTTTTTAATTTCAACATCCAGGGCTGGAGAAATAGCTCAGTGGCTAAAAGTAATGATTTTTCCAGAAGACTCAAGCTTGATTCCAAGAACTGACATCAGGCTGCTTACATTAAAACTCCAGCTCCAAGGGATCAAACACCTTTGGCCTCTGTAGGAACCTGCAGTCATGCACGAGCATGCACACATGTGCATGCACACACACACACACAATTAAAAATCACAAAAATAAATGTTTAAAAAATAATTCCAACATCCTATCATGATGGCCTACTATAGACTAATTTGGTGTACTAAAAACGGAGGCTGATAACTCAGCTAGAATCATCCGCACGGTATTATCAAAGAAAATTGTACAAAATTGATTACCCCAGTGGACAATCCTTTTCTTCACCCTTTCCCTGTAGAGAGGCTTCCACATCAAAAGAAAAAGGCATTCCACCCTCTCCTAGGACCCTAAAATGTTACAGCTGTGTTCTCAAGAGGCAAACGCCTCCCAGAGTCCCTCTTCACAAGCTGCACCGCAAGTGGCAGCCACAGCAAGCTGCTTCTCAAGGGCGTCCAGCTCTCGGCACAGTGCTGTGTAACTTCCCACCGTTTCTAATTTCCTAAAGAAATGCATTTTGAAAAGAGGCACACAGGTGAGCAGCTGAAGGAAGCTGGTTAAGCATCAGAACTTTCCAGGTGCCACTCAGAAATTTTGTGGGTCTGGCCTCTATAAAAGTAATCTGGGTGTCACTGAAAGCCTCCTGGACTGGGAGGAGTCACAAGGGGGAGACGGGCTCCCAAGGCATCTCAGTGAGGAGGAAACTGGAAGGTGGGTCCTGGGAATGATAGTCATGAAGTTCTTCCGGGACGTAACCTTAGACAAGTGAAAGCAATGTTCGTGCGAGCCTGACTCTGAGAAATGCCTCCCCTTTTGCTAGTACAACTGAAAAACAGAAGGACTGTGAGGAAAGCCACCATGCCAGCTCGGTCCTGTTAGTAAGTTTCCCTTTTCCTCCAGACTGGGATGCACCAGTCTGTGCTGTCTTCAGGATTTGCACAGAGATCCGACGATGTAGTCAGAGGTGTCTGTGCCCATGCACAGATGCATGCTTGTCTCGGTTTCTGTTGCTGCAACAAAACACCCAGACGAAAGGCGACTTTGGAGAGAAAGGCATTGTTTGGCTTTCAATTCCAGGTCACAGTACATTACTGAGTGGAAGCCAAGGCGGGGATCACACCCATGGTCCAGAGCAATGAGAGGATACACATACCCTTGTTCATCTTTGTTTTCCTTTTTTTAAAAAAAGAAAACAATCATTTTTTTCATGTTGCATACCAATCCCAGTTCCCACTCCTTCCCCTGCTCTCATCCCCTCTACCTTCCCCCCCATCCCATCCCCTCCCCAGAGAAGGCAAGGAACATTGCTTTGAAGATGGACCAAGGCCTTCCCTACTATATCCAGGCTGAGCAAGGTAGCCATACAAAGAGAATGGGTTCCAAAACGCCAGTACAGGCAGCAGGGACAGATCCTGGTGCCACTGCCAGTGGCCCTGCAGTCTTCCCTAGCCATACAACTGTCACCCACATTCAGAGGACCTAGCTTGTTCCTATGCTGGTTCCTTCCCTGTCTAGCCAGAGTCGGTGAGCTCTCATTAGCTTGGGTAAGCTGTTTCAATGGGTGTCCCCATCATGGTCTTGACCTCTCTGCTCATATTCTCACTCCTCCCACTCTTCAACTGGACTTTGGGAGCTCAGCCCAGTGCTCCACTCCTCCATTGCTGATGGGAGTGCAAACTTGTACAACCACTCCGGAAATCAGTATGGTAGTGTCTCAGAAAATTGGGAATCAACCTACCTCAGGACCCAGCAATACCACTCTTGGGCATATACCCAAAGGATACTCAATCATACTACAAGAACATTTGTTCAACTATGTTCATAGCAGCATTATTTATAATAGCCAGAACCTGGAAAAAACCTATATGCCCCTCAACCGAAGAATGGATAAAGAATATGTGGTACATTTACACGATTTAAATTTAAATTGAAAAAATTACTCAGTGGTAAAAAAAAAAACAATGACATCTTTAAATTTGCAAATGGATGGACCTAGAAAACACCATCCTGAGACCCAGAAAGATGAACATGGTATGTACCTTTGTTCATTTTTTAATGGCTGTGATGTGGGATTTCCATCCCTTTAGCCAATGGTTTTTGGGGGTTATAAGCCCTATGATGTGGTCTTGTCTGGATGACTGTTTAAAAGCTGATAGGTTTTCTTGCTCTCGTGCTCTCTCTGGGCATGGTCAGAGAGCGTGTGGCAGAGGTGCGGCATGGTTGGTGCTCTTCACCCCTGGGCAGAATGGCTAGACAAAGGCAGCTGATCAAAAGCCCTAGCTGTCCTGGAACTAGCTCTTGTAGACCAGGCTGGCCTCAAACTCACAGAGATCCACCTGCCTCTGCCTCCTGAGTGCTGGGATTAAAGGCGTGCACCACCACCACCCGGCCCACTTTTTCTTCATATAAGTGATCACTGCTAATTTAGGCACAATGAAAATAGTGGTAGTCCAAAGTAACATCACACTCAGCTGATGGGGTCACATGAGTAAGCACACACACTTTGAAACAGCATCAGGATCAAAGGCGTTGGTTTCTCCAGCCAACACTAACTTGGCCCTGACGTGAGGTTGCAGTTAACACCGAGTTCACTTGTGAAGCAGACTCCTTTCCACGGGCCTGCTGGGAGCATCCCCCTAGCTTCCAGCAAATTACACCAGCAGCTGAACCTTCTCAGCACCCACTGATCTTCTGGATCAGTTAGAGCCAGGTCTGTACACAGAGCAGCTCCAGATAGCACTGGCAGTTCACTGCCTATTACCAGGGCAAACATCTGTACTTCAAAGCTTACAAACAGGATAACGGCTCTCAAAGACTCAGCAGTTCTAAAAAAGATTTCCATCCTGCCAAATGCTACCCAGGTATGTGACCCTCACCTGTGGTAAACAGTCAGGGGAAACACTTGAGAGTCAAAGGTACCATAGGCAGTGATTCCCACAAATGCCTCTTAAAGGGCACTCTGCTTCCAGTTCAGTACCAACGATACAATTCCGGACACAATTCCTTATCAAGAGTTTGCTTTCCAAGTCAGGGGCAGAAGGGAGCGGGACTTTGGATATTCTGAACTTCCAGAAATATCTCCGGGCCAAGGTGTTTTCATCTGAAAAACTGCCGAAGAGCCAAGACTGCTGACAAGCAAGTTCCCTGAGGAGGGTAACGGCTGTGAGCGTCAGTGCCTGCCAACAGAGGCCGCCCACCCTGAGATGCCCGTTCACTGTGGGAGAAAGGGGTAACGGCTGTGAGCGTCAGTGCCTACCAACAGGGGCCGCCCACCCTGAGATGCCCGTTTACTGTGGGAGAAGGGGGTAACGGCTGTGAGCGTCAGTGCCTACCAACAGAGGCCGCCCACCCTGAGATGCCCGTTCACTGTGAGAGAAAGGGGTAACGGCTGTGAGCGTCAGTGCCTACCAACAGAGGCCGCCCACCCTGAGATGCCCGTTCACTGTGGGAGAAAGGGATAACGGCTGTGAGCGTCAGTGCCTACCAACAGGGGCCGCCCACCCTGAGATGCCCGTTCACTGTGAGAGAAAGGGGTAACGGCTGTGAGCGTCAGTGCCTGCCAACAGAGGCCGCCCACCCTGAGATGCCCGTTCACTGTGGGAGAAGGGGGTAATGGCTGTGAGCATCAGAGCCTGCCAACAGGGGCCGCCCACCCTGAGATGCCCGTTCACTGGGGGGCTCATCCCCAGAAGGTGATGAAACGGACACAGGGACATCCCAGAGTACCCAGACCTTTGATCTTTCTCTAGAAACCACCTACTAATGAAGACAAAGCCAAAGAAGGAACAAAAGGAGACGCTAGTCAAATTTGAAAGTCATTATGGGTATAAGCAGTCTTCAAGCCAGCAGAAAGCTTTGCTGGATTACAAAGAGAACGCCCCACAGTTAGTCATTCTGAATCAGCTTTAGAAGACAGCACAAATCAAACAGACTAAAGCTATGATGTTTATTAATAGTAAATCCTCGTATAGACTATCTATGCATCCTCCTAATTTTCCACTTTATGAACTGTTTTTCTATCTAAAAAGAAAAATGCTCAAAGAGATATTCTTTTTGAAGAACAAAGTTTTAGAGAAAGTGATTATTAGAAATCCTTCAAGGATCCCAAAGACTTTAAAATCCATTTAAATCCAAGTGCAGAAGATCAGATTCTGCTCTGATATCATTTTCACACTTTTAGAACAACTCTTCATTATACATTCAGGCAGGAACAAGTTAGGAGGGGAAAGCAAGGTGACTAAGATGGAATATACTGGAATTCCCAAAGTATCAATACATATATATATACAAACACACACATATATATAATATCCACAGGAAAAGGCTGTAATAAAATGATACTATTACATTAGAGTGGTCATTTTCTCCTCTGTGTTTTACAAATGGCCTATTCTATGACTATATTTCATAATAAAAACTTATTAATGAAGAAAACTCCAGGTTATCAGACATAGTCAACTTTATAAAATAATTTTCAAACAAGTGAGCAGAAAATAGAGGCACTCGACTGAGAGCAGGGTGACGGTAGGGAGCTCCTTGGCCTTGGGGAGGATGAAATCCATCAGTAGCGTTTCTTGGTGGCACCGAACTAGGAGACAGGAAGCAGAGTCCCATCTTCTCTGAGGTACCACGGACTCAAACTAAGGCATACACAGCAAGGACTGAATTCCCACACGTTTACCAGGCTATGTGCCCAGGGAATCTCAGAGCACTTTTGAGACATGCACTTGTTTCGGGTTCAGGGAAGGAAAATGAGACTCCTCCACAGACACCATGATGAACGGTGGCTGAATGCTAGGTGGCCACTCTGATTCACCAGCGTTCCGGTAGGAAAGAGCAGGTAATGTGCTATCTGCGTGCAGTGTGGGGGGCCAGACTAGGAGCCTCATGCACGCTAGGCAAGCACACAATCACTAAGCTACCTCCCAAGTCCAATTCTTTCACAAATTGTATTTCATAAATTAACTACATTCCCTTAAGCTATATCCATGAGGCTGCAGGCTCACTCACCACTGAAGCATACAGAGGGGACCTGCCATACTATGTTAGGAAGTTGCTTAGGGCAATAAGTGTAGAATCTGTGTGAGTTTCATAAGATAAAAACTTAAAGCTCACTCCTGGAAAGTCACAATAGACACTCCAGGTGAGTAAATTGACCCCAGAAAGGGGTGTAAGTATTCCCCGTGCATGTATATGAAGACAAAAACCTCAGTAAGAATTTCAGAGTCTGTTCCCCGAGCAACATAATTTTGTGTGTCTGTGATGCTAGCGTTCAGGAAATGGGAGCAGGAAGTCCACTGGAGGCCAGCGTGGACCACAGAGGGAAGCAAAAAATAAAGTAAAACAAAATAAAGGCAAGAAAGAAATCGTGGTTTGTGCCTGAAGGCTGTGCACAGGCTAATGTGGCTTCGGTCTCCACTGGAGGCGCCTGGAGGTTGTGCTTCGGAGAGTCCCATGGGTCCTCAGGCAGGGTCACAGCTGCTGGCTGCTGAAGAAGGATTTAGTCTCCCTGCAGACGGGATTTACACAGAGCGGGCAGCTCAGCGTCAGCTGCGTGGAGCACAGCTTGTTTGACTGGATGTGTGAGTACACCAAATCAGCCAAGGCCTGCAAGACAGAGCACAGGGCCATCAGTGGTGCAAGTCTGCTGGGCCGCGTGCACGCCCTCCGTGCATCCTGGGGAAAACAGCTCTGGTTAGGGTTTCTTTTCAACTGAGTTCCAGAACTGTAAAATATAGTCCTTCCAGGAGACTGTCAGCTTAGGCAGAGTCCAAACGGAGACTTTAGAAAGGGACCCTCTTACCCCACCCACTGCTCCTTTCCCCTGAGAAGCAGATCTAAAACTAGGCAGCAGTAGGTGGGCAAAATAAGGAGGCTGGGGCTACCGAAAGGACAAAGGAGGAGCAGAGAAGGAATTCGCTCTTAGTTTTGTAATTAATTGGAACTCCAAATGTACTAATATGTGAGAAAACCAATATCGTGCAGTAGTTTCTCCAAGGACTACTCTGCACTATGTTCTACTAAAATGGTTGTAACACCACGGTACCTTAGAGAACAATGGATTTCCATTAAGAGACTCCGCTCTTCTGATGTTTTCAGCTCCACACTGAATCAAGTGAGAAGGGAAGAAAACACAGACACATTTTATTTTCCTTTCCTTCTTTTTCTTTCTTTCTTTTTTTTTTTAAGACACTAAGTGCCACAAAAGAACAAACGCACAGAAATACACGCACACAACGCCGCAGCCTGGCCTTGAATGGTCACAGACTGCTCGTGAAGGTGGGTCGTGGGGTGGTTGGGCAGGCTGAGCAGTTGCCAGAAGCTGTTCTTCTGGTCCCCACAGTGATGGGATTCCAAACCATGCTTGAGTTACACTGGATGGAATTCTCAAGAGTGATTCCCGTCCACGTACCATTCTTGTTCATATTCCACCTCTCTAATCCAAACCGTACCGACCCTGTCTAAGGAAATGTTGCTGTAATTAAGTAAAATTTCCTACTTGCTTTGATCCCAAGTAAGAACCAAGAGAAGGAAATTAATTTGTGGACTCTAAGTCATACTGAGTCTAAATAGAATCCAGGGTAGAACTGGGTTTTAAAATAAGCTTTTACAGAGAAAAAACTAAGAAAAAAATCTGAGTATTGTTCAGTACATTCTTTTCCCATCTTAAAAAACAAAACAAACAACAGAAACAAACAAACAACAACAGATACAGCTAACTGCTCTCAGATAATGGAGAACGATATAGGATTTATTCCATAGCTAGGATCTTCTCTCTCCATCCATGTTGAGACATGGTCAGTTGCTTTATCCTTTACACTGGCATTTAAATGAGGCGCCCACTCGGGAAGCACAATGTATTCAGCAAACAGCTAGACCTCAACATGGAGGAGGTTCTACAAACCAGCCATGGCAGCAGAATAAGCAGTGTTAGTAATGGGGGGGGGGGGGGAACTAGGAAGATGCAGCATCAATGAATCTGTCCGCAGAACATCATCGGAAAAGTGAAAGCATAGCTGCATAGCATATGACAGTCACGTAGCCTATGATAGTGACATAGCATATGATAGTTAAAATTAAAAAACCT
This sequence comes from Microtus oregoni, assembly GCF_018167655.1. Classification (NCBI taxonomy): domain Eukaryota; kingdom Metazoa; phylum Chordata; class Mammalia; order Rodentia; family Cricetidae; genus Microtus; species Microtus oregoni. The sequence goes on along the minus strand of NW_024543976.1, from coordinate 939,865 downwards.
CACATGACTATTAATCAAGGATTTGCTAAAAATGGCTATAGGCATTTAATTATATTTACTCATTTATATCCAAAATATGTATTTACAAAAAGAAAATGAGGATTACAAAAATATGGATAATATTTCATAAATGCAGAAATGCCTATTTTAGGGTCAGAGTTTGAGCGAGCCCCACTCTTGACAGCACCTTCTTGGCACCATCTGAGAACTTTATTATTTTTATCAGCAAAAGGCAAAAAAGTCATTTCCACTGTGGAATAAAACGTTTTAAACTTTTAAAGTTAGTTGTTACAAGCATGTTACATTTTCATATCAAAATAATGATAGCTACATGGTTTCCTTTACTCCCTACAGGGATTAATTTATCAATCACTAAAAATCCTCTTGGTTACTATTAACAGCCACTGCTTGTAATACAAATGAATAGGAACCATCACTCAACACATAAAAAAACCCTTATGTTCAAACATCCGTATTTGACTGGTGACTGGCATAGGCACACAAACTGCAGGGGTGGACAGCTGGTTCTGGTTCTGCCCCTCCTCACCCTGCACTCTGCCCCTCACCACCACCCAGTCCCAGAAGGGGTGTAGTGCCCTGTGGAGCCAAATTTCCACCAATCACACGTGGGAAGGCCATGAGTTCTCACCCAAGATTAGAGGGGAAAAGGACTTCCTGAGTTCCCATGCTTCCAGCTTCCCACAGAAACCCAGCAATAAACCACCAAAGGTTTCAGGCTAGCCCTCAGAAGCTACAAGACAGGTAAGCAACAGTTTTTCTCCACCCTGAGTGACACACCACATCCATCTTATGCCAGCAGTGGTATTTATTATTTCAATAGTCAGATTGATCACAACCTGTTAGCAAACAGCTAAGGAAGTGAAGACCCAGAAGAGGTCAGGGGAATCCCAACACACACTGCTTCTGAGTTTGTTCTATGTACCTCTCCGAAATGGCAAGGACTCACATGTCCTCAAACCCAACCAGAAACAGGGTAACAGCCCAAAAACCACAACAGTACTAAGTGCAGGGAATGAATTACAGACTAATAAACATCCCCCTCAGAACTGGTAAGATATGCAATTCCTTTTCACTGAAGATTCCAACTTCACATGGTAACTCACACTGAAAAAAGCATTAGTTTCAATGATATTGAGCAACATGGTTTAATAAAGGCAAAACATCCTATTCTAGGGCTGATGTAGAATTAATTTATGAAGTATCATTCAAAATGATGAGAACTCAGTACATACAAACATATCAAAAGTTTTTTTTTTCTTTTTTTCCTTCCTTCCTCCCTCTCCTTCCCTTCCCTCCCTCCCTTCCTTCTTCTTTCTCCCTGTACCCCTCCCTCCCTCCCTCCCTTCCTCCTCTTCCTGCTTCCTTTGTTTGCTTTTTTAAGATGGTCTCTCTATGTAGCTTTGGTTGGCCTGGAGCTCACTAAGTAGAAGACTGGCCTTGAATTCACAGAGATCTGCTTGCCTCTGTCTTCTAGCGCTGGGATTAAAGGACTGTTACACCACACCCATTCCCATAACAGTAATTTTTATAAATTGATAACTGAAGAGAAAACGTCCTGTTAAAACATCATGGCGGGACTAAGAAGCCATATGGGTACACTCACCTTCTTGGCCAACACTTGGGAATACTCAATATCCAGTTCATAAAGCGTCTCAATATGATCACTGGTAAACGCTATTGGGACCAAAAGGATATTCTTCCTCCCCCTCTCACAAAGCCCTTTGATAGCTTCATCTGTTTGAGGACCCAACCAGGGTACTGGGCCAACCTGTGAGAAAGGAGGACCAATGCAGACACGGTCAATAACATATTACCGCCACGGCCCCCACCCCCAACACACACAGAGCACACACGTGTCCATCCAGGTGAGAGCCCCTCCTACACCTCCTTGAATGGGCTTGAGTCATTTTCACACTGAAGCTTGAATCCTTCTAGAGGCCAATGGTACAAATAAACAGTTTCTTCCACTAATGCTAAAAGTCAGATATTAGCTGATGGAACTCCCCGGTGGCTCAATTCACCCTTCTATCTACAGTGAGCAGTTGACTTACAGAACAGCTTGCTGGCTTGGAAGAGCTCAAATTCCCATTTATAAATAAATGATAAAGCATATTTTCAAGAGACGATAGTCTAAAAATGTATGAAAGGTACCTACCTTGGATTGCCATACCAGCCGGTAGGGGTTCGGGTAGCCCAGCTCTTCCATGACTTTGTGGACAGTGGCACCTACTTCTTGGGGATAGGGGTCCCCTCTGTTGACAACCTGCAGTGGAGACAGAGTAACATGCATCACCAACGCGGTGAAGGGTGCCAAGAACCGCTGGTAGTGCAGAGACAAGATGAGCATGAACCACACCCCCTCCTTGCTGTCCCCTGAATACTAATGACAATCGAATCTGAGTACTGTTGGGAAAGTTCTTTGGTTCCGCTATTCATTGGCAAAGGAATTTGGTAGCTACAAGATCCCAAAGAAGATGCCGTTTGTAGAAGATGGACAAGGTCTACTGGTTCAGCTATGAACCGATACTATCTATGTCTTCTACTCAGTATCTCTCTTCCCTTCCTTGACAGCTGACAGCAGCAGGATGACTGTGAGCAGTGAGGCGTGCGCTCCCAACGGGAAAGCCTACTAGAAACCTTTGAAGATATTCAGCACACATTTTTATTCTAACTCTTTTCATCCTTCGTGGGACACTGACTCCCTAACTCCAGCCCTCTGCTTTATGGTGTTTATTACCGCCTGCTCCACCATGGTATTTTCCTTCATATTATGTTAATTATCTTTCCCTGTTACTGTACATGAACAAAGGTTTTGCCTGTTTACATCATCCCCACATCTGATATATATAATAAGTGCCCGATAAATACTGTACTGAGGAAATGGAATAACTAAGAAAATACATTATGATATTACTGGTGGCCATACTATCATTAGAAACATAAATGTAGAAGGATGAAAGAAATACAAAGCTGCCTTTGGCACCATATAACAATAACTGCTACAGGCAGGATCCACTGTGAGGCGGCTCCTGGGATGTTCCAGTGTAAGCATTCGTCTGCCCTCTCTGGAGCTTCCCTCTGGTACCTAGAATGGATCCTTGAAAGGCTTTGCATGACACTGAAAAGGAGTTGTGATGCCACAGAAACGAAAGAGACAGGCTTCCAAAGGGAGCGATTTCCCTTAAAGCCACTTGTCACTGATGTCGTGGCTGCATCTTGCAAGTGAGGGACACAGGGCTTGACTCCGGTGATCATCCAGGAACAACATGGTACCCTCCACCTACGTTGGTTGGTGCCGTTATTCATGTGGTTCAGACCAATGGCAAATGTAATCTCCCACCTCTATGGCACGGAAAATGGTGTTCGTGGGACAGGATCTTAGTTCTGAACAGATGAAACTGGGCACTGAGTCCAAGATCTTTCAAACACCCTACTAGCCTGGTATTGCCATGTTTCCTGAAATGCAACCGCCATGGCAGAGGAGGTGACATTTCAGTGAACAACCTGCTATAATATGATGAGCCAAGGGTCACAAGCTCTGTGCTGTGTATTCTCTGGTCACACTGTGGTCCCTGGTGTTAATGAATTCGAAACCAGATTGGCTCCCTAGAAAGCACAGGCCTCTGCTAAGTTTTGAAGAGAGAATTGGGTTTAGTGGGAATGGAGCTGGCTACACAGTTCTGCGTACAGAAACTGCACATTGTTCTCCTTCCACACAGCAGGCAAAAGCACAAGGCTTAGCGGATACACTTGATGGAAATCCTTACATATGAATGAACCTTCCAGCTAACATTAATGGCTATTAATAAGAGATCTGTTTGTAATATTGTGCATCGAATTAATTATGGGAGGTTTCAGAAAATGAATCTATGAGCAAGCTACGGCTGGGATTTTAGAATTCATTCTTGCACTGAGTTGAGGGCAAAATGGAGCCAGGTCCATTTTACACACTTAGAAAGTAAAACAACCCTATCTTTTACTGCTAGGTCACCTAACAAAACGTTCTTACTTACAGACATTGGCAGGGAGTGGGCAGAAAACAGAATGACCACCTCGCTTCTCTTCTCCCGTGGAAAATGGTCCAGTTCTTTCAGAATGTGGTCTGCAAAGCACTGTAGGAAGCCCCAGAATGAGGGAGAAGGCAGTGAGAAGGGAAAGGAGGGAAGAAGGAAGCATCTCAAAAATGAGAACGATACCAAATATCTCAGGGTAATCTTCCAAATCTGGAACTCTACCTCTTTTTGAAAAAAATGCAAACAGTACAGTCTCTTTGATTTGGTTCGGCTTCAGAATGGATGGCAATGGTTTAGGGGCCTAGGGAATTTGATGGGAAACTTCTAACGCTCACTAATGGCTCTCTGCAAACGAATGCCGAGGTTGCTTCCCCTCGGGAAGAGCAGGGCACACTTCCAGATGGGAAGGAAACACAGATGGGAGGAGAAGTTGTTTTAAGATCTCACATTTGCTCTGTTAGCAGGAAAACAGCTTACGGGGTCTTTCTAAATCTTCCTTACTTTGGCTCTTGGGCTTATCACACTAAAACACATTAGCCAGAAATAGGAGAGAAATTAGAAAATACTCGTCTATTTTTTATGACATCTTTCATACGAGTCCAGGGTCTGCACCAAAGCAATCCTCCTCACAAGCTTCTTGACGGATGACAGGCTGTACAGCCCCATTAAATACGCAGAGGGGGACAAGATGTGGTCATGGGAGGGCTGCCCAGCCATATGTGTGAACGCGGACTAGAATCCAGGTCCTGCTGCCTTCAGACCTCTGTCCGCCAGACCGGCTCCCTCTCGCTTCTCCTTGGCACTTGCTGAGTCTCATGGGTAGGTGCTGAAACACCAGATCTCAAAGGGCTTTCTTTCATCTTACACTTGAATCATTCCTGGCCATTTGCTTCATAAGGAAAATGTACCAAGAGACAGAAGTCGGTCAACTGAGAAAACTGGAATGTGACGGGAAACTAGACAGGAGTTGAATATCAAGTGTTAAAACAAACTGCGGTGGACTTACGTATTGTGGTTATCTTAAAAGAACAGCCCTGATCTTAAGGTGTGTAGGTGTGTGTGTTTATCTGTTCTTAGGCACTTCAGAAAAAAATATATGTGAACATATATATATATATATATACACATACAGAGAGCATGTAAATGATAGGTTAAATGAAACAAATGTTAACACATGAATATGGGTAAAGAATAGACAGCAATTAATTATATAATTTTTAAAAGATTTTACTTACTTTGTGCATTCATCTGCATGTATGGCTGTGCACCACGTGAATACTTGGTACATGGAATCCAGAGGAGGCCATCAGATCCCCTGGGACTGGAGTTACTAATGGTTGTGAGCTGCCCATGTGGGTACTGGAACTCAGACTGTGAGTCCTATGCAAGAGCAGCCAGTGCTCTAAACCACAGAGCCATCTCTCCTGCCTTTACTTTATTTTTAATTATGTATATTTGTGTATGGGGCAGCATATGTGCGTGTGTGTGAGGATGCCGGCAGATCCAGAGAAGAACATCCAGATCCCCTGGAGCTGGAGCTGCAGCGGCTGAGAGCCACCTGAGGAGGGTGCTGGGAACGGAACTGGAGTAGTGGTATGTGCGCTTAACCAGGGAGCCTTCTCTCCCGTCACATAATCCTTCTAACTATTACTCTTGCAATTACTTTGCATGTACAAATAAAATTTAAAGAACAACTCGACAGAATCACAGCAGCTAGGAGCTGATGTACTGTAGGTTCCAAACCAGTCCCTAAGAATACTGAGATATTTACCATTCCAGAACTCACAAATTTGGTAAGCAAATACGCTACAAAATGATACCTAGAAACAGTATCTAATACTGTTTGCCTCTCTCCCCTTTTCCCTCATATCCATATTGTAAGTGTGACAATATTTGGTACAAACAAAAGCCGTGTTTTTATAGTGTTCATAATGTTTAGAGAGCAGGCCTTCTCAGGATTATTTTTAGAGAACAGCCTACATAAAGTAGCCACTGTAAAGTTTACGTAGGAGCCTGGAATATACATTTACCGCAACTACTCCAGCGGCCACATAAAGAGCGGTATTAAAGAAATGGTAATACTATGGCTATTTTGAGTAGGTAGTGCTGCTAACATGCAGAAATGTGGATTTAAGGCCATGGTTTTAGTTGCATTGAGACTAGATTTTTAGGGGTTTGTCCCCCCTTCCTTCCCTTTCCTGGGCTTGTAAAATTGCAAGTAAGAACACAGTTCCTTGGGGCTTGCGAGAGTCACTAAGCCATCTTCAAAACTCAAGCGGCACGGACAAATAGAAGTGCTACTTAAATCACCTAAACCCATCTGCAGGATTTTCTGTGCACAGCCCCCGTGCAGAATGAAAGCAGCACCGCCTCTCAGAGCCTTCAATCACACCATCCAGGAGGGCAGATAAATGCCTCTAAAATTCCCTTTCATTTTATGAACAGAGACTTCCTCGGTTAAGAGACCTTTCCATCTTTCTGCTTCCCCCTTTTCAAAGGGCTGAATTTTAATGCAAATCTAATTACTCCCTCGATCAGGGCAGGCAGATGCTGTGCAGACCCCTCTTCCCGTGCCACATGTCAGTGGAGACCTGAAATACCCCCTCCTTCCCAGCCGCAGCAGCGGTCGGGGCCTTAGGCACTCCAGTACCCCTGGCTGGACCTGGGAGAAGGACGACCGCTGGACACACACACAGCCCACAGCGACACCCATCCCTAGGGGACCGCTTTCTAGTTTCTACTCCAACACAAGTGTTAACCCTTTCCCTACCCACAGGACACCGCTCTGGGGAAAGCCGGCCTGATTTTAATGCCGTCTAGCACCATCTAGTGGTCACAGGTGTGAAGTGCTGCCGCTCTTTGCAGGTATTTTGCCCCATTACAGAATAGTCAAGGAATATAAAATAAATCAAACTATAGTCCAAACCACTTCTATATTTCTCGACCTAAAATAGCGCAAAAGCAGAAACTTCTACAGACTCTACACACTCTATCTGAATGACTCAGGACTTTTTAAAAACCAACTTCACTCATGGTTTTTTTTAAAGAATAAAATAATACCAATTCAAAACTATTGAATTTATAATTGTAATTTTTAACTGATTCTTCTAAAATAAAGTAGTCATTGACAAAATGTTACAAAGATAAGTGTACAGGATAAATGAGCATTTTCTTTTGATCTATGCGACTTCCCCCACTGAAATGTTTACTTTCCTGGGTCTGAATATGCATCTCTACTGTCTGTACTTTTTAATCTTTTGATATTTTAAAGGATTTAAATTTGTTGGTCATCCAATCTAAGTATGTAAGTTAATGGAAATACTGTGTATTGATATAATCATTAATGCTCTTTTGGTCACTGAAAAATACAAAACTCAAAATATAACAATGGTATCAATGTATAATCTGCAGAGACAAGAGTCTCACCATCTTAGCCTTAAATTTAGCATCACTTTTCATGACAAGTAAAAAGTCTAAAGGTGTGGCTTTAACTCCCAGCATGGAAGGTAAGCAAGCGACCAGCAGGGTCAGAAACCACCTCAAGCAGAGCAGAGCTGACTCGCACTAGAGGCTGTGAGGACAGAGGCTGCTGGCGGGCGGGCATACACACCTGGATGAGGAGGGGATGCGTGGGCCACCTGTCAATTGTGCTCCACTTCATGGTGGGCTTCCGTCCCATCTCGTTATAGTATCTGTAAATGGCATTTAAGCTGCTGCCTAAAATACAAGGGAGCCATTTAGTAGACACACTTGATTGTGGTAAAAAATACAACAGACTAGTAAGGGCAATAATTGTAAGTCCAGAGTAGGCAGCTGTGTCTATACAGAAACCCAGTCTAATTACGATCTTTTCAATACTCTAAAATGCATATAGATTTAACTACCCTGCAGATGAAGATCACTAAAGAGCAATCAATTTCAACAGACCTTCAAAGACTATTGAGGCCATTTCCACGGAGAGATGTGCGGCTGGGAGTTTACGAGACGCCAGCTATTGTGACTTTGCAGGGACCAAGTCTTAAAATTGAGAGCATGTGAAGAAAAGCGCTCCCATTATGACCAGAATCAGCCCCATTACAGGCAGTGTAGGGGGTGAGGAAGAAAGACACAAGTGGGCTGTTATCCCAGCATGCTGATGCTGCTTTGTGTCCTCTCGCAGCGATTTCCTGGCATTTTCCGTTAGAGCTGCTGCATTTTACAAAGTTTTCGGGTTAGAATATGCATAATTCCATATCTAGAGCATTTTGGACATTTCCAGTCAGTATTACAAGTTAACTATTTCTCAATTGAAAGCTTCAGAGCCACCCTTTCTAAAGGCGCACTCACAGGGCAAGCCGCCTAGCAAGGGGTCGAAAAGCCCACATTTAATCAATTTTTACAAAATGTACCATTCCCTGGAAGGAAGGAAACAGACGCTGCACTCTGGCAGGTAACCTAACAAGAGCTGTGTTTCTGTGTGAAAGGGGACTATGATGACAACCGAAGTCCAGGAGAGGGCTGGCACCCTGACCAGGGACGCTGACGCTGGGGTCAAACCAGAAAGTCTACAAACCAACCCTAACAGGGGCTTCTTACTCAGTGTCACACAAAGCAAGTTCCACCACCCCTGAGTGCTGCCTATCGCCAGTGTCCTGGGCTCCTTACCACAGGAATCATAGTTAAGCTGCCACTTTAAAAAGCTTACTCAGGACAGAGCCACAGTTTAACTTAAATTATTTGTTCAGGCTAAGATTCAACTTGCATTAAAAAAGAAAAAACCAACGGGCTTAATTCAATGAGTAGAAACAGTGATGTAAGAGAATCTAAATTTGAGGGACAAAAATAATTTCCAAAGAAATCAAAGCATCTCATCGTATTCACACTGCAGCTCTCGCTGCGCTTCTGGGCATCGGTTTCTGACCTACAAAGGGGCTTCTGGGAGCCACACGGCCATGTCAGCTCGCTCCTGTCACTGGACAACAGTCAATGCACTACTGGAAGAAGTAATTAAGAAGGGGGAGACAGAAGGGAGAAAGATGCCATGAGAAATACATAGGACACACGTGTCTGTTCAAAGGACAAGAGGCAAAAGGAGACTATTGGCCTCCAAGAATAAATGTTTCCTAAAATATTCATAGCTCAGAAGTACAGATGTTTAGTCCTTACACATGAGACGCACTAGAGAAAGGCTGCTTGTGCCCTGAGCCCTGGCCACACCGCGGGAACCATCTGTGGGCAGAGCGCATCTGCAGCCACACAAGTAACAACTGCAACTTACGAACTGTGGAGAGCAGACAGCTCCAAGTCAAGGGTCATTGTCAAAGCAAGATAAAAATATGCCTTGAAAATTCTAAGATCTGACTCATTCTCCAATAATACATTACTAGATATTTTAAAACTGTAGGTTCCCACAGTAAATCACAGTTCAGATTTCTGGGTGTATGAGCAAGATTGGGCATTTTAACAGGTGCTCTCTCTCACTTTATACACACACACACACACACACACACACACACATGCATGCACGCACACAGTCTGTGTGCCTCACCAATTAAGGCACACGACACTTGGAATGTTTCCTCCATAGCCTTTTGTTTTTCCTTATAGGCATAATAACACTAATATTCAAAGGCAAACTGGGAATATAAATGCACTGATCCAAGTCCTTGAGAGAATACAAATATACTTGTGGGTAATAATAAAGCTTTACCTATAATCAAGTGCTGTGAAAAAATCCTTCTGTACTCTGTGTAAATTATGCTCTGATGGTTTAATCAAGAAGCTAACTAACCAGTAGCTGGGCAGGATATGGTTAAGCAGGAAAGCCAAACCAAAAAGGATGGGAAGAGAAAGAGCAGAGTCAAAGGAGTCACCAGCCAGATGTACAACGAGTCAGACACACATAATGGAATAGAGCTAAAGGCCATGAACCTTGGGGCACTACATGGATTGATAGAAATGGGTTAAATTATAAGAGCTAGTTAGTAATAAGCCGGAGCTATTGGCCAAGCATTTGTAATTTATATAAGCTTCTATATGTATATTTGGGAGAGGGTAATCAGGAAGGGGGAAACACCACCACCTACATATGGCACTCCAACGTGGTAGGTGTACATCCAAATAAAACCTACAAAAGTTTAAAAGGGGGAGGGATCTAGACACAAGAAATGTAGCCAAAAACAGCTTCCTAGCAAGGTATGGTGGTACATGCCTTTGATCTCAGCATTCAGAAGGCAGAGGCAGACAGATCTCATGAGTTCAAGGTTAGCCTCTACATAGTGAGTGAGACCTGGCTCAAAAAAGCAAAAAGCAAGCAAAGAAAGAAAGAATATACAGTTTTTCAAACTTATGTTTCATCTTCAGTCAAACGTGCAGAGAACAGCAAAGAGTAATACATTCCAAAAACCAAGAACACAGAAATTCTGTAAAATGTTCATTTGAGCCCCTCATGTTAGTTTTTATTGTTTTTGTTTGTTGTTGTGTTTTGGTTTTGGCTGTTAGTTTTTTGGGTTTTTTGTTTTGTTTTTGTTTATTTGTTTGTTTATTTTTTGTGATAGGCTTTTACCATGTAACCTTGGCTGGCCTGGAACTCACTCTATGGATCAAACTAGTCTCAAATACAGCCTGCCTCTGCCTGGGATTAGAGGTGTGAGCCACCCCAACTGGACAGGATAGATTTTAAGTTAACCAGTAACTAACCCATAACTGAAGATAGACACAAAAATAAAATAGCAGTATTTCCACATTTCCATATGGATACTTCTGCTTTCAAAATGAGAACAGTCATCCACTTTACTCCCTTAATAAGAATTTCATGGTAGACATAAAAATAAGGTTAAGATACAAGCCTAGAAAGTGATTAAGGTTCATTGTTGCTCTTTTAAGCAACTGTATTAAAGCAGCACCCAAGCATAGCCACACCTTCCAGCCACCATTTGTAACCTCAGCAGACAGACCAATAATTCCAGAAGCACACGAAGCGTACGATTTCAAAGTGACTGACCTGAACTCTTAAGTGTCAAGAAGACACTTGACCAGATCTGCCATTCAAATTGCAAATCCCTTCAATACTCAGACTTCTGGGCTAGCTCTGCCAGGGCTATAGACACCTTCGAGTTGTCCTTACCTGTGGTGGAGCAGCTGAACTGTGGGTACTGTGTGAAAGCAATGGCCCTTTCTAGGCTATCTCTCTCCATCTCTTCGATTGCTTCTTCTGTCAAAGGATGGACGTACCGGAATCCAATATAGTATTTGTGAGGTGCTATTAGGAAGCACAAGTGGGAAGGAGAAGGTATTAATCTTTATATAGATTCCTCAGAGTCACCAAACATAATGTAATGGCCAGAACAATGAACGACTAACCTAATTTTCTACAATGCTGCTACAGTGAGCAAGTTAGGGTATTCCTGGCATCTTGTCCATCTTTTAGCAGGCAACAGGGCACTCAGTTATTCTGAGATCAGCGGTCCTACCTTCCTACCTTTTATTAATGTTTAATCTTTAAAGTGCAGGCTTTTATTCTTAGTTATCTGTTCTCACCAGGCATAAAAAGACTAAAGAAACATCAGGAAGGGGAAAAATAAAAACAAAAAAAACAAAAAACAACTAGTACCTACCTGGACAAGGTGGCACAGCCTTATTTAATCCCAGCCCTCAGAAGGAGGATCTCTGTGAGTTTGAGGCCAGACTGGTAAATATAGATATAGATATAGATATATAGATATATAGATATAGATATATAGATATAGATATAAAGATATAGATATAGATATAAAGATATAGATATAGATATAGATATAGATATAGATATAGATATAGATATAGATATAGATATAGATATAGTTCTGGGACAGCCAGAGAAACATAGTGAGACCCTGTTTCAAATTTCTCAATAACCTTTCAGATACTGGCCCACTTTGGACATGCTCTCATGTACTATAAATACAGACAAAAAGTGCGAGAGGTGGGAGGGTGGTTTTCTCTGCTGGGCTGGGTTCCCAGTTCCCAGCACACGCAGAAGACTGCATCTTACTGTGAATTTATCCCCAAATAAATAAACCTTTGTTATACTCCATTCCGGGCTATTGCAGAAGTCTTTGGCACTACTACAGTTTAGCACCTAATGTAGTCTGAGCCCATGCCACTGCCACCCTCCTCTTGCCCCACGCAGTTGAGCTACTACTCCAGCCCGCTGCGCAGGGCTGGCCCACTGCGCAATTTGGCAATCTCCCATAGGCCCACGCCCACTGGTGGCCATTTTCTTGATGGTTGATTGATATGGGATGGCCAAGCTCACTACTGACAGTGACCCTGGGCAGGAGGTCCTGGATGGTCTATGAAAGCAAGCTGGGGGGGGGCTGGAGATATGGCTCAGTGGTTAAGAGCATTGCCTGCTCTTCCAGAGGTCCTGAGTTCAATTCCCAGCAACCACATGGTGGCTCACAACCATCTGTAATGAGATCTGGCGCCCTCTTCTGGCCTGCAGGCATACATGGAGGCAGAATGTCATGTATACATAGCAAATAAATAAATTAAAAAAAAAAAAGAAAGCAGGCTGGGCAAGCCACGGAGAACCAACAGGGAAGCAGCATTCCTCCGTAGTCTCTGCTTCAATCGCTGCCTGCTTGAATTCTTACCTTGGCTTCCCTCAGTGATGGATTTTAGAGGGAAATACAAAATGAAATAAACCCTTTCCTCCCCAAGCTGCTTCTGGTCAGCATGGTATCACAGCGATAGGAAGCAAACTAGGACACTCACACTGGCCCATGCTTTTTTTTTTTTTTTTTTTTTTTTGGTTTTTTCGAGACAAGGTTTCTCTGTGGTTTTGGAGCCTGCCTGGAACTAGCTCTTGTAGACCAGGCTGGTCTCGAACTCACAGAGATCCGCCTGCCTCTGCCTCCATGCTTGAGTATTATACGAAACTACGTATCCTGCAAACAAGTGCACCTTTGATGGGAATGAATGTGGCACCTGTAGCTCATTCCCGCAGTTAGTGTCTCGGTCTATGGAGAGGTTCTCACAGTTACCAGGTGTGCGCCATCGGAGTTAGGCCAACACGGCAACTCACAGCCTCACAGTGGTGGCAGCGTGGAGCCGAAAGCAGGGCGAAAGATTGCTCAGGGACTCACACTTTGAGTTACAGGCTAGCTCCTTTTCTAAATGCTCATCTAATTACTATCCAACTAGAAGAAAGGGCCATTGCAACAGCCTTACCCATCTTCTGTGTATGGAGTGTAGCTTCTTCTTTACAATCTAGCTCAACTTCACCTCAACTTCCTTTTGAAACACTTTCCAACTTTTTGGTGTATTTGTAACATTGGCAGTAATTTTAAAAGGGTCTACAGTTGGAGGATAGTATCATAAGAACTCAGTAGTTAAATGACCATGTAGTATATATATTATAGAAACTCACAAATCAATAGTTGCTAGTACTAGACCAGGGGAATGGATCAGTAGAAAAAGGATTTGCAGTACACACATGACAACTGGAGTTCAGAGCCCTGGTAACCACATAAAAAGCTGGGCAAGTCAGGAAGTCACCAGTATGTAGGAGGCAGAGGTAAGAGATCCCGGGGGAAACCGGCTAGCTTAGACTAACTGGATTGGTGAGCTCTGGGTAAAACTGAAAGACCCTGCCTCAGCATATAAAATGGAAAGAAATCGAGGAAGACACCAAACATACTAACTTTGGGTCTCCACATGCACATACACGTGTTCCCACAGTTACAAACATGCACACATGCACCACATAACACACACGCACACACACACACATTGCTGATGTAAAGAATCATCCTGCCTCTGCATCCTGCATGCTGGGATTACAGGCGTGCACCACCACGCCTGACTCTGAATTTCTACTTTAGCAAACCTGGCACTGTAGTAATGAGAATACACACCTGTGTCAGGGGACAGCTCATCCAGCAGCTTCACCATGCCTTCTCCTTGCTTGGAAGTCCACATCTTGATGGGGGATCCACCTCCAATCCTGCGATACTGTTCTTGAATTTTGGGGGTTCGGCGTTTGGCGATGAATGGTGCCAGCTTACTAAATCATTGAACATATAGGTAAGTGGCTTTTATTCGACCTTTGTAATCCGAGATACATTTTCTACCCGATAAAGAAGAGAGAGGAAAATTTAAAGAGCCTAATAGAACTTGTCTTTAGGAATACTGTCGTGAGAGTTCACCTCTGCACTCCACAAGTGTTCGAGGAACACACCCTGCACATCCTGCGTACCTGACACCCCTGACCTGGATGCTGCTAACTACCACCTGTGTGCTGACTCTGTACCTAACAAGAATTAGGAGAGAAAGCACAGGAAGTGTACACTGGTTTCATGACGCTGGGGACTGAATCAGTGTCCTCATCCATAATAGTCAAGGATTCTGCCATTGAGCTGAAGTCCAGGACCATCGTGATTTGGTTTTAATTTTGAGACTGACTCTCACCATGTGATGTCGACTACCCTTGAACTCACAATGTTGCTGAGCCTGGCCCTGGATACTGTTTCTCCAGTTTCTTGCATCACCAAGTCTAACTCACACAGGGCTCTTTTTTAAAGTTTTTGTTATGCTTACTATTTAGTGTGTGTGCGTGTGTGTGTGTGTGTATGCAAATGTACATGTGTGTATGCACTCTGGCACAAATATGATGGTCAGAGGACAACTGGCAGGAGTTGAATGGCTCTCTTCTGTCATATGGGTCCATCCGTGGCATGTACACACCCACACTACGCTAAATAAAATATAAAAAAGAAATTCGTGTGATGAAAAGGGTTTCAGTGGAGCAATGTAAAGACTAAGACTCAAACAACAGTTTTTGACACATCTATTACATATTGGGTACAATCTTAAAGATCTCTAGAAAATAATACATGGCTCTTACTTCCTCTCCTAAAACAACCACAGATGCTATTATATATTACAAGAAACATCTCTCAACAGCGACAGAACTGGAGTGAAGAGATGAGAAAGCGTAGTATCAAACAGAGACCTCAGGGATTAAATTCCAAAATTCCTGGGCATCAAAACCTCACTACTGGACTGGAAAGATGGCTTAGCAGTTAAGACCATGTACTGCTCTAGCAGAGGACTTGAGTTCTGTCCCAACACCCATGTTAGGCAGCTCACAACCATCTATAACTTCTACAGCCCTCCTCCAGATTCCTCAGCCCCTGTGCCCACACATGCCCAGACACACACTTAAATACAAACTTAAAATAAAATCTTTTTTTTTTCTGAGATAGGGTTTCTCTGGGTGTAGCTCTGGCTATCCTGGAACTTGCTCCATAAGCCAGGGTGATCTCAAACTCACAGAGATCTGCCTGCTTCTGTTATCCAAGTGCTGGAATTAAAGGTGGGGGTCACCACCATTCAGCTTAAAATAAAATCTTTTTAAAAACTCTCTCACTATTGCACAGAGAAATGTATTTAGTTCCATGAACACCCAGGTACACTCTGTGCTAGGGCTAAGGTAAGTTTATCTATAATTGCAAAGACAGTGCCTTCTACCCTCAAAGTGCCCTTAGAACACTTTGTCACCTGCCATGCGCTCTCTTTAAGCCAAGGCAGAGGCGACTGTGCTGCTGTGGCTGGGATGTGGCTGGGATGCTTTGGAAGGACTCTGCAAAGACACCCACTTACAGTCGCTCACCAACATCGGTGGCACACCACCAAACAGTGAGAAAAAATGAACATAGATCATTTGGGAATAAACACTTCAGTCATTTCTCAGCAGGCAAGTGAGTGAGTAATATTCCAAGACAACAGAGTAAAGACAAAGCGAGGGGATCCTGGGACCTGACTAGCAAGGCATCAAACAAAATGAGTCTATGAATCCGAAGCTGAAATACCTTTCAGCATAATTTCTTCTCTGCCACAGCTACATTCTCAGTGTCATACATTGCTCTTAATGTGTGTGTGTGTGTGTGTGTGTGCTTGTGTTGGGAGGCATGTGTGTATTTGGGTGCAGATATGTGTGCACACATATGTGCTTGATTGCATGTAAACCACAGAATGACCTTGGAGATCGTTCTTCTGCCAACCAGCTTTTAAAGACAGGGTCTCTCCCTGGCCTGGGACTCACAAAGCAAGCTGGGTTGGCTGGTCATTCTGTCCCAAGGATCTGGGTGTTTCCACCTCCCCAGTGCTGGGCTTACAGCTAGCTTTTTGTAAAAAACCAAACCAAAACAAAAGACATAGATTCCAGGGACTGAACTTTGAGACATCTCCACAGTCCGCATTGCTCTTAATTTAACAAAATGAGGGTTAATCCTGTTATGGCTGCATATGTGGGCTGTGAGGTACCCAAAACAGGTTTTACTGCTACACTGTAAGCAATGTCTACCAATGAAGTATAAGTTAAGTAATCGTTTTGCAATTCTCAACAGTCATGAAGAAAATGAGGCAGATCTATATAATATGCTATGAAACAAAATACTTTAACAAAAATGACAAAGGGCCAAGTAAGGTGCATTAGTACATTCACATCTGTATAACGAAATGGGACATATATACAGGTGGATATACACGCACATATGCATGCATTGCTTCAAATAGAACAACACTGACATCTGGCTAGCTGGGGCTGGAATTCAAGGTGATAGGGACATTTGCTTTTTAGTGTAAATACATTATTCGCATTTAGTCATATGCATGTATTAATTTTTCATTACAAAATATCTTTTGAGAGAAAACTATCAAAAAGGAGTAGGGAGATAAGAATAAAAGGAAGAGGTGAGAAGCCATAACCCACCCTCAAGTACAAGAGAGCAACCAGCTGAGGTGAACGCCAAGCACAAACACAGCTTTAAAAACCTTGGAAACTTTAAAGTGACTTCGGCTGTGCTCAGACAGCCACGATTCCCAGGGCTCTGGGGAGGAGAGGGCTCAAGCTCACTGCCTGCCTCTTCCCCTGCAGGTGTTGACACACCACTTCCTTCTCCCTTCCAACAGAGAAGACAGCAGTGTTGCCATGCCCATGGCCAGAGCAATGCAGAAGATACAGAACATACGTTCTGTTTACGCAGTATATCTTACTTTTGAATGGGAAGTGTCATGAGGTCTCGGTCCAAGAAGAGTCTTTGAAGAAAGTCCTGAACATCTCCAAGGGTCTCAGGGCCCCCCATGTTTAACATTAAGATGCCGGTTTTTGGCTTCCTGCATAAGAAAAAACAGTTCATTGGCCACACTTTCATTTGCTCTGGAACCCAGAGGCCCTTTGCTGCCATCACAGGGCTATCTCCTTGGAGACACAGAGGGCCTCCACTTCTTCACTGACCCTTGTCTTTAGGCTCCAGCCCTGAAGTTGGCATTAACTGAACTCAAAACTTCTCTATTATCCTGTCGGTCTTGAACAAAGACCCAATTCTTCAGGGACAGAGACACAGAATTCTAGAAACCTAAAATGGTTCAGAGGCCAAAGGACCTGCAAGCGCCAGGGCTTTATGAATAAGTACACACAGTCAGACTTTCCAAAGATTAAGTCTCTAAGTATTTTTGCTAAAATTAAAGTTCAGTGTTCTACCTTACAGTATTGTTTTTAGAACTCAGTGCATAAAGCACAGACTCAACACACTCTCCCACCGAGTGAATTCTGTCACCTGGACAGGGTTTCCCTTTAGTTTTAACACTCTAGTGGGACTGCGCTCACTCTTTCGCCTGTACCCGTCTCTCCGGTCAGGCACATAGGAAATTATTCCAAAGCTAAATTGCTCCTTAGTCCTCTGCTTTCTTTCCCGCTACACGCCACTAGGCTGTCTTCAATGTCACCACACAGCTCTGTCCCTCCTGTAGGCACACTGTTTAGATAGAGCAGGCTGCAGGATAGAGCACAGCAAGCGGGAAGGAGGGAAACTAAGGCAATGACCCCTTAACAAGCATCTTAAATCAATCAGCTGCCGGGAAATGCAAAACCGAAAGTGCGGAGGAAAAGCACACTTGTGTCCTACCCGGCTCTGGAGTCTGACAGCGCAAAGCAAGGCAGACCAAGGGTCTCTGCTCCTTGCCCCTGTCAGAGGCCAGGAGAAGCTCACCACACACGCCCTTCCTCCAAAAGTTCTGGGAGAAAGACTGCACACAGAAACTGCGAGCTAGGCCGGTCTGAGCCTCACAGGATCCCTGGTGGGAGGGCTGTGTGGGAGCAGTAGTAAGCGGGACTGCTTCCTCGGTCCTTGTTCTCTTGGATGGCAGCAGCATTCATACGCCACACTCGTCACCATGTTAAACCCAACACCTCAGCGGACTGTACAACACCTCAGCGCTCTGTACTACACCTCAGCGCTCTGTACTACACCTCAGCGCTCTGTACTACACCTCAGCGCTCCGTCCTACACCTCAGCGCTCTGTACAACACCTCAGCGCTCTGTACAACACCTCAGCGCTCCGTCCTACACCTCAGCGCTCTGTACAACACCTCAGCGCTCTGTACAACACCTCAGCGCTCTGTACTACACCTCAGCGCTCTGTACAACACCTCAGCGCTCTGTACAACACCTCAGCGCTCTGTACAACACCTCAGCGCTCTGTACTACACCTCAGCGCTCTGTATAACACCTCAGCGCTCTGTATAACACCTCAGCGCTCTGTACAACACCTCAGCGCTCTGTACAACACCTCAGCGCTCTGTACAACACCTCAGCGCTCTGTACTACACCTCAGCGCTCTGTATAACACCTCAGCGCTCTGTATAACACCTCAGCGCTCTGTACAACACCTCAGCGCTCTGTACAACACCTCAGCGCTCTGTACTACACCTCAGCGCTCTGTACAACACCTCAGCGCTCTGTACAACACCTCAGCGCTCTGTATAACACCTCAGCGCTCTGTACTACACCTCAGCGCTCTGTACTACACCTCAGCGCTCCGTCCTACACCTCAGCGCTCTGTCCTACACCTCAGCGCTCTGTACAACACCTCAGCGCTCCGTCCTACACCTCAGCGCTCTGTACAACACCTCAGCGCTCTGTCCTACACCTCAGCGCTCTGTACAACACTCAGACTGTAGCAGTGAACTCTCAACTCTAAGACGTTTTCTTCTGCCCCCCAAAAAGACTTCCCATCCATTGTTCTCACCCCTCTGTGACCTGTCGCTTCATTCCTGGTAATCTGTTCTTCTGGATATTTTACAGAACAGACTCACACAGCTATGTCTGGTTTCTTTCACTTAGTGCAGAATGTCCACAGTTTCTCCACGTTACAATAAGAACCAGCACTTCATTGCATTGACTGCTCAGTAACAGTCTACTCTATAGCTAGCTCCACCATTTACCTTAAAAAACACTTTTATGTATCTTTACCTATTCCACATATGTATCTGATGTGCTTTAATCCCCCCTAACCCCACAGAACCCCTTTTCTTGCTGAGAAGTCCCTGTCCTACTGCCACAAGGTTTTAGTTTGTTTGTGACCCACACAATTCAGTTTGCTTTATTTGCATTCAGCCAGTCGCTAGTGGCTACACCAATGAAGAAAGTGACAACCTCTGCCCTAGGAACCGCTAGTTTGAACTGCCAATTACTCCTCCGGGAGGGGTGGGGCCTCAGGAACCTCTCTCCCATCTGTGCTAGATTACGAATGAGCGCAATCCTGAGCAGGTCTCGTACAGATAGCCACTGTGGGCGTAAGCTCGTGAGTGGAATGGCCTGCCGAGTCTGGACAGTCTCACAACGTACCTCTCCACTCTCTAGCTCTGACAATATTTCCACCTCCTCCTTCCAGTCACTCTTGATTTAAAATAAAAAAAAGCAGAGAAATAACTGGTCAGAAGTTCTCCCCCAATACTACTATGAATGCTTCCACGCCCTGCATCAAACCTCTTCTTGCTACAGAGACTGGCGTTTCCACCTGGAGCCCACGGTAGAGATAAAGCAGGCCCACTTTCACCTGTCTGAGGCCAGTGTTTCTCAGCCTCCATACCCCAGGCGTTCTTGGGGGGATAGTCCTTTACTGTCAAGGACTTTCCTAGACAATGTAGTGTGTGGTAATATCCCTAGCCTCCACCTGCTTGCGGGGGCGGGGGGGGGGCAGTGTTACCTGTCCTGGCTAGTATTTTATCAACTCGGACACAAACTAGAGTCGCTCGGGAAGAGGGGACCTCAGCCGGGAAACTGCCTCCATCACACTGTCTGTGGGCGTGTCTGTCAGACATTTTTTCCATTAGATATTGGTGTGGGGTAGTGTGAGCACTGCACAGGTGACTCCAGATCCTATAAGAGAGGTGAGCAAACCACGGGGAGAAAGCCAGGAAGCTCCACTCCTCCATGGTCTCTGCTTTAGTTCCTGCTTTGAATCCCTGCCTTGGGTTCCCTCTATGGCTGACTGTAACCTGCAAGCCACATAAACCCTTTCCTCCCCAAGCTGCTTTTGGTCAATGTTGTGTCACGGCGACGGAAACCAAGCCAGGCTAATTCCTCCCTTCAGCTGTGACAACTACAGATGTCTCCAGACCTGAGAGAGAGAAGGTCTAATCCTCTTCTTACTAAGGGGATTACACCAAGCAATTATACTTAAGAAGTTACAGAACTTTGTGTGTGGATATTCGGTACCTGTGTATGTGCACATGCGTGTGGGGTGCGGTGGGGAGGTGGCACACGTACCCAGCCGTACACATAGAGAGGCTGGAGGCTGATGTTTGGTGTTTTCCTCTATGGTTTTCTACTTTGAGCTCATCAGTTCAGCTAGACTGGCTGGAGAGTGAGCCCTTAGGAGTCTCTTGCCCCACCCCCTAGCCTTGGGATTACAGACACACAAAGCTGTGCCCAGATTTTATGTGGGTATAGGGGCTTCAACTCACGACTGCTCAGCAGGCCCTTAACCCAGAATCACCTCCCTAGCCCCTAACAAAGTTTTTCACCCAAAAATGCTACAATTACACTAGCAGGGCTGTTGAGTTTCCTTGCTACCCAAACACGCCAGATGCATCACCTGGTGAAGCTACAATCCCCCTTAATCTTCCTACTGAGACCACCCGTCTCA
This sequence comes from Microtus oregoni, assembly GCF_018167655.1. Lineage (NCBI taxonomy): Eukaryota > Metazoa > Chordata > Mammalia > Rodentia > Cricetidae > Microtus > Microtus oregoni. The sequence goes on along the minus strand of NW_024543976.1, from coordinate 918,875 downwards.
CCCCCAAGTTCTTGTCTTTCACCCTCCAAACTCTGTGACTCCTAATAAATTAAGTGCATTTCCCCATGGATTGCTGCCAGTTAGCAGATTACTGGTTAAGGAAGCCCGGGCTAAACGACTTACCTAAGCCACAAAGGGCATCACTGTGCGAGCGGGATTTAGAACGGCGCTTTCCGTCTATAACACCTGAGCTCAGAGCAAGAGTGGCTCTAAAGCGGATGTCCCTCGGCCCTGCTCACGTTTTGCAAACCCGTGTTGGTTTTATACATGAAAGAGTCGCATATGATTTGAAAATGCCCCAGTCCGCGTAGCACTTAATTCAAAACTGTGTTGTGCATGAGGAGCGCTGCATTAGTTGGCCTCTGCCGTGTGTCCAGGACAGCGTGCAAGGCTTTAATCAAGGGTCCTGTCTCTCGGCCCCTCAGACAGATCACACCTGAGACCAATGGCGCACTGGCCAAGGCTCTCTTTGTTTGAACAGCAAGTATGCGCAGCAGCATGGATTTGAAAACTTGCTGGGAAAAGTTTAAACGCTTTGCATTTGGTACAGGCTGGGACTTTCAAAGCATGAAGCTTTTCCTTTGAAATGTGCACAATAGGAGCTGAAAATCATCCGTCAGCAAACAGGCATTTTAGTCTATGCTATCTAAGCAATGCTGATGGAAGGAAATAAAATCTCGGTTCTCCATTAAACCTACAAGATACCAGTGCCCCAAGGGTCTATGCTTCCTCTAGAATTGAATCCAGTAAACAATAGAATCTGCACCAAATTTACACAAACATATATACAGAGAGAGAGAGACAGACAGACAGACAGAGACAGGCAGGCAGAGAGAGGAAGAGATCAAGGGAGAGAGAGAGATCAAGGGAAAGAGAGAGAAAGAGACACACAGAGAGAACACACACAGTGGGAACGCAGCTCCAGAGAGAGAGAAACAGACAGAGACAGACAAACCAAGAGAGAGGGAGATCAAGGGAGAGAGAGAGAGAGACACACAGAGAGAATGCACACAGTGGGAACGCAGCTCCACTCCTGTCTGTCTTATCTTTGGCTGCCTTGACACTGTAACAACAAAGGTGAAGAGCAGCAAAGGAGATAGATGGTGCTGCCTATAAAAGCTAAAAGTGAAATAACAACCAAACTCCTGATAAAAAGCCTGTGGACTCCTAACCTAGCACAGCAGCCGACCTAGTACTGTAGTCCAGCTCAAACGAAGCCCTAAGCAATATCAGAATGGTCCCCCAGGATATTCCTTACTTCAGCGTCTCAAGCATCCAAAACTAGACATACCCAATGCTGGGAAGGTGGGCTTAGAGAAATAAACTGTGACTTCCTAAACTACTCCTAAGCTCTTGGAGATGGGTAAGCTTGACTGTCACTTGGATAGCACATAGAATCAATCAGTCAGGAGATAGCTTTAGGATGCCTGAGAGGGGTTCTTTGGACTGAGTTAAGGGAGGTGGGAAGATTTACCCTCACTATAGGGAGCACCATTCAATGCATCCCAGAGTGAATGAACTGAGCACCAGCAGCATTTATCCCTCTCTGCCTCCCGAGTGCAGATTAAAATTTGGCCGGCCACCTCACAATCCTGCCACCATGACGGACTGTACCCGCAAACTGTGAGCAGGAAGAAAACCTTCTTTATGTTGGTTTTGCGAGGTATCTTGTAACAGCAACAAGAAAAACAACTAAAACAACATAGAAAATATAAATATATGGTGACAGTAGAAAAACCTGTAAAATAATACGCATAGCAGTGTTTACATGTCAGTAAGTACATATGAGTAGGTAACAAAACATTAGATGTAAGGTTACTATGACTTTTATGTCCTCCTTCCACCTGAATTTCCTATTGTTTTATATAAATGTTACATAAAATTACTTAATAGAACCTAACCCTTATACTTTTATTTAATTTTAACAATTAATATATTTATATTATATTATTTTATTTATATTATTGACTTTTGTCACTACAAAATAAAGCAATTGTTGTTTGAAAGAAAATGCCCCCCAAAGGGAGAGTCACTATTAGAAGGTGTGGCTTTGTTGGAGGAAGAATGCCACTGTAGAGGCAGGTTTTGAGGTCTCATGTATATCAAGTCATGGCCCATGTGGCCTGAGAGTCAAGATGCAGGACACTCGGCTACTTCTCCAGCACCACATCTGCCTGCACACCACCATGTCGCACCATGATGATAGTGGACTAAACCTCTGAAACTGTAAGCCACCCAAATAAATGTTCTTCCTTTATAAGAGCTGCCATGGTCATGGTGTCTCTTCACAGCACTAGGAACCCTAAGACAGCAATGAAATCATTTTTCTTCCAGGTAAAGAGCAGCAAAGGAGATGGTGCTGCCTAAAAAATAAACCTAAAAACAAAGTAACAACCAAACTCCTGATAAAAAGCCTATGGACTCCTAAGGTAGTACAGAGTATTAATTCTTCCACTCATACTAACAGTTTTTCCAAGTTTTGAGGGACCACAGAGTACACAAGGTGCCATGTCCTGGTTGGCATGCCACGAGCCCAAGACGCCTGTGCTTCCTACCCTACCCACTGACGACATCTTCTAGGAAGACAGAGATGAGAGGAAAGGACTTGGGACCTGTCCCTAATTCCATATCCTAAATCAACCTGTTTCTTAGCCTTCAGTCAATAAAATATCACAATGAGATATCACAAGGGAAAGTAACAAACACAAAATGCAAACATTCATTCACATAGCTGTTCATGCTGGTTCGAGAATGTCCCCCATAAGCTGGGGCATTTGGGTACTTGGTCCCTGAGTGGTGGCACTGTTTGGACAGGTTTAACAGGTGTAGCTTTGCTGGATGAAGTATGTCACTGGAGCTGGGTCTCCAGACTGGTTCAAAGACTCACACTACTCCCAGTTAGCTTTCTCTGCTTCTTGTTTGTGGTGCAGGATGTGCGCTCTCTGATGCTGCTCCAGCCTCTGTAACCCTCTGGAACTGTAAGCCCAAATACACTCTTCTATAAGTTGTGTTTTATCACCGCAACAGAAAGGTAACTAATAAACTAATATACAGTTCTAGAATGGCGTCTTGTCTGGCAGGAAAGTCATGACGTCATCTAATTACAGCTACGTTCCTTCTTAGATCCGAACAACTTCCCCGTATAAAACCTGCTCTTCTGTATCACAGACGAGGTCCTGTGGGCATCTGTGGCTTCTGCTGCTGAAGAGAACACTCAGCTACACCGTGGCTACAGAACTGCCACCCACCCATAAATACCAAGAGGAAAGTACACTCTATTTCCTTAATAAAGTACAAACCATAAAATGTCATTGATAATATGCTCACTATGTTAAAAGCAAAAGATAATGATAGAATCTCCTCGAGAAGTTCTTGATAGGTTAGCTACTTTATGTCCTATACAAGGCATACATTTTATAAGCATAAATATATTCAGTTCATACACACAGGTTTTCAGTATGCATACAGTTGATTTCATATATGACATATACTAGGGCCACATTCTTATGTGACTGAAGACTACCTTTAATTGTATGTCCTTTATTAGTCCTTAAACCCATTATTTAGCAGCTGTTAAAAGGAAACCAAGAAAAGAACATACATTGATAATAAATACATTGCACTTTCCCAGTTCCTCTCCCACTAGGTTGCTTGAACCCGCTTGCGTTTGTCATAATAGAAAACAAAAAGAAAGCCTTAGCTGAGCCTAAAGTTACCTCTTTTCTGGTTGAGCTTGAGGTTTTGCAGATTTGGCGTGATGCACTTTCTCTGTGGCTGCTGCTGCCGCTGCACCCGACTGGCACCTCCACGGCTGACAGGCCCTCGAGCTGCCATGCGCCACTGTGACAAAATTAAAGTGCTAGCATGAAATCTAGTTGGAAAGTAATTTCTTCTCAAGGGGTCCTCAGGGCATAATTGCTAGCTTTAAATTTTAAAACGGTACCACGGCAGAGGTGACTTCCCCAGAATCTCTGTAGGCAGGTAAAACACGGAGGACTCCTTTCTCTAGTGGGCTGGGGTGCAGGTTCCTTCTCCCAGGGTGGCGTAATCTTTTTAGAAGGCACACACAGCTTCTCACCCTGCCCTGGCTGCAAATTTTGCTCAGATCTCATCCCTTGAACCTCTGCTCACTCAGAATCTTTCCACCCGTGGGACAGAGCTGATCATGGGGAAGGTGAGGAACTACTAACATAGGGTTATTTAGAGTAGAAACTGAGCCCAGTTCCCAACTAACTGTCGATCCAGTTTCTGTCTTCAAGCCTTCTGGGATTTGGGTCTCGAGCGATGGGAATCCCAGAATCGCCCTGTGCTCTGATAATAAGAAAGGGCAGGAATGCACCCACGAGATATAGAATAGCTCAGAACCCAATACTCTGCATAACAGACCAGGTTCCCTGGGCCGATAACTCAAGCATTTCCTCCCCCCTAAGCTCCACAGCTAATTCCAGAGTCTATGCAGCTCCCTCCCTGCATCTCTCCTCCACAGGGCAGACCATCCAGATAAGCAGCTGGTGGCCTTCAAGGTGGCCAAGGGGTAGTAGGAAAGAGCTGCTGGTGGGAAGAGAAGCAAGAAAGCTTGAGGGTCAACATTTGCCTCTTCTCTGCAGGGGTTTAGGAGAGTTCAAGACTTCATCCCTCCAGGCGGTTAGAAGGGTCTATCGGTTAGGGACAGGACTTGCTATTCTATGTGCAATACACACGGCCCTGTGTGTACCCTTGACCTGGGCTCCACAAGAGTAGGCGGTGGTCCAGGAAAAGAACTGAACCAAGGAGTACATGTGCCATACTGAGTTGTAACATGAAGTATTGGTCCTTCCATAATCGTAAAACTAAACTGAAACCACAAGTTAGAACTGAGGAAGATAATAAGAACAGTGGTGGCTACTGTGTGGCCTCCTCCTTCTGTCTCCTAACACCGGGTTAGAAACTAGTCTGGGACCAGTCATCTTCTGCCTGGATTCTCCTCTAAGCGCCCTGATGAGGGCAAAGTTCAGGCTGGATCAAATAGGTCTGACCTAAGTTCAGCTCTCCCCTTTGTAGCAGTGTGACCTGGGTCAGACTATGATCCTTTTTTTTATTTATTTATTTATTAAGGATTTCTGCCTCCTCCCCGCAACCGCTTCCCATTTCCCTCCCCCTCCCCCGATCAAGTCCCCCTCCCTCATCTGCTCAAAGAGCAATCAGGGTTCCCTGATCTGTGGGGAGCCCAAGGACCACCCACCTCTATCCAGGTCTCCTAAGGTGAGCATCCAAACTGCCTAGGCTCCCCCAAAGCCAGTACGTGCAGTAGGATAAAAAACCCACTGCGATCTTATAGAGCCTTATCTCCCCCTCTGTATCACAATGAACTCAGAGGATTTAAAAATCAAGAGAGGCACTCTGTAGCATCTGCCATGTGGCAGGGGCTACTACAATATTAGTATAATAGTTTCATTTGGAAGCTTCTAGAGAAAGCAAGCATGCCTGCTCTAACTTCTTTAAATCACCCAAATGGGAACCAAATAAAAGGAAATGGGACTCCCAGGTCACCTAGACTTCTTTCTATCCAGATAGTACACATTCACAAGCTGGTGCATGTCTGTAACCAGAGCACTCAGTGAGCTGAGGCAGGAGGATCTTTAGTTTGAGACCATCTGGGGTTTGAGCCTGATCTTGCCACAAAACCAATAAATAAAAGCAGACGGCGCACAATCCCAGCAGAGCCCACTACACGAGCTTACGCTGGGGAGGCCTTACTAAATCAAGGCAGAGTGGAAAGATGGATGTTAAGAAGCTCAGTTCCACTCAGATGAGCCTCAAACAACCTGCACCCCTGTTTCAGACAAGTTTAATCATGAACTGCACGGTGAGATTTAACCAGGGATTCAATCACGTGCAACGTCTCCAAGTCCCTGCAAGAACAAAATTCCATCAGACCCTATGGGGTATGAGGATAGAATTCTAACTGATGGTCATAAATAGGATTCTTTCTGTGAACCTAACAAAAGGAAAGGTGGGGTAGGACTAGATTCCCCAGCTAGTGTAGTACCGTTTCCTAGTACAAGTCAGGCCTTTGCGTTTCTGGCTGACCAAATTTTGGTACTGATAAGGGATCCTTCCTACTGTGACTCAGGATTAACATACCTATCAAGGACATCTTAAAACATCCCTCTCTGGACTGGGCTATTAGAGATACTGAAGGCACAAGGAGCAGGTGGTCAGAGAAGATTACAGAGGAGGAGAGTATGCTCAAGGTGTTATATGCTTGTATGAATATGTCACAGAGAAACCTATACAAACTGCACAAATTACATATACTAACTAAAATTAAATAGGATCCCACACTATCTTAGAATCAGGGACTGTGGGAGTAGGGGGACTTGCCTTCCAGTTGTGGACAGTTATTCTGATTTTTGTTGTCCCAATAGAATAGGAAAAGGACTGTCACCATCTCCCACCCAACACTGTCCTGTATGGCCATGGTAGGAGAACTTACAGAAACAATGCAATTTCTGAACCATTAAAAATTAAATATATTGGGACTGGAGAACTCAGGGGTTAATAGCACTGGCTACTCTTGCAGAGGACCTGCGTTCAGTACCTAGCACCCACATCTGGTAGCTTAGAAACAACTGTACCCCAGTTCCAGATCTCATGCCTTATCCCCACACACAATTAAAAAACAACAACTTTAAAGCCAGGTGGTGGTGGTTTATGCCTTTAATCCCAGCACTCGGGAGGCAGAGGCCAGGCAGATCTCTGTAAATTCGAGGCCAGCCTGGTCTACAGGAGCTAGTTCCAGGATAGGCTCAAAAACCAACAGAGAAAACCTGTCTTGAAAAGAAAAAAAAAACAAAACTTTGAGCATATCATGAAAAAATTTCCATGCATGGCTGCTGTTACATATATTGCAAAAAAGAAGCAGAAGATGTTATGGATGTGTATATGTATCTTAAGCCTAAAAAAAAAAGATGGGGATTTGGAGAGATGGCTCAGTGGTTGACACACTTGCTGCTCTTGCAGAGAACACAAGATTGGTTAGCACTCATTGGGTAGCTCACAAATACCTGTACTTCAGCTCCAAAAGGGATTGGACCCCTCTGGCCTCTGCAGCAATCTGTAGTCATATGCACTACCCATACACAGATGAAATTGAACAGCAAATCATTGAATGCATAATAAACTACAATTTTGTATATTGGAAAATTTACAAGACAAAATAAGAAGTGATCATGAAAGATAAAAGTTTAATTTCTGCATAAAATCTTAAAAACCCAAATTACAAAACCAAAAAAAGAAAACATGCATAAATCTAATAGAATTCTTGAATAAGAAAATACAGAACTCTCTCTTTGTGTGTGTGTGTGTGTGTGTGAGTGTGTGTGAGTGTGTGTGTGTGTGTGTGTGTGTGTGTGTGGTGTATGACACACTGGAGGAAGCATCTTACTACTTCTAAAAGGTAAAAACATAGAACATAAAACTGTTTTTTCCAGTTTCATTTTCAGAATTCAGTTGCAGAAAAACACAGTTTTCTCTTAGCTAATATTAATCTTTTCCTGTCCACCAAAATGATAAAAAGTACTGTAATACCGTCTTAAAAAACTGGCGTGTGAGCAGTTAACCCAGAAACTCACAACTAGCTAAAGTGCACAGCCACAAATGGTGACATCTCAGCCCCTACCCACAAAAGGCTGAGGGGACACAGCAGACAAGGGAGCAGAAGCACTGTAAGAGCCAGACACTGCAAAGAACTAGGGCAAAACCTGGATGGGTCAAGACTGCTATCCTCCAGACCTCATTGCCTCTGTGGTTGCTGCATAAGATTTGCACCAGATCAAGCCAGTCAACGGTCCATCACGGTGTGTGGAGGGGCTCCTGAGCCCCAACCTAGCTAAGGAGCTAATCAATGGCTGCTGGAGAGGGAAGGCTTAGGTTCTTTTGTAAGGAATGGCTCCTGATAGGTCGACCATGCAATGGTTCTCAACCTGTGGGTTGCAGCCCCTTGGGAGTCAAACAACCCTTTCACGGGGTCACCTAAGACCATTGGAAAACAGATATTTACATTGCAATTCTTAACAGTAGCAAAATTACAGTTATGAAGTAGCAACAAAAATAATTTTACGGTGGGGTGGGCGGGGTGGGGGGAATCACCCAGCATAAGGAACTGTACTAAAGGCTGCAAAGTTAGGAAGGTTGAGAACCACTACTCTAGCGGGTGACTCCAAACCCGTGGGTATTTGGGTAGCATAAATTGGATTTACAAGTTAAGGGTGGGGGAGAGAAGACAGGAAGTTGGTGGGGAGTGGGCATGAATCTGGAAGGAGTTAGGGGAAAGAGCTGGAGGCGAATATGATCAAAATAAATTGTTTGCACAGATGAAGTTCTCAAGGAATAAAAACTATTTTTTTTCCAAAGCATTGGATCCTGTAACACAGCTGGAGCCGAGATAAATTGTGGTCTCTGAATCCTCTCATTCGGTTACTTCTGACTTACACCAAAAAAAATTTTTCTCCTATTATTTCATGACCTCCAGTCTTGGGTCTGCTAGACTTTCTTGGCCACAGGAAAGATGGTGAAGGATTAATTTGGTACTTCCTTTACTGGCCCGTCCTTATCTTAAAGATAATACCTTTTGTTTCCCAGTGTCCTAAGGGAGCTGATCTTCAATGTACCTTATTGTCTTCTAACAAAGGCACTTGCAATAACGTGTGGATGCTCGGAGTATATTTTCTCTACCTGAAGTAGATGCCAAACTGACAAATTAGGAAACTCCTTTGAAATGGGTCAGGTCTAGTCATCATTCAAATTCGTTAAATGAGTGTCTAAAGCCCAAGTCTTTTACATCAGTTAACTGAGGAGCTCTCTGCTGCCTAGTTCACACGCGTCCTAATCTTCACAGCAAATAAGCGAGTTTGGCGAGATTGGGACCCTGGCTCAAAGTGTCCTTGCTCAATTCGACCCAACTGAGTGTGTCCCACCCAGGGTCCCACCAGCTCATCTAGTGGGCACACACATTAGCGAGGTGTACCAGCAACACTTGAGATCTCACTTATTGTCTAAATATCCCACGCAAAACTCTAGTCCGTACGTCCCCACAGTGGGTCCTTCTACCCAGAAGCCATGGCATTGGCCTGGGCGGAGCAGCAGTGGACACCATGAACGTCACCAGCAGAGAGCGAACTGCAAGGCAGATGCCAACAGTAATTAATGATGACAACGACTCCTGAATCTCTAGGTGTCGTGTCCTTTAGAGACCTTCCCTCCGGTAACTACTAATTCCATCTACTACTCGAGGCCCCCAGCTGACCCGGGCGACTCGAACCCGCGGCTTCCCGGCCGCTCCTAGCATTTGCGATCGCAGACACAACCCCACTTACGCGGCTCGCGGAGTAGCGAGCCCGCAGCCCGCAGGGCCGCAGCCAGGTTGGCGCCGGCAGAAAGCATTTCCGGGACGGCCAGGGATCCTCGGCAGCGGCGAAACAGCTAGGCCCGGCGAGCGCCTACCCGGCTGCGCTCGGCAAACGCTCCGGCACATTCGCCAGGCGATAGGGGCGGGGCCAGCAGGAGTCCGCCCTAGGGGTGTGGTCAGGGGCGGGGCTTGCAGGCCCGACTGGCCAGGTGCTGCTGGCTGGAAGCTGGGACAAGCCGAGGGATTGTGGCTTGGATCCTGCCACCAGGGATCAGCGCACCCGAGTCCCTCTAGGTCCCCGTGCTATCACGGGACCCGCTAGGTCTGCAGCGCCGGAGGACCTTTCAGTCTGCCATCCTGGACGAAACTGGAACGGCAGCCACGACTCAGCAAAAAGACTTTCTGGACGTTTCCATACTGTCCTTAGGCTTCTGCCTCCCTTTCCCAGTTTGGTTGCTTCAATACTTTATCACAGTGTAGACCCTTTCAGCTTGTTTCCAGAGCAAAAAGAGAGAGTGTGGGAGGGTGTGTGTGTGTGTGTGTGCGTGTGTATGTGTATGTGTGTGTGTGCTTTCTTCGATCACCTTTCTGCAGCAGAGTTTAAGATAAAGGAACCAGCTTAACATTGCTGGTGTGGGGGCATTAGGAAGGGTGGAGGTCAGGAAGGCAGATGCAGACCCGATTAGGAAGGGGCTATGGGGAGACAAAATAAGCAGAACAGACAGAACATTTTGAAAGACAGAGTGCACTAGGCAGAGAGAACGGTAGGGTAAGGCTGATGGAACAAGTCCTCGTGGAGGCTTAGGGGACGGATGGGAGGAAGGGAAGGAGAGAGAATGAAGAAGGAAGACAGGAGTCCAGATAAACCTGACCACTGGTGGCTAAAATCTGAGCTCTTGGCTTTACTAGTTTATTGTGTTTCTAAGATGGATGTAAAATGTAAATGTATTACAATTCATGTAACTGACAGGATTGCCTCCATGTGCATTCCCCCCTTGGGACTGAGGACTGAGCCCAGAGCCTCGCACACGCTAGGCCTGTCTCTTTTTACATCTCATTTTGTGTCAGGGTTTTGTAAGTTGCCAGGGCAGGCCTTAAACTTGCTATTTTCCTGCATCAGCCTCCCCAGTAGCTGATCTTGCAATACTGAGCCATCAGACCAAGTCCTTTGGCAATTTTTGATTTCAAAAATCAAATGGTACTAGAGATTGCCCTGTACAGAGCCTGCGGGAAATTTAGGGGATAGAGGCAGATAAGGCAGAGACTGGTTTCTTGAGGGGGCTGCTTCCTTTCTTATGAGAAGGTGGAGGTGAGGGAAAATACCTGCACAGGAACAAACATCTAGACAAAACATTAACAGAAATGGGAGGACCCAGGGCTCTTAGAAAACACGAGTCTAGCCTAACCCCTGAACACCCATCATTACAAGGTGACCTTTATGGTCATCTAAAGCTTCTCTAAAGTTCATCTAGAAAATGAACTACAGAGGCTCCACAACACCCTCGGAAATGCTGTGCTCGATGACGCAGGGGCGAGGCCACAGGTCTGGTCTGTGAGCTGTCTCTTCTGTCACCTCTGGGAGGCCCTGAAGGAGTCATTCCGCCACCCTGGGTGCTGAGCACTCCTGCTAGAAGGAGATAACAGGGGTTTCTGGCCCCTCCCAGAGACGCGCTAATGATTAGTGATGAGACGAAATGCTGCCACTTCCCTCAAAATCTCCAGCTGAGACAGCCACATTTTATGTGTGACCAGAAAGCAGAAAAGAATTGACAAAAATGTTTTATTCCAGACATTAATCCAACATCATTTCAAAAAAATGAACGAGCACGATTTCTTTCATTTTATTTGTTTACTGACTGAAAAACTCAAAATTTTCTGTGCACAAAGCTTCTTGATGGACATATTGGGGATTCGTGGGTTCTAAAAAGACGGCAAAACTCGGGCTGGTGTGAAGCGGTTCAGCAGGTAAAGTGCTGGCTGTACAGACCCGAGCACCTCCAATTCCTGGAATCCACGATGGAAGGGAAGCAGCAGCTCCTGAGAGCTGTCCTCTGTCCTCCACACATGTACCACAGCACTGAGTGAGAACACACACCAGAAACAGAAAACAAGCAAATCTTTGTGATCTTGAGCTATTTTTGTAATCTGTGTCTACGCAGGCCTTGAACCTGTCACCTTTCTGCCTCGGCATCCCCAGTAGCTGGAATTATAGGCCTGCCTGAGTCACCAGGCTGAGCCCTTTTGCTAATTCTTGACTCTGGTAACAAAAACAGTATTTGTTTAGGTTGCCCTTATATCAAATATAACAGCTTCCAAGTGAATGGTTTATTATGATGATGATGATGATGATGATGATGATGAAATAAAAGCAGACAAAATGAATGTACTTCATATGATTTCTATGTAAAGCTGTGCAGTGGTGGTGCATGCCTTTAATCCCCAGATCTCAGGAGGCAGAGGCAAGTGGATCTTTTGAGTTCGAGGTCAGCCTGATCTACAGAGAGAGTTTCAGGGCTGACAGAAAAAAAAGCAGGTGTATTTTGCTTTTTTATTTTCTTGAGACAGTGCCTCCTCCAGGCCACATGGGCCTTGAACTTACTATGTAGCTGAGACAATCCTGAACTCATTGGTCCTCTGGCTTCCGCCATTTAAGCATTTGGATTACAAGCACATACTACCACACTTCAAAAAGTTCCTGCTGGGCCTAGTGCATGCATTTTTAATCCCAGCACTCGGGAGCAGAGGCAGGCAGAGCTCTGTGAGTTTGAGGCCAGCCTGGTCTACATAGTGATTCCAGGACAGGACAGCCAGAGCTATATAGAGAGATCCTGTCTCAAGAAACCAAAAACAAACAAAATACATAGTTCTTAGCCCAGAAGTTGTGAACTCCGGATTCAGGGTTACACAGAACATTTTACAAAGGGTTTGAAAGGTTAAAGAAGTGAGATTTATAGATATTTGCATATACATATAGAATACTTCTCCTCTCCCTAATGAGATTTACATAGATTTGCATATATATGCTTCCCCTCCCCCCCCCCACCAGCTTGCGTTTTAAGCAAAATTCTATACCAATTCCATTAGAAAACAGAAGGCTGAAAGATACAGGCTTTGTGTTGACTGAGATAAGCCGCCAGGGAGAAGATTTGTCTGAGCCCCTGTGACTTAATTAGTGAATAAGCACTCGCCTGTCACAGACAACACTCTGGAGTTCAGCCTGGAGTTCTAAATAAAATGAATTTGTTGGTTTCAGCTCAGTGCTTCAGGGAAGGGGGGACTCCCCTAATTCATTATTTGCAGTGATTGGCACTTCTGAGCTACACAAACTAAATTTATATAACTCCACTCAGTCTCCTTAATCAGAAAAAGACTGGGGGAAGGGCTTCCGCGTGAGAGAAACAGCAGTTCCACGTGACAAATGGGGAGCCTGGAATCATCACTCAGAGAAGTCTGAGCCATTGTCCTCACAATTAAGACCTAAGCCACCGAATCTGGACCCAACTGCAGCATGCTTTGCCTAAACTACAAGGAAGACTGTCCGGAGTCCACCTGTGCTCACACTCACCGAGTGTGTCCACAGTGAGAAGTGCTGCCCCAGGTAATATGGGGGATAAAAGTGTGAAAAGGTTCTAAAGGAACTTGTATGTACGTGCAAGTAGCTCGTTTACGAGACAAGGATAAGGCAGAGCCACTGCCAAACACCTAATGTACGGAACAGAACGATAATCGGAACCCACATGGAACGAACATTCTAGGTCACTGAGGCAGCTGTCTATGAAAAACACAAGAATTCACAACATAAAGACAGGTCATGGCTAGGGGCCAAGGAAGAAAGCAAAGAAGGCAGAGGAATGCAGAGAGGCCGGAACTGCAACTTTCCGTAGACGCAGTCTGGCGTGAATTCTGCCAAGGTGAAACAGGAACAGGAAGACCTCTCTCTGCAAGTGAAACCTGAGCAGGGGTTCCTGAAGCTTCCATGAGGAAGCGAGCAGCAAGGATGGGGACCCCTTTGAAGCCTGCATTAGTTTCCTTTGTCAGTGGGACGTCTCAAAATTTTGCTGTTTTTTTTTTTTTTTTTTTTTTTTTTTTTTTTTTTTTTTTTTTTTAACTCTGGAATTTAGAAACCTTCCATTAAGGTATCAACAGGGCCACAAGCCCCCTGTCCATCCTGGTCACTTCCTATCTTCTGGTAAAGTGACCGACAGGGCTTTGAATACCTGTTATACTGGAACCAACTAACCCCATAGTCCAATTTGAGTACATAGGTAAAGACGCTTATTTCCAAATAAATACATATATGCAGGATCTGGGAGTTAGGACATCAGCTTCTTTTAGGGGTCATGAGAGACCTGCAAGGAGGTCTTGTGGCCTAAGCAGAGTGAGGCTTGAGGTGAGGTGAAACCAAGGCTTCTTGATGGAACAGGGCTTTGCAGGTGGTGAGGGGTCTTTGGCATGGCCTTCTGAACTGCCTTCCTGCAGCACTGACACACATGAGTTCCTAAGAGTTCCTTTTCTCAGTCACAAGGACAAAATGGGAGCACCTGGACTGACATTAAGCCAGGAGGTGGGAGCTCACACCTTCAGTTCTAGAACTCCTGAGGCAGAGGCAGGCAGAACTCTTAGGAGTTCGTGGCCAGCCTAGTCTACAGAGCTAGTTCCAGGACAGCCAGGGCTACATAGAGAAACCGTGCCTCGAAACAAAACAAAACAAACAAGACACACACCACACACACTACATGACTAAACACAGTATTTCTTCCCACGACTTATCACTTTTTGTGAGCTCCTATTTGTAAGGTGCCTTTGTCCCCATTTCCACACTGGCAAAAGGGTGTCCACAGAGCCTGTCTGTGTCCTCTTGCCAGCAGCCCAGGGATGTCCCGAGTCTTAAGCAGACTGATGTTATTTTCTTGGCTTCAGTCTTGCTCTTTGAAGGCGTGTAAATTTGCAATTCCCTCTTCCCAGGAGGCTTTTACTCCCTCCCAGAACTGTGCAAACCCCAAGCTCCTTTTGCTACGGGCTAGAGAGCCTGCTTTCTGGAATTTTCTACAGAAGAGCCAGGCATCTGAGTCCCCTAGCTCCACCATCCTGCTTTTATGTGGATGCCCTGGAAGATATGTTCGTCTGTAAGCAGCAGAGCAGCACACTTAGGATGTGTGCACTGGTCTACGGATGCTCCGCTTAAAGTCCCTCAGCGTTTTCGCTGGGGTCAGTTCTTACCCAGCCCCAACTCTAACCTAATAGCTTTGGCTTTGATGCTACCTCCTCCACCCCTTCCCGCAATTTTGTCTCGCAGAGCTGTCCTTTTCACATTCAGCTAAGAGAGGAAGCATTAAATGTATCCAATGAATCTATTTACAGTGGGGGACAAAGGGGTGAGCAGAAGTTTCACTTCAGGCTCAGAGGGCTACAGAATGCTCACCCGAGGCCTATTAGAATTTACAAGAGGAACTGTCAGCATGGCAGACTTGAGCAGCTGAGGCAGGACTGCCTTAAGTAGCAAGGCCCTGTCTCAAAACACAAACCACAGAAATGATTTTACAAGAGAAGACTGGAACATGCTGAGCCTGAGGAGATACTGGCGACAGGCAGGACACACAGGGAAAAGACAAGCCCTGTCTTTAATGATTCCTCCATGATTGTCCCGTCTCCACGAGCATGCAGCCCTTCGTGATCATCTAAAGACTGTCCAAAACTAACAGTCCGAGGTCCATTTACTCAATGCTGCACCCTACCCCCATTCTAATACCTTGACGCCAAAGCAAACAGAACAAAGACATTCTCGAAACTTACCAGGTATGAGCCTGTGACTACACAAAACGGAACAGACCAACTCTTTGGTCTTGCGACATCCTTTTCGGATACTGGAGAGACAGCATTCTGCCATCATCAGTCACCTAAACTCCCTTGCCTAAAGATAAAAGGAGCTGGAGACACATCCCCTAGACGTGGTCTTTCAGGACCCAAGCTCTTACTTGTCTTCGGTTTGCTTCCTTCCCAACAACCTGTCCTTGAGTCACTGGACTCTTCCTGAGCAAGTCATCAGACGCAGGATTTTAACCATAGCTGTAAGGAACGTTAGCCTAGTTCTTGGCTCATCCCCACCTTTGCCAAAGGAATTGCTGATTTTTAAAAAGAGGGTCTCCACTGAACGTCTAGACCCTGCCAATCACTGACTCACTCACTAAGCACACTCTTTGAAAGGTGATCCCACCTTATTCCTCAGAGGAGGGAAACACCTGTGCAGAGGACCCGAGTTGCCTGAGGCTGCAGAGCCAGGGCAAGGCTGGTGTTTGAACCCAGGTGTGCCAGTGTTCCCAAAGTGGGGGCTGTTCCATTCTTCCAAAATACAACTCAAAAGATAAAATGCTAACAGGGGCAGGAGCCAGAGAGCACGCGCGGAGTTCACGGCCAGCATCATGAATTTATCAGCATGGAGGACCACAGCTGAGAACCTAGGAATTCAGATTGAAAGCCGAGCTGGGATGCACCATGGAAATTCCATTCAATAACCACAGTCCTAGGACAAAGCCTTTCAGATTCCCAAGACCCACTTAGCCGTCACCTACAATCTTTAATTTTCATACATTTACTACATTCGTCTTCATTCCTTGCCAACCTGCGCTACTCAACAGCTAATGATAGCATGTTCCTCCCCTTCCTTCATTCTGATTTGTGTGCTCAAATACAAAATTGTGACCTCCGGGTAAAGACGGGGCTTACACACAGATTTAGCTTCACTTTGGCCCAAACCCCACCAAAATCTCTACAGAGGTCTTAGAATGGCGGGGGTGGGGGTCCTTTTTGTTCTCAAGCACAAATCAAAAATAAAGAGGGAAAGAACACTACAGGAACAGAATTTTAGAAGCTAGAGGGCAGATGAATCAATATTTCATGGTTCAGCCAGCCGAAGAAAAACTGAATTGTAAGCTGGCCATTCTAAAATAAGAACCATTTAGATTTAGACAACAGAATCCCTAGTGGCTAGGACTGGCGGCAGCAGGTGCCTTTGGAAGTGGAGATGAGAAAAACATGCTATAATGAGACGGACTGAAAGTCCCTGAGAGCAGCTGTCAGATGCCCAGGTTCCCACTCTGCGGTGGGGCGGTGCCCCCATCTCATGGCCAAGTGAAGACTGCATTCCTGGACAAGTTGTGCAGGTTCTAGGGAAAAGCGGTAGACAGCCCAGGGGACTTTTACAGGAAGAGGTAACAGAAAAAATATTTGGATGTCTTCGGGGACTGAATGAACTGAATAAAACCTGATATTAATTGTAAGAACGAAAAGGCACAGAAGGCAAGGTAACTGCAGTTTACTAGATATCCAACAGAAATGGTAACTCGACGGAGCTGGAAAGATGGAGACATGAGGTGCACACGGGAAAGCACGGTTCTTGTTTGCCGAAGAGCGGATGACATCTAAAATGAAGCACCATGCGGAAAAGCATGAGGGCAGCAGCATGGAGGGAAATTTAAGTTAAGCTAAACTTCGACAGCTTCCATGTCTCAAAGCTGGTACTACGTCAGCTAGCTGAACCTTCGCTCCAGAACTTGGTGTTCACTCATGACTGCATTTAATTCTGATCAAGCTATCTGCCTAATGACCCCCCAAATAAGAAACTGTTAGTGTACGAGTCACTACATTCAACGATTTAAGACGGTATGAGTTTTGGTACCTGAATGTTATGACGTCTTTTTTCCTCGAAGGCATGAGAGACATACATGATGCTAAGGCAGTTTAAATAACCCAGCCTTTCCCCAGTATTCCCATCTCAACTAGAGATGACAGAGGTCATTAAGGACTGAAATATTAGTGTAAGAACAGAGCCTAAAGGTTCATTTGAGTAACTGTTGGAATCATCCCACACCAGTTTTAATTGGGAATTTTCAAAAAAAAAAAAAAAAAAAAAAAAGGCACCATCCATAAATCCAGATTCAGCTAGTCTAGTGTAAAATCCAAGCACTGGTATTTATAAGATCCTTGGGTAATTTACAATATGCATCCAGGGTTACTCATAACAGAAGTGAACTATTCTCTATATATGTAAGAAGACATTTTTAGGATGTTACACACAAGGTGGGAAGGAGATAAAGAGAAATTTGAATTGCTAAAAATGGTTGAAGGATGCGTAAAGACAACTGATAGTATATCTAGGTGCATTTGGCATACAGGTTACTCCCCCACAACCCTAGCGGAAGCTAAAAACACCACAGGTAGAAAACATACTTTCTATACCTTATCATAGTGTGGCCTCGCCTACACACATACTCAGCGCACAGAGCTCACAGTCGGGCAAATCCTCTAGCATATGGCATATTTTATAAGCATTTAACACCTGCAGCTTGTTGACTATTAAAAATGAAAAGCAAAATGCTTTCTAGGCTAATCTTTCATATCACTGCATAAAGCCAAACACTGAGCTATCCTCAACTGGGCACTGCTGGAGCTTTCGACGCGACCCCCACAGGCCTGAGAGGACAGAGCCCTCAAGTAGGAGCCTAGGAGAGCAGGATCTAGAACCAGAGATGTCCAGACCCTGGTCCTCCACAGGAATGAAGGGCTGAGATCTTCAGAGCAGAGCGAGAACCACAGGAGAGAAATGACAAAGCCATAAGTGGATTCGTAATCATTCACATTCGGTTCATTGGTCCCAGGTCACCACAACCCGATGCCTGAGCTCACCTAGTCCAGGCTCCGTTTCAGTAGTCTATTTATCGGCCTATTTACACAATCAACATTCAAGCTAACAGAGCCTAACCTCTTCCCCTAAATTTTGGTCATGAAGCTAACTAAGTACAACTCACTGACATTCTTTCAATACTCAGCCACAAACGCCTCGCTTCCATCTGCCATTTTACTTATTTGCAAAATAGTAGGAAATTAATGGATTTAAAACAACAAAAGAGTGCAAAACAGTTCTAACTAGGACACAAGAGTCTAATTTAAAAACCCATTCTTTTACTATCATGTAACTCCACTCCACTAAATTCAGTATCTAATAATCACAACAAACAGATTCAAAAAATGCAGAAGATATAAACTATGAGGCAGAGATTTCAGCTTTGAGAACACAAGCCAGAGAATTGGTCTGACAAGCGTTTATTTATTGATTGCTGGGGATACAGCCCATCAGAACACATGGCATGCATCTGGGGAGGAACAAATCACCTGCACTGGGACCATGCAGTAAACCTACCAGGATCCTGTCGGGCAGCGCAGATGGTACCCAGCGCTGGGTGGGTGACTTAGCTGCCTAATGGTGGCCAAGGTTCCAGGTGCAAATCCTTTGGGAACATATTCTCTTTTCATTACTCGGAATTACAACAGAACAGGGAAGCATAGCCTTACCCTGCTCTCAAATTGAAGGCTGAGGAGTTACTTGGGATCATTTAAATAACCCATCATCCAAATCATGTTCATTGTAAATTTTAACTCAATTCCCTTTATAAATTTTTTTCCTACCAATTCATGCCCCTCAGAATCAGAAGCACTGTGTGAATTTAGAAAAGATTAATAGCGAATTTAAGACTATGGTATTCGATTCCAGTATCTATAATGCTGCACAATAATTAATACTAGATTTTTTATATCCTATGGCCAATTTCTCTTTTAGATGTTTGCTATAACATGTAAATAATACATTAAATAATTCCTGTGACATTTAAAAGGACAAAAATATAGTTGATGGAATATCAGACTATATTTAAAACTATACAATCATATATGGTTTATTTAATACAGTGATTGTAACCTACAGTATGATAAAATGTCTTCCAACGAGTGATATGCCACGTACTTTCTGAAAATTCTGTAATGAGTACTTTTATTAAAAGGAAACCAATGTCACTTTGTATTCAAGTCACATCTACTTCTTTTATGGTAATGGGAAGAAAACACATAAAGACAGAAAAATCTAGGGATGTTTCGAATTTTTGTTCTTTTGCAGAAGCAGTCTTATCTTTTCATGAACATTTCCCTTCCTTCATGCTTCAGGGCCACTTGGTTATGGTCTGCAGCGTTGGACGAATCGAGGGTACAAGCACACATCTCGGATGTGATATCTGTTCAGAATCCAACTTAGGAATCTTTCCAGGCCCAGGCCATAGCCTCCATGAGGACATGTACCATATTTTCTCTGTTAAATAAACGAGAAGAAAGAGAAAGAATGTATGCTTACTTTAAAACTATAACTAAAGATGTTGAAATTACGACCATGAGCTAACTTCCACAACGTAATGCAGCATTAACTCACTGCAGTCAATGCAGCCAAACTCAAATGCCTACATAAACCACAGAGACATAATAAAAACCACATCAAGGATGTAGAGCCACCCTGAAAGGAAGAGAGGATTTCAACCTTTCTACCTTATTCCCATGACTTATCAGGAGAGTAAGGAACAGTATTAGATGTTGGCAGGATCTAATAATAGATTTAAAAACTGCAGCAGAGGCTAGCAAGGTAAGTTAGCTCAGCAGTTTAGTGTACTGGCTGTTTTTCCAGAGGGTCTGGGTTCAGATTCCAGCACCCACAAGGTAGCTTAGTACTCTCTGTACTGGCAGCTGCAGGAGCTCTCAAGCCCTCTTCTGCCTCTGGGGGCACGGCATGTGAAACATACGGATGCAGGGAAAATACCCATACACATTAAAAATACAAAAACCCTGCAGCAGATAAAGAGTTTGCCAAATGGCACTGACCTATAACTTGACTGAAGACAAAAATGGCAATATCCAAATGCTACACAAAGCAAACACAGATCATCTGAATACTCATGGATGACCTGGGATTCTGGCCTCCAATGCCATACAACACAAGGCATTTCAATGTATGAAAAATTTATTACAGTGAAAAAAGCTAAAGAAGTTTAAACGATTGTTTTTACCTGATCTGTATACCAGTAATACGGAGCAGGGTCGATCCCCTCCCTTTTGTAGCCTTCCAGAATCTCTTCACTATCCCAAGAGCGCATCGAGCCGCCCACAATCTCACCAACATTGGGCATCAGCACATCAACCTTTAAATAATAAGTCAAGAAACAAACAAAAAACTATCACAATTACGCCAGTCTATCAGACAAGATTACAAGGCTTTAAGGAAAATTTCAATTAAGCTCCTAACTTGAAAGGAAGCCCCGCGACTATGCAAAATTCAAGTATTACTCAAATTCTTTATCAGAACACGTCAACCCAATCAGGGAAGAAGTTTTTTTTTTTTTTTTAACTTTAATTACTGTCATTATAGATTTATGAAATCCTTGTCATGAGCTGTATCTTATCCAAAATGACAGTTCCCAGTCCCTGAAAAGAGCTCAGTTTCTAATACTCAGAGAACCACAAACTGACAGATTCAGTGAGCCGAGGATCCTCAGGACATCGCTGCATATAGAAGGACTTGATCTCCACTGGAAATCGACACAGCAGGATCGGTTCATTAATGGTGTCTGTCATCAGTCTCTCAGGAGCTTCAGGAATATCCTGAGGTGAAACCAGATTTCATTAACTTTAAAACTGCGAACCAAGAGCAGCTCTTCCAGCATCTGCTGTCCCTGGCTATGTTTCTGTAACACAGCAGAGGACACACACAGACCCAAAGCTCACAGACACGCACCCAGGAACAAATCCTTCTAAAGAGGAAAACCTACTCGTGGCATCAAGTGAACTGTAGGAAGATCTGCTTCTTTTAACACAGCCCACGCAGTGTGCTGAGGCTGCTAGGGAACAGTACCACTGCCCAGACATCTCTAAGCTGTGACAAGATACTGCTCAGTATTCTGGTCAGTGGCCAGATCCAAGCTCTTAACAGAATATGGCCCGCTTGGTCTCCAGAGCAGAAGATAGTGTATGCTCCAGGACATCACTGCTCTGCAGAGTACTGAAAACACTCATCTTTAAACTGTGACCTGCACTCCCTTCCTGTTACAAACATCACTTACTGGCAGAAAAGTCATAAAATAACTGACACACCTCCAACAATAACCAAGAAATATTAGATGATGATAAACCAAGCTAAATTAGTGTCTTTCCCAAAACATCCTTTAAGAAATCATATTCAAACCAGAACTCAAAACTCCTGTCCCAGTAAAAACTGAGAGCTGGACAAGAGTCATTGATTTGTTTTAAAAACTGAAACAGGGGGCTGGAGAAATGGCTCAGAGGTTAAGAGCATTGCCTGCTCTTTCAAAGGTCCTGAGTTCAATTCCCAGCAACCACATGGTGGCTCACAACCATCTGCAATGGGGTCTGGTGCCCTCTTCTGGCCTGCAGGCATACACACAGACAGAATATTGTATACATAACAAATAAAAAAAAAAAAAAAAAAAAACTGAAACAGGCTGGGCTGTTCCAGGACAGGCTCCAAAGCTACAGAGAAACCCTGTCTCAGGAGAAAAAAGAAAAAACAGGGAACTGAAACAGAACTTGGCAGTCACCAGCTCTGTTCCCTGAAGCCCTGTGCCCTCAGGTATGAAAGACAAGGATAAGCGGGGGAACAATCTGATCTCCGAGCTTCTCTCTTCCTCCCACACTGGGGGATCTGTGTGAGATGAAAATACACCTGGAAAGTCCACAATGTTTGCTAACTCCAGAGCCCTCCTGCTGTGGGGCAGCAGAAATGCACTCACCCACCAGCAGGCAGTGAGGACGTCCTGTGCCAGGGGCGTTACCCACTTCACCTGGTCACTAGCCTTCAGTGACACAGCAGGCTGAGAGAGTCCACCTGGGGAACTAGGACATTTGGGCTCTACAGTTAGTGACTGTCTCTCATTCAACCATGCTAAGTACTAGGGATAATAAAGTACTTAAAAATTCAGTTCAAAAGCTGGGTGGTGGGGGCGCATGCCTTTAATTCCAGCACTTGGGAGGCAGAGGCTGGCAGATCTCTGAGTTCAGGGCCAGCCTGGTCTACAAGAGCTAGTTCCAGGACAGACTCCAAAGCTACAGAGAAACCCTGTCTCAAAAAAACAAAAACAAAACAAACTTCAGTGCAGAATTACGCTATGCATCATAAACTGAATTTACAAGACAGCAAGTGCAGTGTGGCGAGCTGCTGTGTCATCTATTCTCAACAGAAATTCCTTCTTAACCCAAAGAAAAACTGCTGAGTAGCAGCTACTGACACTTCATCTGTAAACACACACACACACACACGCACGCACGCATGCACGCACGCACCCAGTGTACTAAAAATAATCAAATACATAGGTCTGGACCAGTTATAACTGACACCCCCAAATACATGCTGGTAGGCTCAAGAATGCACTGGCTGAGGAATGCTCATGAGAGCAGGAAAAGGAGAAGGGCACTGTGTGGAAGAAGGAACTCCAATGCTTTAGAATTGCCTAAAAGGACGCAATTCTAAAGTCCATTCTATCAGGAATCCAGATAATTTCAAGACGTAGCTTCTGCTAGTACTACTGACTTGAGGACAGGTGGAGGCTTCCAGCATCAAGCAGCCACCATCAGCAACCTTAAGTACACACTCCCCTCTGAAGCAAGGAGAAAGGGATACATACGTCTCCAAACTCATAGAGCGTCCCGTCCTCTTTCTTTACATCGTGTTCCCTCAGCCACTCAATAGCATCTGAATAGTTCATTCGTCTGAAAGGCCGTTTAGGAGGTTTAAAGTTCTAGAGTAAAAAGAAGGGGAAAAAAACTGTATAAAAAGAAAGCATTCAAACTAAAACATTTATTAAGAAACAAAAATGGGGCAGGAGAAATGACTCAGTGGTTAAGTTATGGGCTGCGCTTCCAGAGGACCCAGGTTTGATTCCCATCATGGTAGCTCACAACCACTTACAACTCTAGTTCCAGGAGACTCAACACTTTCTTCTGGCTTCCAGATACACTGCATGCATGTGGTGCACAGACATGCAAGCAGGCAAAATGGCTCAGGCATATTTTTAGCTAGCTCTTACATCTCAAATTAACCCACTTCTATTAGCCTATGTATTACCCTGTGGTTAAGGCTGTGGCATTTCCTCATTTTCTACATATCTTATTTCCTCAGCAGCTGGCTGGCATCTGTTTGACTCCACCTACTCTCTCTCTATGTATCTCTGTTCGGATTTCCTGCCTGGCTTTACTCTGCTAAGCCACTGACCGAAACATCTTTATTCATCAACCAATAAAAGCAACACATATACAGAAGGATACCCCACAGCAGACAGGTAAAGCCTTGGCCAGGAAGCCTGACAGCCAGGGTCTGATCCGTGGAACCCCACTCCACGAAGCTGTTCTCTGCCTTCTGTGTGCCTTCATTGTACAAGTGGGCCCACACATACCATTAACACATAAGGTAATAACAAATTCTTAAAAAAGACAACAATCCTACAGATCATTAATATGAAAGAGCATTTCAGATGAAGAAATACTTATGAACCACCTCTTCTATAAGCTAAAATATAGTTATTGGCAACTACCAATATTAAGTTTAAGTCTTCAAAACATTACCTCATTACTTAATTTCAGCTCACTAAATCTATAAAAATTGAGAGCGATTCTGTCTTCTACAAGACTGGAACCCCTTCGTTTCAAGAAAACACCACACCTACCGGGTTGAGGTCGTACACTATGCTCGCCACTGGTGACTTCAAGACTCTGTCCACCACATCACACACCAGGTCCTCCAAACGGTTCAAGAGGTCCTCAAAGGTCAGGAAGGGGCACTCAGCTTCCACGTGTGTGAATCTGAACAACAGACACAAAGGTTCTCTCAAGCAAAGATCTGGACCTGGGGGAAGTGTCCAGAAAGGAACCAAAGCCCTGCTCTCGCAACCCTCACTGACTGGTACCTAAGAAGCCAACTGCCTTTTCTTGCTTCTCAGCCAGGGTCTTATAGCCCAGGCTGGTCTTCAACTTCTGGTCTTCCTGCCTCCACCTCCCGACTGGCGTGTACCACCATGCCCGCTACTTTTATATGGTGCTGCGGACAGAACCCAGACCCTTCTGTATGCTAAGCATTCACTCGACTAGCTGAACTTTAACCCCAGCCCGAGGGGCAGCTTGGGTAGGACAATTTCGTACTCAGCCAGGTGCCTTCGTGTTCTGGACTGTTCGGCCCTGTAGGACTGGGCGATACAGAAAACATCCCCCAGGGCCGGAAGGCAGGTCTCCAGGTACAGCTGCGAGGACTGGGTCAAAAACGCTTCCTCCCCAAAATAGTCAAGCTTGAAGAGTGTGGCCCCGCCTTCCACCTGCGTCTGCACCAGCGTCGGAGTGGTAACCTGTTACGGTGAGAAGGAGCACACAGGTCTGCTACTGCCAGCCGTCTTCCAATGGCACGGGGCCTCACTCGTAGGAGACCTGGAACGGGCACTTACTTCACAGTAGCCCCTGTCGAAGAAGTGATCCCTAAAGCACCTGGTGATCATGGACCGTGCCTTCAAGATTTTGGACATGTTCTCTCCGCGGATCATCATGTGCCGGTTGTTGAGCTG
This sequence comes from Microtus oregoni, assembly GCF_018167655.1. Classification (NCBI taxonomy): domain Eukaryota; kingdom Metazoa; phylum Chordata; class Mammalia; order Rodentia; family Cricetidae; genus Microtus; species Microtus oregoni. Next base: position 894,056 of record NW_024543976.1, on the reverse strand, counting down.
GACATCGACATCGGACTCCTCGTTGATCAGGTTATCAGCTCCTCCAGCTGGGGCCAGCCCCACCAGTTCCCAGAAGTCACAGCTCAGCTCGTGGCCTCCTGGAGCCTACAGTTTAACAAGCAGAGGGAGTGAGACAGACACTAAGCCGACAGTCCTAAAGATCCTGGGCCCAAATTTCCAGATGTTATTTTAAGAGCATCATTAGTTTTAGCCTCTAGATTTACACACCCAGTAACTCTGTATTACAATTTTATATTTAATACTTCTTTCCATGTAAACACACACATACTTTTATAAATAAGAAGGCATATACTAAGAATTAAACCAACTCTAATTCCATGACCTGGAGTAATTACTTACAGCTGTTAGCATCATGATTTATTTTTCTAGCATTTGCCTAAAGATTTAGTTAACATACTTATCCATATTTCAAAACTTAAATACGGAGCTAAGAGCTGGTTCAGCAGTTAGGAGTGCATACTAAGCTTCCAGAGGACCTAAGTCCAGTTCCTAACACCTACGAAGTGGCTCAAACCACTTTTAAATCCAGCTCTGCTTCCTGAGGGGTATCTGACATCTCTGCTTCCTGAGGGGATCTACACTCATGTGCACAGAGCACACACCAACACACACACACACACACACACACACAGTTGAAGTAATAAAAAAATAAAATCTTAAATTTTGGAAAATGGTAAGTTTTACTAAAAGCAGTTGATCTATTTGGAGAAAGATAGTCAAAATCTCCCCTACTGACTCTACAAAAAGTAATTCTCTTTAAAAGCCTCACATTCGTGGAACGTGGAGTCATCTTGTTGCCAAACACTGGACAGCAAGTAACACCATGACAACCACTCCATCTCTACCATGCCACTTCAAGGAAGGCTGGGTGAATTCACTCAGACACTCACTTTTATTACAGGGCAGGCTTTTACACGGACTCTGGGCTAGGAGTGTTTGCTCCCTCTTGTGGTTAATATGCTACATCTGTAGTTTCTCTTCCTGGGCAACAATTACAACCATAGTAGTTATTTGAATTGTGATTACCGACTAACAGGTTACCTAGGCTAGGGCACAAATATATCTTATGCACATTTTTCTTCTCTTTCTTTCTCCTATTTTTTTTTTAAACTACCAATTCCTGCTCAAAACATTTCAGTTTAGACTAGTGTTTTCTGAAAGTCTCAGTGGTCTAGATATTACTCTCACCTCGCTAAGTTACTACTACACCACAGCAAAGGGCTGCACAACTCACCAAGAGGGTCAGTAAGGAATGAAGTTGAAAAGCTAAGGTGTTTTGTTTTGTTTTGTTTGGAAGCAAGTTCTCATTATGTAGCTCTGACTGTCCTGGAATTCACTGTGTAGACCACGTTGATTCACAGAAATCTATCCGCCTCTGCCTTCAAGTGCTGGGATTAAAAATAATGTGTGAGCCCACGCTATTCTGATTTGACGGTGAGCTCTGCATTCTCTCAAAGTCACAGTGACATTACTTGCGCCCGCAGCAGCAGAGGAAGGTGTTCGGGTCAGGAGGCCCCTACCTGCATGGATGAGTTTGGTCACTCAGGCGAGTTAGCGTCAGTGATCATGAGACTAGATTTATCACACAAGCCAGCTCAGCCCCACCCCAATGTACTGAATGCATTCTTTAGTCTTGATGCCCCTCCACCGTGGACTAACCAACTTCCAGAACTACAAGAAAATTCTCTTGTTTTCACAAATTTCCCAGTCCACGAGACTCTGTTATAGCTACGAAAATCAGACTACAACAAAAACTGCTAGCGGACATATTTTACTGGAAAAGAACACAGTACACTGAATTTACATTACTTTACGCTTGTGTATTTATATGCCAAACGCCAAATGTACAAATAAAGACATTGGAGAACAAACCATTAAATACCGACTACTTTATTCCACGCGTTCACCCGCTCACCTGCTTGCCCTTTGGAGTCAGGTTTAGTGTTCCATATACTGCCACGCTGCTCTCAGTGGATAAGACTACTCCATTGTAACATTGGCACTGCAAAAAGGGCAAAGTTCATTATTAGGCTACTTATGCTGATTTTAAAATATTCTAATAAAGTTAAAGGAATTGTTTACAAACAAGTTATTAGTCAAATATTTGTAAAGTCAGGATTGATACTACCATTAATTTTATTTTTGGCTTCTTTTTGAGACAGGGTCTCATACAGCCCCAGCTAGCCTTGCACTGCTCATATTCCTGCCTTTTCTTGCAAGTGCTGGGATTACAGGCTATACTACCACCCTGGGTTCACCACTGATTAATGAGAGAGCGAGAGTGTGCAAGCGCTATTTTTGGAGGAGGCAATGTACCCATGCACCACATGTTTCTACTAGCAACGGACTGCCACTTATCACCTATTGGGTAGCTGATATTACCTATTGATATGATAGCGAAGTACACCCTGATATCTGCTCAATGAGATAGCTTACTAAAGTATTTCTTGGACTGGGGTGCTATGGTTGAGTAACATATGGCTATATAAAAACCTATTTACGTTCCCTTTAGATGAATACATAAGCATAAAAGACCATAGTCCATTATATAGCCATACAGTTCATTTTTGACTTAAGATAGAGCCTCTCTACACTGTGATGACCAGCACATGCTAAAGTCATTAGGAGAAAAATAATGGGCAATTCAACAATAGAGGGATAAGGCTTCTACACTGAAAGCCACTGATCACAAAGACATGTCAACATCATGTGCCTCCTGACATAACCAGAACAGCTTTGCACAGGAAGCACTCATATGAAGGATATAAAAAAAAAAAAATCAACACTATCAGACCAAGGTCCATTTATAAAACACAGGGCAAGCAGAAGCACACTAAGTGACAGAGAGGCAGGAATTAACCAAACTCATCTGCGAGACACTCCAGAGTAATTTCTGGATTTCCCTCCCACAAATAACTGGGAGCAGAAAGAGAGATAATGAGCAACAAGGAGACACTGTTAGCAATGTGACATCCAGGGAAAGACACCAAAATCCAGCATAACCTGTGGTTACTCAAGCCAGGTCATAAGACTCTCTGTACTACCCTGTCTTTATAGTTCAAGAAAATTTCCATAACAAAAGCTTCTCTCTAGCTTTTCCAAGGTACAATCAAAACTTTTTACATTTATAATACACAATGGTTTTGACATGGGTATTCATAGTTTATACAGTAAAAATTTGAAGTATGTGTAAAGATCCTAAAATTCTCAAAACTTATAAAATGGACTGTATTAAATTCAATCTTTCAGGCATATGTAAGATAAAATACTTACCAAGTCATCTGACAAGACACACTGCAGATAGCCCGTACCATCTCGCAACACCAGAAACATCAAATTCTTTCCTAGGAAAAAGAAACAAAACTTCAGCCAGGGTACTTCACAGTCCTCCTACATAAAACAGTCCCAGGGGCAGTCATGGGAGTTCAGACCTCTCCATGCTCTCTGCGCCTTTGACATCCCTGCCCCCAAGCCTCGTCTCTGTGTACTTTATGTTCTAACCACATGATCCACACAATCTACACGATCATGGGACGGTAAGTCAGTTAAGGAGCTGAGGCAATGTCTTATCTACTTCTGAATCTCCTATAATGTAAAGAAAAGTGCCGAGCACTCAGGAGGAGGGACATAAGGATGTGAAATTAAACACTCTTTATTTTTATGAAAGATTTGATAATCACTTATAGCAAGATAATAAACTAATAAAAAGAGAAAAAAGGTCAGGCTGAAGGTAATCATAAAAATCAAAACTAGGATGCTGGTGGGAGAGAGATCCTGGATAATCTCAGACATCAACCTCAGTCCTCCACACGTGTCTGTCCACACATAAGCATGCCACACACATTCAAACATGTATTCATACACAGCAACATGGGGAGGGGGGAGAACAGGAACCAACAAAAATACTAACTAAACAAGGTCTCATTCCAGATCAGGATCTGTCTTTCCTTATAACACACAGCCCTGTTTCTCAATAGTTAAAATTCAATTTGAGGATGATGTACTTGTTATACACCTCTTGATCAATGTGATTACTAAGAGTTCAAGTAATATCTAAATAATCTTCAAACTTTCATAGTCATATTATATATGAACAAATTTAGGTTATAAATTATTACATCAATTAAGACAGCATACATACCAAAAACCTAAACAAACTCAGAAAAGTGTTTTTATGCTGGTCTTTGTAAATGGAGACTGCTTGTTCATTTCCCAGCCACCCAGACCCAAACAATCACACAGAAACTATATTAATTACAACACTATTTGGCCAATTAGCTCAGGCTTCTTATAACTCTTACAGCTTAAATTAACCCATTTCTGTGTATCGCCACAAGGTTGTGGCTTACCAGAAAGGTTCTGGGGGGCATCTTTCTCTTTCGGCAGCTACATGACATATCTCTGACTCTGCTGCCTACTTTCTCTATATATCTCTGTTCTGATTTCCCACATGGCTTTTGCTCTGCTAAGCCATTGGCCCAAACAGTTTTATTCACCAAGCAATAAAAGCAATACATATACAAAATGACATCTCATATCAGTTTTTCATCTAAGACCAGGTTTATTTAAGATTGAAAAGAGGGAAAGAAAAACCACCCCACTCACCTTGCCTACGCAACCTGTGGACCCAGCCAAACACCTTCACTCTTTGGCCTCTATATCCTTCTAATGCACAAATCTTTACCTGTCAAATTTAAATAAAAACTATCTCAATTATGCCATTTATCACATACCAAGATTTTCACTAATATTACAAAGACCCATAGATTGTAGTAAATAGTTAAAAACTATCACTAATGAATGCAATGGTAGACACATTTAATCTCAGTACTTGTAAGGCAAGCCAGGAAGATCTCTATGTGGGATACTAACAAGACCTTTTGTAGAAAGAAACCCAACAAAACAACAACAAAAAACTCAAACTAACCAACCAACCAAAAAATACTCCCCACCATAACAATTAATTTAAAAAAAAAAATTCTTTTCCATTAGTGTAAAGTTTGTAATGAGAGATACCTACAACTGGCTGGGATCCTATTAAAGAAAAACAGGTAAGGAGTGAATTTAGTTTGTCCCCCACAGTAGCAACAATCCCAGCCTGGTCAGTCCCTCTGCACACCTACACACCAGGAAACTAAGACAAAAGAGGAAATGTGAAGAGGAACTAGGTGGTGACTGGAGGGACTAGGAGGTGGCAGACACTTGGCCAGCAAAAGCATCAATGGAACCCAAGCCACACTCACTCCTGAGTCAGCAATCTGTTTGGGTCCCAGAAAAAACCTAGGAGCAAACTTCCCCTCAAATAATCATAAATACTTCTTACATATTTGTAAAACTTTTGAAAACCACAGAGATTTCGACCTTTTTGCTTTTGGGTGAGGAAACTGAGACTACAGAGGGCAAAATCATTCGCCTCAAATCACCCCGCACAGCCAGCTAGTCCTCCACACCTGATACCCGTCAGCCGGAGCAGAATCTGCTATCACACAATTTCTAGTCTTAGCAACAAAATGAACCTCTAAAAGCCAACCTCAGCACTTAAAAACAAGAAAAAACAAAACCTAAGAACAAAAGATGTGTATGTCCTGCAGACCCAGAAACCCAAACAGCCATGCCCACAGTGCCAGAAACGACAGACACTTACACAGGCTGGCTCTGGCAGGCTTGGGTCATTTTTAATGATAATTTTCTTTGCTTCCTCCAGGTTCTTTTCTCTTCGTAAGTTGTCTTCTGCCTGATAGTAAACACAATGCAAGTGGTCAGTGCGGTTTTGGGTGTTGTACCCTAAGAGTGTGCACAGCAGCAAGTTCACTAGTCACCTCTTTCTTCTCCCGAGAGTCATTCTTCATCTGTTCTCTGTGCCACATCTTTTTAATGTTCTTCATCTGTGACTTAGAAATGACATCCCACCTCTAGAGAGAGAGCACACAGATATGCATTATCTTCGACCCCTCTCTGTGCTCAGAACAATTTGTCATTCACAAAACATGATCAGCGATTAGCGTGCCCTACCTCATTTTCCTTTTGTGAGTCTACATAAATGGTGGGAAACGGCTCCTTCCCGACTGTCATCAAAGCCTTGGGGAGGGAGGGAGAGAAAAGATTTCTTTAATATTATACAATGCTTAGTAACCCAAACCGCACCTGGATTATGAATTTGAACATGACAAAGAGTTTAGACGAAACTATCAGGACCCAAGAGACAAAACTCAATGTCAAGAGGATGACTGGCTGAGCCTCCTTCAGAAGGAGTTGGCTCTAAGAGCGGCAGGTCACACTACAGAAAATTCTAACCCATTCACCCACACAGTAAATGACCTCCACGCAGAGCAGAGTCAGACAGACACAGGGACAAGCACAGCTATGCCAACAAAAGCAGCAGCGGAGAGCAAAACCCCTTCACTAGCAACACCTGAGAGGTTAGCGATTTATGAAATTTGGACCTACGTCAGGCAGGTCTAAAACTCTCTCAACAAAATAACAGCTAAGTTATATTTAATTTGAAAAATTCTTGAGACTATTCTTTTTGAGCAATATTGACATATCAGACGTTAGTGTATTATAAATCATTTAATAGTTTATCATTTGTGTGTTTTAAGTTAATTAACAAAAATGCTTGTTATGCTTTTATTGATCATGGGGGGACACCAAAGGACAATTAGGAGAATCAGCTCTCTTTCCAATACTTGGATCCCAGGGACTGAATTCAGGTTGTCAAGAATCACCTTTGCCTACTGAGCCAACTCACTGGCGCCCAAAAAAATAATTATTTAAATGGGGTCTCTAGTTCAGACCAGTCTTGACCTTGCTGTGTAGCTGAGGATGATCTTGAACTCCTGATCCTCCTACCTTTCTTTACCATCCAAGTGCTGGAGTTACAGGCTTAAGGCAAAGATGAGTACTGTAGTGACCTCAAGCACTGTCTGAAAATTCTCACACAGGAAAAGAAATGTCTTATTCTTTCTGGAGGTAAGAGCTGAAGTTTATAAACCTCTGAGATCCTACCACACGTCTATTCTTTGCCTATTTGAGCCCCTATTAGGGCTACTGAGCTGTCCTGCTTCAGCTGCTCTGGGCCATGTCCTCAACTGTCTGGTTTCATTCTTCAGCTAGAGGCCATAAAATTACAAAGGACAGTCATGTGGGGGCATAAACAGCTAGGCCTGTAAGGAAACATTAGCAACATTTATTTAAGATTAGCTAAGACCCCGCCCCCGCATACTAAATGACAAACACACACACAAAGAGACAGAGAGAGAGACTCCCCACAAACATAAAAGGAACAAGAGGAGGAATGCCTAATTCCTGGAAAATCTCCACCCATTGTCAGAAGACATGCAGCACACCCAATTACTACTTCATCTTCCTCCCTCATATTCTAAATCCTCCAATTTCCAAGACCCAAGAAGCTAGCTTGCAAGTTTATCTCCCATTTCTACCAGTCTTGACTAGTTTTTCCTTTTCCAAAACCAAGGGCAAGAGGAACCCTAACCTTCTAGTGTGATTTTTGTCCACTTCGTTGCCTGCTGTAGAGCAGGGATGTAAATCTTTTGCAAACACCAAGAGACTTAACCATAAATTGTCATAGGATCACAGTCTTGTACCACACCAGTGATGGACTGCATGTCCAACTATGGCCCCATCAGACCACAGCGTGAAGGACTGCTGTGGCTGCCTACAGTGTTCTAGAAGACTCTATCTCTCATCAACACACAGCTGCGTCTGTAGACAGTTGGACTTCGCTTCTTTCCTGATACTGTACATCTATACTCATTTTTTTCTGTCAGGGATGGAAAGCGCCTATCATTCCTCGTAGCAGAAGGACTCAATCTGCAACACTCCTCTTCTGCTGGTCACCTCAAGTGTGATCAGTTTTGGAAAGTCACAGGATATGCTTCAATTGAACAAGACTTCACTCTTAAAAGTTAAAAAAAAAAAAACAATAAGACCTTGGTATGACATATCAAGGCATTTCCTAGCCTGACCTAAAGAGAAAACACTTCCAGGTTAAGAGGTTAAGATGACTGATATTGTCAGGCATCTAGAAAAAACAAGAATCGGCCAGATATGGATGCACAGAAAAAGTAGTGTCAGGGGCTTGCTCTTTCAAAGAGGGAAAACATTTAGTCTTCCCCCTTATAGGGTAGCTGAAACCAGAGGGCCCCAGCATTCCAGTTCAACGGGCCTGTCAATGAATAAATAGTATGGTGGAGACACCTTGGACCACATCCTAACCTGATGGGACTAGCTGTGAGCTGGAGCACTCCTGTGGCATGTTAACAGTCCACTTGGAACGAGCTAACCGCACATGATGTTCCTAGGCCCTGAAAGAACAGTGCACTACTCAAGTGGCATTTCTGTCTTCACCCTTCAGATTCCCGAGTCTGCTGTGAGAAGTGGTCCTCGGATGGGCTGCTGCTATGTCAAGTCTCTGAATCTCAAGGTCAGGATGATCTCTGTACTATGATAAATACACCAAGAGACCTCTCTTTAGATTCCCCAGGCACGAGCTCAGTGTGACGCAAAGGAAACTTTTACTCTTACAAGAGCTGAAAAACAGACAACTCTGAAGAGAAAAGGGGCAGAGATGAACACCTCGTGGAAAGAAAGGGAAAGGAGCTGCTTTAAATGCCCCCCCAAAAGTCTGGGCTCTGATCTAACACTATTAAATTAACATGTGAACATGTGTGGACACACCCTCTACTTTCCCTGTTAGGAGACTCTTTTCAAACTCTAGTGTGTGAAATAAAACTATTGGGCTGGGGGGCTGGAGAGATGGCTTAGTGGTTAAGAGCATTGCCTGCTCTTCCAAAGGCCCTGAGTTCAATTCCCAGCAACCACATGGTGGCTCACAACCATATGTAAAGAGGTCTGGTGCCCTCTTCTGGCCTGCACACATGCACACAGACAGAATATTGTATACATAATAAAAAAAAAAAACAAAAAACTATTGGGCTGGGAAGATCACCCAGTGGGGAAAGGTGACTGCCACTAGGCCTGGTGACCTGGGTTTGAGTTTGATACCTAACATTCACACGGAGGAAGGACAGAACAAATGGCAGATAGTATCTTCTGATTCCATACGCAGAGGAACACAAATATGGTTTGAGTTTGATACCTAACATGGAGGAAGGACAGAACAAATAGCGGATAGTATCTTCTGATTCCATACGCAGAGGAACACAAATACGGTTTGAGTTTGATACCTAACATGGAGGAAGGACAGAACAAATAGCAGATAGTATCTTCTGATTCCATATGCAGAGGAACACAAATATGGTTTGAGTTTGATACCTAACATGGAGGAAGGACAGAACAAACAGCAGATAGTATCTTCTGATTCCATATGCAGAGGAACACAAATACTGCCCCCCCACCCATGAACAAAGGTAGTATTTTCTTTTTAAAGAAAAAAACGGAATAAAATTCTCGAACAGACATTCGTCACAGCGGTCCTTCCTCAAGGCGGAGCAGCCACCCTAGTGAGGTTACCTTCAGGCCGGTTTTAAATGGCTTCTCCTTGGTTCCATCTCCTGTTGCATCATTTCCTTCTCGGTCAGAGACATACAGCTCTGCTGTTTATAAAAAGAGGAAAAGTTACTCATCGTTCATCAATAACTCTCAGCCACGTTACCTTGCTGCAGCTCTATCCATTTTCTATCTTCGGGAAACAGAAAAAGAATCTGGTTTGTAAAGACGCCCACAGGCCCAAAGAAATCAACATATTATTTTCCCTATCTCCCCTTTTAAGACTATCCCACCTAGCACAATGAATTACAAAACTGATTTTTCTAAACGAACTTTTTCGTTATTTTAACCTGCTGGCACGAACAATAAAGCTGGGGTTTTGAAATACATCCTACCTTGATGAGATGCTGTACCTTAAATTAAAAGCCAGGGTGACCCGGGGAGAATTTATTTAACCTTACTGTGCTTATTTCTTTATCTTTAAAATCAGGAAAACAATATACGCCTTACAGGGCTGTATGTATGTACTGAGGATGAAACGGAACAAGATGTGAATCAGGCATCCCGGAAAACAATGCACCGGGAGCAAGTGAAAATGACAGTATCCTCTGCTCTTCAAAACAAACTCAATCTCTGGGGTTAAAACCGCAGAGGGCCTCACAACTGCTAGGTCTAATTGGGACACTACCTCGGTCTCTTAAATGTCTTATTTCTACGGCTGCAAATCTCAGCAGAAAAATAAGGTTTGCGAGAAATAATTACAGTCTTAAATCCTCCATAAGATCAAGAAAAGAACCGCATAGTTGGGGGTTTCATTAGGTCCCAGCGCCTTGCTGCGCCCCAGTCTGGGCGGCAGCACGAGACTTTGGCAGTAGGGCTGGGCCAGAGAGGCGGTGGCCGAGGGACCCACAGGACTGGAGTAGAACCGGACTTAGGTCACCGAGTCTGGTGCCCAGGTTGTCCAGGTCTGAGGGGCTGGTGCGAAGGACCAGAACCCCGCAAATATTTGGGAGCGTGCCCACGCTGCGCCAAGCACGGAAGGGAGGTCTGGAAATTCGGCCGGAACATTTCTGTACCGGACCTCAAGCCGAACTTCACTCACCGAGTACCATCCCTGCAGTCGCCCTGATCACCTCCGAGGACATCGACACCGCAACACCGCCGCCTGGTCACCTCAACGTGCACACAGGGCTTCCTTGACTGAGGCGTTGCATCATACTGTCTAGGGCAGTCGTCGCGGATATGAGTCAGCGGAACGTCGGGCATCCATTGGCTGCAGGAGGTGGGCAAGTGACGCAGAGGCCACCATGTTTAGTCAGGGAAGAGAACACTTCCGGTTCGGAGGCACTGGGCGGGGTGCCTTCCCGGGACTCCGGAGGCGGAACTGGGTCTCCCTGGAAAGGGTTGGACAGCGTGGTTAAGCTCCCTGCCTTCCTGACTCTCGTCTAGCTGAACGCATGGCAGATTCGGTTTCTGAGAGAGTCAACCATCACGAGGGAAAAGGGTTTTGGATGTATTTTTTTTTAAAAAACTTTTATGTGTAGTGTATGAGTTTTGCCGGCATCTGTACGTACACCAGGTGTGTGCCTTTTACAAGGCACAAGAAAAGTCCTCGCATTCGTTGGAACCGGAGATAAGGATGACTGTGAGCTGAGAAACGAATTCGTGAGAGCAATGTGTGCTCTTAACCGCAGAGTCCCCTATAGTATACTTTAAAAAGAAGAAGAAAGGAATTGTGATGAGCTGACCGTCTACCTGCTTCCCTAACAGAACAGTTTATATAGCATTTAATTGCATTAATTGATAACTAATCCACAGATGATTTAAAATATGAATGAGGATTTATGTAGTCTCATTGCAGACACGACGCTACTGGGTATAAGGCGTCCGTTATCTCACTATTTGCATGCGTTGTGTTAAACTCCCCGAGATACCGTGGATCTTTCATGTCACCAGTCAGATTATGGATAATGTGTCTGGCCAGGATCGGTTCAGCGCTCGCAGCACAGCCTGGACTTCAGGAAGGGCTTGGTTTAATCAGAATTTCCAGAAGCTGGCGTTTCCTTGATGCACAGCTGAGAGTCGCTTCCAGAAACGGGCTGACATTTGACAGTGCCCTTTATTGTTTGGTTCACTGACGGAATTGTGGTTGATTAGTGGCATTGTTCAGGCTGTGACCAGTTTAAGGGCGCTTTGTTCTTCTGGTCACCGTGTTCCCGTTTTGTTCTCCAGATTGTTCTGGTATGTCTACCGGGTCCATTTGGTTCGCGGTGCATGTAAAGGGGTTTGTCTGTATTTAACTTTCACCATAGTTACCTGCTTATGTTCAGGGCATACGAATCCGACGTCGCCATGCTGACTTCGGGCAGCTTCCGGGTTCCTCTCCTAGGTCCTGTCAAACCCGCAGAAGTCTTCCAAGAGCGATCATGTGTGTTCAGTATTTTGCTCTACAAAACAAATTTTGAAGAGAGAAAAGAAATCACTGTGATTTCTTCTTACCTCGCCCTAGCCTGAAAAGAGATGTAGTGTATGGAAAATATAAGTAATGTAGAAAATCCGTAACTGCAGACAGTGGAGAAATCACTACGAGACTATTTTAAGGAACTGAAGATTCAACTTCCCTCTCAAATTGGAGAGTTAAATTTGAGCAAAAGTTAGTTCATTAATTCCTGGAGAACTTTTTCTTTGGTGATCCTCAAGCCATTTCAAATTTATGAACTGCTTGTCTGTAAGCATCCAGGAGTTTAAATAAAATCGTTTAAAAATTAATATCTCATTAAAGAAGACGACTTTGAGCAATTAGTGTATCTAAAGCCAAATACACTTGAAAATAACACAGCTGGCTCCATGACCTTGATCTGAACCCTAACCTCTTGAGTCCTGGATACTTTGCAAAATGATAAGTACACATCTCTCAAAAAGTAAAGATTTTAAATGACTGAGGATGCAGGCAAAACACTTATACAAATAAAAATGATTAAATCTTCAAATAAAACAATTCAGGACCACTGTGCAGAACTTTAAGGTAGGTGGGCTACTTTCGCCAGCAGAACCACCATGTTGGAAAGGTTATTAATCTTGCTCAGGCTCCTGATACTTTCAAATAATAGGAATCATTATTGAAAGTTGCTCCAAACCCTGCAGGGTTTGCTTATTTCTTCTTCATGAGAGGAGCTGCATCCTTGTGGAGCTAAACTGAGAGGAGTCCATTGTCTAATATTTCTCATTAAAAATCAATTCTCCCAGGGGCTAAAAACCAACGTCTAGTATAGAGGTCACTTTGTCCATCGAGAGTCATCTTGCAGTGAAACTTCACGACAAAACAGGTGCTGCCCAGCCAAACCGCATAATGATAAACCAGTCCAGGGATATAGGATGAGGGTAGCTGGGGACTCCACTTCTTTTCAGCTTCTTTGTTTTAGTTTTGTTTGACCAATATAAACACTCTGTGCTCAGTGGATACTTTTAATAACATAAAGAAATATTTTCATTTGTTTGTTGTTTGTTTATCTATTTATTTTGGTTTTTCAAAACAGGATTTCCCTGTATAGTCCTGGCTGTCCTGGAACTTGTTCTGTAGACCAGGCTAGCCTGAACTTAGAGATCCTCCTGCCTCTGCCTCCCTAGTGCTGAGATTAAAGGCATGTGCCACCACCACCTGGCACACAAAGAACTTTTCCTAAAAGTTGAGCATTAGTTTCCATTTCTGGAGAATTCACAACAAAATTTGAGTGCTACAAACATTTTAAACAAACGCGCACCAAGAAGGACTCTTCTAAATTCACCAGATTTTTCCAAGATTGGGCTCTTTTTTAGGGTGTTTTATTTGGCTTACAGAGAAAATGCTTTCATGGAAGCAAGGTATACAAATAAAGATACCCTGTGCTCAGCTGTCACAGAGGGCAGTAGAGGAACCAAAGAAGAAATTATATGTTGGTGTTGGTGATCAAGAAAGAAAATGGTCTTTGCCCTCTTCCAATCCTAATAACTTAAATCACCAGATCAGCCACTTCAAGACCCATCCTTGGTTAAGTGGACCAGAAGATGAATACTGGAGTTGGATAGACGTTTTGGGCCAGTGTGTTTCTCACTGAAATAGGACCCTCACTATTCTGCAGCTTCAGGACCAACCATTTATACAGTTATAAGCCTAAGTCAAGCAGTCCCTGTGGCTGTCCAATGGGTTTGAACTCATGGTCCTCCTGCCTTAGCATCCTGACTGCCTTTTAGAATACAGGCTTGTACCGCTGTACCCAGTTTACCCCCAGAGAGCTGATCTGTAAGGAGGAGGGATTTCCTTTGGTTCATAGTTTCAGCACATAGTCACTTAGCCCTGTTTCTTTGGGCCATGGTGGCACAATCGTGATGGGAATACGTGGTGGAACAGAGCCTGTTTATAGTGACTGGGAAGAAAAACTGAGGGGAATTAGGGGTCCTCATATCCCCTCAAGGCCATTTCCTTAATGACCTAACTTTCTCCCACTGGTTTCCACCTCCTGAAGAAGATGGCACCATCTTACAAGAGCGCCACAAGCTGGGGACCAAGTCTTTAATACATGGGTTTTAGAGGCATTTCAAATCCCACCTGTAACAAACTTTACTTTAGTTTCTTGCAAGTCTTTGCATTTCCAGATGAGATTTAGAATTGGCTTGGGTTGGGGTTACATAGCTTCTGTCCATCAACCTCACATCACCTCCTTCCACATGAAAGGAAGCCAACAGACACGGTTCTATGCTTGGTCCTTCTGTCTTCACAATGAGTCATGTAGATTGTAGTAGGTTTTTTTCTCTCTCTCTCTTTTGCTTTTTACTCTTTGGTCTTTTGTGGACCCACTACCCAGCTCTCAAATAAATACACAGAGAGACTTATTATTACTTACGAATGCCCAGTTTTTCTTAAGTTCTTAAATCTGTCTACCTTTTGCTTCGGGACTTTTTCCTTTTCTTGCTTCTGAATATCTCACTTTTACTCTTACACTGTGACTGGCCTCTTCTTTTTCTGCTCCCTGATCTCTCTCACTTCTTGTTATTTTGTCTGCCTGCCAGCACTGCCTGTCCTTTCTTCTGCCTTATTATTGGCTGTTCAGTTCTTTATTAGAACAATCAGGTGTTTTAGATTAGCTTCACAGAGTTAAAGAAATGCAACAGAAAAGAATGCAACATAGGCTCAGAGGAGGTTAAGAGCATTGACTGTTCTTCCAAAGGTCCTGAGTTCAATTCCCAGCAACCACATGATGGCTCACAGCCATCTATAATGCGATCTAGTGCTCTCTTCTGGCCTGCAGGCGTGCGTGCAGGCAGAAAACTGTATATATAATAAACAGATAAAGTCTTTAAAAAAAAAAGAATGCAACACACCAGGTGGTGGCGCTAGCCTTTAATCCCAGCACTCCGGAGGCAGAAGCAGGTGGGTCTCTGTGAGTTCAAGGTCAGCCTGGTCTACAAGAGTTAGTTCCAGGACAGCTAGTGCTGTTACATAGAGAAACCTGTCTCCAAAAACAACAACAACAAAATTACACATCTTTGCATCATTAAACAAATCTTTGACAGCAAAAACAAATGTAACACATCTTAAAATATTCCACAGCAGTAGATCTTTCATGGTCTCCCTTGGTTTCTATTCTAGTGTCATCAGAAGACAACTAACTTCATTTAACCAGTCCTCTTTCATTGTTTTCTACGTTTTTTTTTTTTTGGTCATTATAAACACTGAGGTAATGCTGTAGTCATACATGCAGTTTCCCCTGTGAGCAGAAATGTCTGCACTGTGAAGATGAGAAATGTGATGACTACGTCTAGTTTCAATGGATATTTCTAAATTGCACATATCAAAGTTTTATCGCTTTATACTTCTGTCAGTAATGAAACTGGTTTGTTTTGCATACAGCCTCAACAGTAGGATTACCAAGCCTTGCTAGTTTCTCTTTTGTTAAGGTAAAGCACATCTATCTATCTATCTATCTATCTATCTATCTATCTATCCATCCTTCTATCTGTCCATCCATCCATCCATCCATCCATCCATCTATCTAGACAGTGACTCCTGTGGCCTGGACCTTATTATGTAGCTAAAGATAACCTTGAAGTTTTAGTCCTCCTGTGTGCTAACATTACAGGCATTTTGTTCGGTTGTTGTTTTCACTGTTATGTTTTTGAGACAAGGTCTCATAAATGTATGACTATGTATGACTTGCCTAGAATTTGCTGTGTAGATCAGGCCAGGTTCTAACTCACAGAAATCTAGTTGCCTCTGCTGGAATTAAAGGTGTGTGCCTCCATACCAGGGCTTTTATTCCATGGCTAGGGATGGAGCTCAGGGCTTCATGCAAGCTAGGCGCGCATTCTACCAGCTGAGCTATAATCCTAGCCCCTGTTTTCATTTAAATTTATTACAAGTAAATTTTAATTCCAAACCATTTCATTACCCCCAGAGAACCCCCTGTAGCCATTTTGGTGGTTAATTGTATTTCATCTTTGCTAGACTGTGGTGCCCCCTGTCACATTGCTTCGAAGGTGCATACAGATATTTAGCTCTTTCTATCGAGGTCCACCAAGAGTAAAGAATTCTGTTTGCAGCTTTTAGATTCAGGATTGCCATGTCAGTCTCCTGCCAACGTTTCAGCAGGCATCCTGCTGGCACTAAGCATTGATATGTCACCACTATTACATAAGCTAATTCTTTAAAAATGTGTTGCTATTGTACACAACAACTAACCGCAGCTGTGGTTAGCTGTACAAGATTCAGCCAGTCAAAAGTTCAGCACATATGGGGGAAGGTCCCCAAGACCCTATCCCTATCGGAAGAGCTATTGGCAGTTGATGGCTGCTGCAGGAGGGATGGTCACTCTCCTTGGGGGATTTGACTGCTGGCAGGTTGCTCATCTCCCAGTGGATGGCTATATCCCCATGCACTATGTGATATGAGGGTAGTGCTAATTAGACTTAGGGAGCTATCGATAACAACAATAATTAAAAAAAAAGACGTGAAGTTGGGGGCACTAGAGGGCGATGGAGGGCAGTAGTGATGGATGGATATGGTCAAAATATGTTGTACACACGTATGGATTTTTAAAGGAACAAAAATATTTATAAAAAACTGTTGACCCCCCCCCCTCACATACACATGTGTTTTCTGTTTTTCACCTTCCACCCCTGCCTGACAGCGGCTTCCTCCATTTAAGGTGTATCAAGGTTCACTCATGTTATAGCATGGATCATTATATCATTCCTTTTGTGACCAAATTGCACCCCATCATATACATACCGTATCTGTTGATTCCCCGGCTGATGATGCTGATGTTGCTTCTACCTCTGGGCTGCTATGGACACTGGTTTGTGTTTGCGTGAGTGCCTGTTTCTGATACCATCAAGTACGTGTCTCAGCGTGGAGTCAAAGCCGCTTTGACTAAGCTGTCTTCCTCAGTGATTACACTGCTTCCCATGTCCCCCAAAAGGATGGAGATTTCTCCATTTTTCTCTTAGTATCATGACTATGTGTGAAGAGGAATTTCATTTTGATAACTTATCTATTTGAGGTAGGATCGACCTAATTCATATTGGCCTCGAATTTGCCATGCTGAGAATGCTCATGCCTGTCTTTGTTTCAATTTTCACTTTCTGAATGGTTGAACCTTGAACGTCTTTCCATTTGCTCATCAACCATCTACACAGATCCTCGGAGAAGTAACTAGTCTAGGAAATACTTTTCCTTTTTCTTAAGAAGTATTTTTTTTTATCTGTATGGGTGTTTTTCCTGAAAGTATGCCTATGTACCACTTGTATGCATGCTGTCTGCAGAAGCCAGAAGAGGGTTCGGATCCTCTGGAGCTGGAGTTACTGATGGCTGTGAGCTGCCATGTGGGTGCTGGGAATCAAAACAGGGTCCCTGGAAGAGCAGACAGAGCTCTTAACCACCTAGCAATAACTCAAGCTCCCTAGAAAATTATTCCTCTGAGCTTTGTTTTAGGAATCCCAACTTCCACCTTCTCTAGAAATTTCCTTCAATGTCTTGACAGGCCTTTTAGTTTTAAAACACATCAAAAATTTTATTGCAACTGTAACTAGGTAGCAGATTCTAAAAGGAGCTTTAGAAACCGCTTTTGCGGTTTTCCTAATCTTCTTTCCCATTACAGGAAGGCGGCGCCTCTTAAAACATATTTAGATTCCATTAGGGTACATTTTGTTACCACATTGCCAGCTGTCAGGGATGTTTCCTCTCCAGCAGATGCCATTCAGGAGCAGCATCTGCTATAGGACATGACTAGGTACCTGTAGATGGCGCTGTTGGGTTGAAAATATCCCAACCAATGTCATCTTAGTTTTGCTAGCCTTCAGTTTCGCAGGCTGCTCAGAAATATCCTTCCACCGAGAAATATCCTTCTACCGAGGAGGCTAATTAGTACCCGCCTCTCTCCTCTCACCAACCCCCCACACCCCCACAGCCTGCCGCCCTCTCATCACCCACGGCTAATAAGGCCTCCCAAAGAAGTCCTCACCCGGAGAATTTCCTCCTTGATGGCATAACCGTACTTTGCTGGTTGAGAAACATCATCTCTTCTTTTCAGGTCGTCATTGCTGTCCTATACCCAGGTCATGGCACCTCATCCTCACTTCAGCTCACACAGGGACTCCTGCTCCCCCCCCCCCCCTTTAGCCTCCTCACTCCTTCCTGTTTGTCCAGGTTTTTTTCAGCTCTCTGGCATGTACTTCCAGAATAGCCACTTATTTCTCCATTCTCTTATTCTCTTCCAAGGAGTTGAGAGAAAGCCGTCTGGGGCAGACTTTGTCTCCCCGTGAAAGCCACTCCCTCTTCCTTGAAAGTCTAATTATCTTCCTCAGCCACATCTTTTCTAGCATTTTGCGCTGTCTCTAACATTACTCCTCACTGCCAGTGGAGCCTTACATTCTTTCAAGAACCATCATCACAGGACTAGAATTTTCTGTCATGTACTCCATACACAAAAGCAAAGCAAACAATACCAAACAATAGCAGGTAGGGATGTAATTCAGCAGAGTGCTTCCTCAGTGAACACAGGGCCCTGATGCCCGAGAGGCTAGAAGTTCAAGGTCATCCTCCCTGGATGAGGAGTTCAAGCAGCCTGGGAATCTATGAGGGCTGTCGTACAAAGGCAGTAAAACACACAATTTAGGGGGCTGAGATAGCCATTAAGATCACTTGCTGTTCTTCCAGAGGACCCACGTCAAGTTTCCAGCACCCACAGCAAGCAGCTCACAACCATCTAGAGCTCCAGTTCCAGAGAGGATCTGACACCTTTTTCTGACCACTGCAGGCACCAGTACATACATGGCATACACATACCACCACCGCTGCCGCTGCCGCCACCACCACCACCACCAACAACAACCCAACTTAGAAAACCATTGTACAGCTGGAAAGCGCAGCTCAGTGGTGAGCGTTTGCCTAGCCCTGGATTCAAACCCCAGCACTGCAAATAAACAAACACAAAATATACTCAGAACTGCACGGACATAAAGCCATATTTTACAAATATTTTACTAAAGCATTTATTTTTTTAAACAAAAATATACATTAAATCTCAGATTTACAGCATATAGAAATAATTTATGATTTGCATTTCAAAATTATTAATATTGCACCCAACAGTGTAAGTCTTTGACACATATGCATTGTCAACCTTTCCCACCATTCGAAAAAGCTGAAAGTGACAAAATTACACAAGCTAAATTTTCTGTAAAAAAGAGAAAAAACATACAATTCTTCTTATTTACAAGGTAAAGTTGTAAACTTTCAAAAATTTACCTCCATAGGATAGGCATACATTCTTTCATCATACCTAGATAAAGCATTATAAAATTACAATCAAATTTCCCTGTCCTGTGTACAGAAAATGAACTACATACATGGTTTCCTCTTGGGAATTCACAGGCCGATATGGACATTAGCAAGGGGCAAATATCGCCTCCTGCAACCCATCTACGTCTTCGCTAGAGCAGGGGAACTGCTTTGTGAAAAATACAAAATGAGAAGTCATCTCTGAAAAAAAAATAAGTTACCTTTTCAAGGGTATTTTCCTTACTTACCTAAGGGTTTTTCAAAAATAAAAAAAAATACTGTTCTCTTGTCTTAGACATAAGACAGATGCCAGTGTGAGGATCCTAAAAGACTGGCATACAATATTTTGTAGGAAGGGGGTACATAAACATTTTCTTTTTAACGGACAATTCTATAAAATGGTTCCACTGGGTGGTGGTAGTGGTGCACGCCTTCAATCCCAGTGCTCGGGAGACAGAGACAGGCAGATCCCTTTGAGTGCGAGGCCAGCCTAGAGCTAGTTCTAGGACAGCTAGGACTGTTAGACAGAGAAACCCCCATCTGTGAGGCGGGGAGCGGGGTGTCCCCAAATGTATTGTCAATGCCCTCTGGGATTTTGGTTTGTTTGTTTAAACATTATCTGTTTTGAACAGGAGACCTCTCTTTCACTTCCAAGAAACACAGGGGAAAGTTCCCCAGACTCCCTACCAGGTCCATCCAAGCTCCAGACCTGGTGACAGAAAATGTACGGAGCTCACACTAGAGAACCAAGCAATGGAATCATTCATGTAAATGCGTACATACGATCTCATAATGTTTTAAATAAATTTACAGTTTTTGTGTTGGACTGGCTGCATTCATAGTTATCCTTGGCTGGATGCAGCCACGGGCAGCCGTTTGAAGACACTTTGTAGACTGGGTACGTATGCCACTCTCACCTGTGGTACGTAGACCCGATGACAAAGTACCCGATGACAAAGTGTGTCTGCCCTCTAATGTATCCAGTGGCTCCTAAGAGCTAAAGCGGTATTGTCTTCCAAAGGAAATCTACAGCTAAATTTTCAGTGGGCACCTTCCTGTTCTTTTCCAAATAGTTAACTTTAATTGGTCCATAATTGTGCATATGTATGGGACACCATGTGATATTTTTCTTTTTTTTTTCTTCTTCTTTTTTTTTTTTTTTTTTTTTTT
Organism: Microtus oregoni; assembly: GCF_018167655.1. Lineage (NCBI taxonomy): Eukaryota > Metazoa > Chordata > Mammalia > Rodentia > Cricetidae > Microtus > Microtus oregoni. Next base: position 873,583 of record NW_024543976.1, on the reverse strand, counting down.
TTGGTACTGAGACAGGACTTAAGACCCTGGATTTACCAACAAGCCACAAGGTAGCCTGCCATGGGGCATGTGTATATCGTACAATGTTGACACCAGGGTTTTTCCATTTCTTCAAACAGTATCACTTGTTTGAATGGAAACATTCAAATCCCTTTTATCTAGCATTTCAGGAACATATATTCCATTACCATTACCCATAATCCTTTACTGCACAACAAACACCACAATTTCTTTCTCTTATCCAAATGGAACTTACTTAATACTAGTTGATAATGTCTTCAGCTTTTAAAAATCAATTTTGGAAAAATTAAAGTATGGAGTCAAACCACTGGTACTGCAGGGAAATGCTAAAACATAATGTAATAAAAATATGGAATGTGTTATTTAATCTGGTGGTGAATCAAAGCCAGAATGAAACTTTGTATTTAAACATTCAATCAAGGAAACTCGTTTCCAATTTTATAACTGGGTGTAAAGCAGCAGGAAGCCAGCTCTTAAAAAGTCACTCAACCACTTTGTGTCAGGGGATACACGTTACAAATTTTTTGTTACTGCACTCATAAATTAAAAACAATTTTTGTTTTAAACAAAGTGACAAGCAGCAGGAAGTGTCTCTGAGGGATCATGTTCGAGACCATAGTGTCATTGTAATTTTATAGTGCAGTAGCATCTTTGAGTGGAAATTGCCCTCCATTGAGCCTGGATTCAGACGTTCCCTTTGAATCTCAGCAGACATAATCAGCTGAATAACAGGTAACCTCTTGGCTTTGCTATTGCTTAACAGCTCAGCCCTAGACGTTTATTATAAAGGTCATTGTCCTCGGTAGCTCTGTGACAAACTCAGTTTGTCTGTTAGTTCTTAAAAAAGTCCTGAGTCTTGAATTAAAAAAAAAAAAAAAGGACGTTTCACCAGCGCTCAGCTCTCCACTGTGCGCCTGTACTCAGCGGTGCCTTCTGCGATAATGGCATCCAGGGGCGAGCGCTTCTTGCGGATGCTGCGGCCGGAGGAGATGAGGTCCGCATAGCCTCTCTGGTGAGAGAAGGCATAGGCCGAGCGCCTGGAAGATGCTCCCCTCCGGAACACGTTCTGTGGCCGTTTCCACTGCTCTTCGGCCTTCAATCGCTTCCGATGTTTCTGGATCTGGATAAAGGAAACCATGAAAAGAAAAGTCTGAGAAGCTGGCCAATAGGAACTGGACAGAGGCTAGCCCCGCCAAGAGGCTGCATACACAAACGTCCCTGCTCTGTAGAATAACTAGACATGGAGGAGGCGGGAGGTTGGGGACTGCTTCTATTATCCTGCAGGTAGAAATGGGAAAACTGCAGCCAGGCTTGGGAGCCCATGGATTTAATCCCTATACTCAAAAGGAGGTTAGCCTGGGCTACATCGCAAGTTCCAGGAAAACCAAGTCCTTCATTTTTCCGAAATTAGTGGTTAGCTTCTGTCAACCAGACACAATCTAGAGTCATCTGAGAAGAAATGTTAATTAGGAAAACGCCTCCATCAGATTGACCTGTAAGCGAGTCTACGGGGCGTTTTCTTGATTAATGGTTGATATGGGAGGGCCCAGCCCAATGTAAGAATTCCAGCCCTGAGCAAATGATCCTGGGTAGTGTCAGGAAGCAGGCCTAGCAAGCCCTGAAGAAGCCACCAATGAGCAGTACTCCTCTCCAGGGTCTGCTTTAGTTTCTGGCTCCAGGTTCCTGCTTGAGCCTGTGTCCTGACTTCCCCCAGGGATAGACAGTAACCTAGGCAGGAGCTGTAAGCTGAAATAAACCTGTCCTCCCCTCCCCAAGTTGCTTTTGGTCATGATGCTTATCAGAGCAATAGAAAACAATAGAACAGCAGTTTTTGTGAGTCCCAGGACAGACTGGTATGTGCTGAAGACAAATCTCTACAGGTTTTCTCTGCTTGTCACTACATACCGTGTGTGTGTGCGCACGCGCGCGCATGTGTGTGTGTGTGTGCGTGTGTGCATCTGTATGTGTGTGTACATACACATGGCTATGGAGGCTAGAGAGGAATATCTGATGTCTTCCTCAATCACTTCCACCTTCATTTTTGATTTCTCATGGAACCAATTCTGGAGCTCATAGGTTTGGCTACACTGGCTGATCAGTAGGTCCCAGGAATCCTCCTGTCTCCACTTTCCCAGCTCTGGAATTACAGGTGCAGGGCGCCAGGCGAGGGTGTTTGTGTGTGTGCTGCAACCCAGACTCAAGTCCTCATGCTTGCACTGCAAGCACGTTGCCTACCCAGCCCCAGGCTCCTCTCTTGCTTGCTGGACACTGTGGACTGTCAGTTCTCCTGGGCACTGAAGGAGGCTTACCCAACATCCACGTCTCGCCTTTCTACAGGTCGCTGATTTATGCAGCTGAGTACTCCGCCCCCTATGCTAACATCCTTCATAAGACAAGGAGCTGTTTTCTTTGACAGGTTAGGTCAATGAAACATGCAACCTAATTCTGACCGATGAGACCTGAGAAAAGTGTGTGTCAGGAGTTCCCAGGATCCTGATGGGAAGGATGGAAGCCTCCTCTATTCCTCTGTTTATTGATAGGTCAGATATGATGCCAGGAAGAGCCATGGCCATCTTCTAGCACAAGATGAAACTGATACTGAAGACATTCCCCTCAGGAGAGTTATGGGAGAGCAGCATTAAGTAGCTCAACCAACCGGGCCTGAAGTCTGCTGGTCATTATGCAAAGGGAGAGGACGTGTTCTTTTTGAGACATCAATTGTATCATAGGAGATACAATTGTTTTAAATAATGGGGGTGGAGGACCCAACTCATTTGCATGGCAAGATGTTAAGATAATTGTAAAACAGAAAAGGCAAAACTCGCTACGCTGTAGGGACAAATGCATGAAGGTTCACTATCCTTCAAGATGGAATTAAAGAGATAGAGTAAAACAATAAAATTCTGATCAGACTTTCCACGAACTGAGAAATCTGCAGGAAAGGTAGGATTGGGAAATGCTTTGGTTCCTGGAAGGGGCACTCACGTAGGAGGAGACCAGGTCTGTATCTTTATATACCTTATCACTTTCTGATGGCCAGATGGTCATTGATAAGAAGCGGATGGCGACAACAGGCAGTAAGCACACTGCGACGGTCAGGATGATGGTCAGCCAAATATACGGCTGTCTCAGGGCATTGGACGCGGTACCTGGAAAGAACATGACAATGACTCACAGAGGCACTTTATCCTGAGGACATAGTTTGCCTTCCATGCAGCAGGCCGTCTAGGGTAGCATTTTATAACCAGATAAAGCAGCTCCACAAACTGCTCCAGAAATGGACGTTTTTCTGTTTTCTTTTCTTGTTTTTGAGACAGGGTCTTCCCGTGGAGCCTTCAGCGTGCCAAGATTGCAGGTGTGATCCACCACACCTAATCATGAATACATAGTTTTATTTTTTTTTTTATAGCCAAGACCCAGCAAAGCCAAGTAAAAAGGGCCAGTTGTTTAGTACAAGTAGACAAACAGGAACAAAATGGGGAAGATGTTTTTGCTAACGCTGCACTAATAAACAATGGGAAGTTAGAGCTGGGATCTAAGTCACAGGTAGAGCACGTGCTGAGCAGGTGCCAGGCTCTGGGGTCATTTGGCAGTAGAGATTAAAAAAAAAAAGTTAAAGTGGTTTCTAGCTTCTAGCTTTTGCCGGAAATTCCAATATTTGTCCCAAATATTGGCACTCCAAAGTGTTTTATATAGACCGTGCCAACAATCTCCTCTGAGCAGTGGGAGCAGCCATCTGAGCCACATCAGGAAACTGAGTTGAGAACTTAGCAAATCTGCCAAGAAAACACAACTAGTCACTTTAAGCCCCAAGACTGAAACCCGCTCTACAACCGGAGTCAGGCTTTATCCACAGAAACTGGTGACTTGCTGTCTAGGCTTCTACATCAGATGTAGCAATCTGATTTTATAATATGTATACTTCCCCAACAGCAAATATCTGGAGCCAAATTTATCACAATGCTTTCTGTATTCACATGAGTTTATAAAACTAATTTTTCAAATTTGAACTCTTATTTTTTAAAATCAGCACACAAAGTATCACTATGGCATTTTCGAAACAAAGTGGTTTTAGTAGTCTTCCTTTCCCTTACCACCCCACTATTATTATTAATTTTCCACGAGAATCTCTCTCCCCCCTGGTATCTTTTGCTCACTCATTACTATGTATCCTTTTGTCCATCCTCCATCCCCCTTTGTCATCTATTTTACAGCCTCTCTTATTCTCCTTTCTAGTTTTTAAAGTCTTATTCATATTTATGCATATGTACAGTTATTGCTTTAATTTTATTTTTAATTTTATTAAGAATTTTAAAAATACAATCTTTTTTCATTTTACCTAGCTATCCCTGTTCCCACTCCCTCCTCTTCTCCACCCTTCTTCCCACCCCCCACCCACTCCTCAGAAAGGGTAAGGCTTCCCAAGGGGAGTCAACAAAATCTGACACTTCACTTCCAGGCAGGACCAAGGCCCTCGCCCATGTATCTAGGCTGAGCAAGGTATCCTCCAAAGAGAATGTGCTTCTAGATGCCAGTTCAATAAATCCTGGCCCTGGTCATTGTTTTTAAAATACTAAATATAAATTAGATATAAAATACGTTATATAGAAATATTCTAAGTAAGCATCAGAAGAGTAAGAAAAAAAAACCCCAAATCATGAAAACTAGCCTGGTGGTGGTGGCGCACGCCTTTAATCCTAGCACTGGGGAGGCAGAGGCTGATGGATGGATCTCTGTGGTCTACAGAGTGAATTCCAGGACAGCCAGGACTGTTACACAGAGAAACCCTGCCTTGAAAAACAAAACAAAACAAACAAAATCATGAAAACTCCACCCAGAAATGAAAAGGTTACCATAGTAAAAATCCTTTATGACCCAACAACTGGCCATAAAGTCCCAATCTTCTATTAAGAAAAAAGTTATGGGGATATTTTGTTCATCATAAATCCAAACTATTTGAGAATATCACAAACTCCAGCTCATGTTTATTTTTATGTTTGTGAAATTTACATCACTGGGGGGGTCTATCATTTGCTAATTTTCCATGTTTTAAAAATTTAACAGTTTCATTAATACGCTAAGAATTTCATGCAATGTATTTGATTATATTCAAACTCCACTCCTCTATTCCCAGATCAATTCCCCTCCTTATTCTTTCCTTTTCTCTCTCTCTTTTTTTTTTAATAATCCACTGAGTCTGCTTAGTGTTACCCATATGCACAACAGAGGGTCATTTACTACAGCATAGCAGATCTACCAGAAATGACATTGTTAAGAAAAATGACTCTCTCTCCCTCAGGCACCACCAACTGTTGCCTGTTACCTGTCAAAGGCAGAGAGTTAATGAACCCCTTCCCACTCTGTGCTGAAACACCCACTGGCTTGACCTTGGGCAGGAAACCTCTGTGAACTCATGAACACAGCAGGTCCAGTTAGATCCAGAAGACACCGTGTTCCTCCCTGACCTCTGGATTTTTTTTTTTAATTCTATTTATTTTTAAATCTTACATATATTGGCATCTTGCCTGCCTGTGCACTATGTGCATGTCTGGTACCTTTGGAAGCCAGAGAGGGCATCAGATTACCTGGAGCTAGAATTACATGTGGTTGTGAGCCACTATATGGGTACTGGGAGTCAAACCCAGGTCATCTGGAAGAGCAACCAGTGTTCTTAACTGCTGAGCCATCCCTCTAGCCCCAACCTCTGGAGCTTAAACCATATGTATTATATAGGTATAAATACTGGTCCCAGAGCTTTTGTTTATTGTTCATTGAACTGTTGATCATATTTCCAGAGATGGACCCAACTTTTGAGTTCTAGGTTTCCATGGTATTACTATTTTGTCATTTGATTTGCTAATTTAATATTCTTACATCTTTGACTTATTTCTACCCACCCTTTTAAGAAATAATTAAAACTGTCATAGCAATGTAGTTTTTGTACTTTTGTATAAAGAATCTTAAAGTAGAAATATCTGGTCAAAATGCAGAGTTTTATAATTCATTGTGCTTTTTAACCTTAAAGCTGTCTAATTTAACAGATGCGCAGTTATGTCTTAATATGATTTTAACTTGCTTAGGGCCCTTCCAAACAACCGCTTCTATTGAATTCCTGTGAGAACATCAATTTTTACTAGCGAAAGTGCATGCTTTATGTACTTTTGTACTTACCCTGTCATTATATCAGAATGTAACCTAATGATGTCAGTCTAGGCTTACTTTTGGAATCTGAGATACCAACCTGTGAACTGAAAGGCAGATGGGAAGAGAACGTGTATCCCGGCGCTATGGAAATCAAACATAATGCCGAAGTACAATGCAATGCTTCCAAAAATTGAAAACGCATTCACGAAGGTCCAGTAAGAAGTATCCAAGCCAATCTGGCAGGAAAGCAAAGAAAAACAGAGCGCTCATTTGGGGAATGTGGCCAGGGGTGGGGTGGGGAGAGGATCTAAGAATTCTGAAAATGGAATTTGGCAATTTGGGTATGATTTGGTTTGAATAGTCAACAACCTGAAACCATCCTTGGCTTAAGCAAGAAAGAGGAACAATGCTAAGACGAGGGATGAAAGGAACATTCCTATTTTTTTTTTTTTTTATTTTATAGTGACAGAGGTTAGATACAGGTAACAACGGATATTGGATGTGGTCAAGGAAAGGCACACACCTGGAAATTGACCGTTATTACTAGAGCTGAGGCCACTGTGACGGCGAAGGACTGGTAGTCTGAAGGTGCCTCTCCATCCTGTCCCACCGTTTGTAGGTAAGCGCCAAGGGGTATGAAGAAGAGGACCAAGGATGTTAAGACCCCATGCAGCAAACTGACGAAGAACTTCCTGTAGTTGAATAGTGTGTCCCTCTGTCCCACTACATACAACCCAGGGAACTGGAGACTCAGTTTGTCACTCACATCCTTAAAGAGAAAACAAAATTAGAATGATGTGTTGTCTATCAGGTCAAAGATGTTGGTAGGTCGCAATTGGTATCTTGCATCTCACAAAGAGCTGCCACTTGCCCTTGCATTTTAGGAAGGCAAGCAGGACGCCAGAACAGTATTTCTGTGTGCAGAGGTCAATCAGGCAGCTTTAACTCACCAGCATTTGATGTTTACAGAGAGTAGCTATGGGGCATTATCATAGTTCTAGCAAAGACAATCAATTAGTAATGTCAAGAAATACGTGGAGAGTATTCTTTAACCCCCTGAGATAATGTATTTGTATTATTAAAAATCTAGAGGAGGAATATTTACATAGAAACTGATAAATTAACCCTTCACTATTCCTATTTATTTATCATTAATTATCCATTTCCTAAGAACTGCCTGTCAGATAAAACGTGATTTAATAATTAAATACATCAACTTTGGAAAGTGTTAAAACTTTACTGTTTAAATCAATAAGTTATCAATAAAAAAGCATGCTGGATTCTCAGGCACCTGAACAGCCAGATGTCTGAGAGGAACATATAAGCACTCTTGCTCACAATGAATTACAGAAATTCTTTTCTTAACAGAACATAAAGCAGTCATTGCTGCTTGCCAGGTAAGCTAGGGTTGACTCAGGATGAGTAAAGCCAGAAGAATGTGTTGATGTGCGTGCTGTCCTATCCCTGGCAGGAGACGGGTCTGTCCAGAGCAGCCCAGTCCCTGGTTCCTACCTGGTCAAGCAGCCCCATGAGGAGTACAGGCAAGCTGGAGTAGAGCACATTGTACAGGGTGATAAACCAGTCCTCGTACGCCGTCTGCAAAGGGAAGATAGAGGCTGTGTGCCACGCACAAAGACAGACTTCAGGTCTGCCTTTCCATGCAGGGTTGCCCCTTGCCAAGTGGGAACCCTATCTTGAAGAGAAAGCACCCCTCAGTTTCCCCTGTACCAGTTTGTCTATGCAGTGGGTAGCATCGCAGACCTTTCCATGGCAAAAATCGCATGGCAACAATCCCCTCCTCTCCTCTCCTTCAATGTGTGCATGGGAACACTACAAGGACATCGTGCTGGAAGACTCTGTTCTGACAGATAATACTCAAAATACTCGAAAAAGCAGTGTTCATTTAAAAAATATTTTATTTTTTAAATTATGTGCTACATATGTGCATCTGTTTACGGGTATGAGCACATGCATGTAGGTGCCCACAAATGCCAGAAGAGGGCTTCGGTTCCTCTGGGATGGGAGTTACAGGTAGTGTGAGTCACCTGACATGGGTATTGGGAACCAAATTCTGGTCCTCTGCAAGAATAGTATGTACTCTTAACCTTGAGCCATCTCTCCAGCCATGTTTATCAGTTTTGTACTCCCTGGTTAGTCAATCAGAATGCTGAAACTCCATTGGAATATTTAAAACTTTTTAATACTTAGCAAAGAATACCAAAATCAAACTAGTTCAGGAGGGCTGGCAAGGTGGCTCAGCAGGCAAAGGCCCCTTGCCACAAAAGCCTGGTGACCTGAATTCGATCCCCAGAACCCAGGTAAAGATGGAAGAGGAGAACTGACTCTACAGTTGTTTTTCTGACCTCTACACGTGCACTGTGGCGCATGTGCACCTATACACACAGAGCTGCAATCAGTGAATAAAATGTTCAAAAGAACTAGCATATTGTTGAAGCAAAAGTTCTTCCGAACAAAGAGTTTTAAAGGAATAATGCTCTATTACCTGTGCCGAGTAGCCATTGAAGAAGGAGTACCAGAAGTGAACTAAAGTAAATGCAAAGTTCTTGTAAAAGAAGTAGCGTAGGAACTTGCACATCCTTATGTAAGACCACCGGCCATGGACCAGCAGCAACCTCTGCAGGTATCTGAACTGAGCAAAAGAATAGTCACTGGACATGACAGCTTGCATTCCTTCTTGTCCACTTATTCCAACACCAATGTGGGCAGCTGTGGGGCAGAGGGAAAAGAAACGGTGGGTTAGACACTGCTTTTAAGCCAAGGCATTGAGGAACTTAAAGACGTTCCAGAGCAAAACAAAAATAATAGCCCTTGCACACAGTTCCCCACCTCCAGCTCCTGATTCCAATCCAAAGTCAGAGGGAGGAGTACATTAGACCAAGCACAGATGGGACTCCATAAATACCTGTGATAGGATCTCAGGTGGGTGGTGAATTCCATTTGGATTATCTGCCCAATGTATCAGGCATCTCTTCCACCCACGGGGTGAGCCCCAGGCACCCTTATGGGCCACAGAGGAGCCAACTGTACGTCACTTACGGTAGATACTGCAGAACAAGCCCTGTCAACCCCATTCCCCCTTTGTTGTAAGCAGAGAAGGCAGAAAAGCCACTTGACATGCTTCCCCAGACGGCTGCAGTTGATCTAATTGGGATTGCAGCCCTCTGTCCAGATCTGGTCACGACATGGAAAATGAGGTGACCCAGAGCCTAGAATTTCTGTCCCTATCTGATATTTCAACAGCAGAGTTCATGTCCATTTTTCTGCTCCGAGATATTGATATGCAAAGGCTTCTCAATTGAGAAGGTTTTCAGAGAGATCTAGAAGGTAGAAGCTCCTCTAGTGAGTGGTCCAGAGGCTAAAGACTCAAGTCTAGAAACTTCTTCAGTACATTAAAAGCTTTTGAAGGCACCTCTAAGCCCATATTAACAGGTTCTATTTTCTGTACTGAACCCTAGCTGATAAAAAACTAAGATTTGGATCAATCTAGTTCTCTCATTGAGATCCTGGAATTAACACAGAGCTGCACTGGCGTCTAGAATTTTACCATGTAAATTATCTTAGTGTGGAATGGATTTATTTTTTTCTGAAGGTCTCTGAGAGAGTAAGACAGACAGACAGGCAAGCAGTCAGACTGACAGGCATTGGGCTCCCCATGCAATTTTAGGTACTGATTCCAGCGTCTTTCTGAAGCCTGGCTTCTTATCCAGGGTGAAACATCTGTACATGGTTTTGTTTGCTTGTTTGTTTTAATTGACTTTATTTTGAGATTTTGCACCATATAGCTCATATGCTTGACTCTAACTCACTTTGTAGCTAACGATGGCTTTGAACTCCCAATCTGCCTGCCTCTACCTCCTGGTGGAGCTCTGTTCTACCATGTCTGGTTAATGTGCTGTTGTGGATGTCACCCAGGGCTTTGTGCATGACAGGCAAGGATTCTACAGACTGACCTACATTTTCAACCCCTTTATATAGTTTTTAATGAATTCTTTTCTTAAGTCTGCTTTGTCTTCTAACATTCCTAATCAACATAATTTTAATTCATGCTTTATTCAATGTTCAAAGGCCTACTGTGGCTTTAACACACACACACACACACACACACACACACACACACAGAGAGAGAGAGAGAGAGAGAGAGAGAGAGAGAGAGAGAGAGAGAGACATACACACTGCAGAGGAAAAAGTTTCCAGAACTTTGTTACTCCATCTAATAGCCATTAAGTACATTTTTAAGTAAGAAAATGTGTAATTTTGTTCAAGTCTAAGATGAACATAAACAATGACAGTGGAGTCTTTTAGAGAAAATGTGTTGGAGAACACAAACCATTACTCCAATCTCTAGAAGTGACTTCACACTCTACAGTTTCCAAAGAGAAAGAAGCTTTGAAAATTCATCCCCAATATTGAGCCCAAAGTGTGAAAATTTAAAACCTAACTATAAAAAATTATCCAGGTCTATGTTTTCAATTATACTTTGTAGCTCTAACAGAAAGGAGGGAAGGGCATGGGAGAGTGTGGGAGGGGAGGGGAGGGGAAGAAACTAAGAATAATTACTCTCATTTAGTGATTTACAACCCTTTTGAAAACACAGAATCAGTGCTTACAAACAGTTGGGGTTGCCAAACTGCTTTCCTAGCAAACCATGGCCTCCCCTGTCTCTGCCCAGGCTATGGGAGAGAAATGTTGAGATTCCCAGCGGGCTGCCAAGACCCGGGGAAGAGGTACTCTGTCCTCCACCTTGGTCTCCAACTTTTCCATGGAGCAGTGTGTGAAAACGAACATTGGCACAGCTCACAGGGTAGCTGAGGACAGTGACTCCTAAGGCAACATTGCTTCCCCCTAAAATCTAAACACAGAACCTAGTACTGTTGTTTTGCTAAAAGATCATGTTGTCAAATTGCCTTCTAAACAATTATGTTCATTCCACAGACTGGTGCTGTGCTCAACAGCCTTGGTCAGAGGCATATTTGGTTTGGTTTTGCAGTGGGCAGCTCTCTGTGCAGAGACTCATAACTGGTCAAAGTGCTGAGAATCGGTGATTGTTGAGTACCCTGCTCTAAACGGAACATCTATATTGACACCCGTAGGAAACACTGTGGAAAAACAAGGCAGGAAGAATGTAAGAGCCGGGGGATGGGCAGGAGTTCTGTGGCATTCTGCCTTCAAGATACAACATGGCTGTTACATTCATGGCCTCACAAGGGCTGGGGTCATCTGCATAAGACCTGAACAAGATGAGGGCAGTCAGCAAATCCAGCATGAGTAGGGGAGGGGCTGGAGAGGTCTCTCCCCTATCCAAGGGTCTATTGACAGCTTGACTGATGGCTGATGGGAGTTGGGGAAGTAAGTTTTCTTTAAGGGTGAGGCTTCTGGTAGGTCACTGGCACCTCAGTTTCCATGAAATCCCAAATGCAGTCTAACCCTCACTAGTAAACACACCTTCATAATTCCTCCAAACTGATTACTTCCTAAGGCTTTCTGCCTTTATTTCATCTCTCACAATTTATGTCTAAGGCCAAGAAGAGGCAGCCCTCATTCAGCTCGGGTGAGACACCCTCGGGCACAGGCAGGGGAAAGGGCAGCCTGAGAGAGAGTGGAATTTTTGCTAGGAGCAAAATAGCATGGTGGCATTTTTCTTCAGTTCTATGAGAGTGCAGGAAACATATTATCCAATGGCCAGTTTACTTTCAATACCTCAATTTCAATCTACCCTTTCCATATAACTTTTAACAAGTTATTATCGTCCCCCCAAGTGTTTGTATGTAAGTGTGAGTGTATGTGCTCATGTGTGAGTGCAAATGTATGTGTGCATGTGTCTGTAAGTGTATATGCATTTGAGTGTTTGTGATTTTGCATGTGTGTGGGCAGACACATGTGTGGGGGTCAGAGGACTTTCAGGAATTTAAAGGCTCGTGTGGTCAGAAAAAGAGAGATATACAGTAAAGAGAGATTCAAAGACAAAGAAAATTTCTAAATGGTTTACTGTGTGTTAAAAATATATGCAGGCTAAAAGTTGAAGTTCTTAAAGTAAAAAAAAAAAAGGAAGAGAGTTGTTGGGTGTGGTAGTACACACCTTTAATCCCAACACTTGGGAAGGCAGAGGGAGATTGACCTCTGTGACTTCTAGGTGTGGTAGCACATGCCTTTAATCCCAATGCCTGGGAAGCAGAGACAGGAGGATCTCTGAGAGTTCAAGGACAGCCTGGTCTACAGTTATTCCAGGTCAAAGATACAGAGAACCTGTCTCAAAAGGCAAAAAATAAAAGTAAAAATAAACAAAATAGAGGTTAAAATAAAGCGCACAAAGATGAAAAATACACAGAGAATTTTGATACTGTATGTTATTATGCTCTCTTTGAATTGTTTGAATGCTGAGGAAAGAGCAACAGCTGCTAAAAGATATTTGTTTATAAATGCTGCTGAACTAATCCAACATAGATATTTTGAAAATGCCTTGACTTTGAAATTTGGATCTAAGGACATGATGCTTTGGAAAGGCATTTCTTATTTTGTTTTCACAGAGGGTGAGAGTCTGTGGATTGCCTCTATCCCAATATGGTATGATGGACCACTCCCTCCTGAAGGGTTGCTGTGAACACCTTCAGAAAATTGCTTCGCTCAACTGCCAACTAAGATGAAACTAGCACACAGGTTATACCATGAAAGACCTAATTAACGACGCTCCCATTCAGCAGGAAGCAGTTTGGAGAGAAAAAACTGCGCCCATATTCCCAAATATTGTTTATAAATATTCTTTTACATTTAAAGGGGGAGATGATATAGATGTGAATAATTTGCATTGATATGAATCTTGGTTTACTGTTATTAATTAAGGTCAATTTTATTATATGTATATGTATTTCTGATATTGATTAAGGTATTGTGATTGTGTAGTTCATTTATAGGTTGTTAATAGATAATCATAATAGTCAAGTTTATAGCCATGTTAGTTAAGATTTTCTAGATGTACATAGATATATTTTAGATAGGCATTCTTTATCTCTTTCAAAGATTATAGAATATGGCATTTTAAATGTTTTAATAACTTAGGGCTTTTCATGACAATGAGACACTCTGCTCCTGGCAGCACCAATCTACTTCAAGAGGAAGATGGGCATTGAAGAGGATCCTTATGGAATTTGATAGCCATTTGGGCAAGAAACTGCTCTTGCCTGGACTATTGCATAAACTGGACAGAAAACCCACAGAGAGAGGACTACTGAACTTGCCTAAAGGTGAGATGATCTTTCAGGGTTCCTGATTCATGAAAGAGTCTGCGAGACATTCTGCAGGACACAGCAGATAGTGACTGAACTGCCTTTGAAATTTCCTGCTTCATGGAAATGTCTGCTGGAAACTATGGGCCTGTAGGCCGAAGATGGATGCCCCAACGGTACAGAAGAACTTTGGGTGACTGTCCAGGCAGCAAGATGTCTCTGTGATTTCTAGAGTTTTGTAAGTTTCTTACTTCTTGTTTACTTAGGTAATATTGTATCTTTCTGGAGTCTTTGATGGAGTTGAAGAATAGTTAGTTATAGTTTTCCTTAGCTATGATAAAGATAAAATAGATGTAAATATTGTAATTTTTACTTGATAACTGTTTTGTTATATGTAATTTTGCTATGTTAAAGTTAAAGCCTTTTTTTTTGTTTTGTTTAAACCGAAAAAGGGGAAATGATGGAGGAAGGTCATTGGTTAAGTAATAAAGAAACTGCTTGGCCTCATAGGTTAAAACATAGGTGGGAGGAGTAAACAGAACAGAATGCTGGGAGGAAGAGGAAGTGAGCTCAGAGACACCATGCTCCCCTCTCCCGGGCAGACGTGATAGCTCTGCTCTCTGAGCTAGACACACGCGATCAAGCTCCAGCCCAGGATGGACGTAGGCTAGAATCTTCCCGGTAAGCGCACCTTGGTGCTACACACTTTATTAGAAATGGGCTAGTCCAGGTGCGAGAGTTAGCCGAGAAGAGGCTAGATATAATGGGCCAAACAGTGTTTAAAAGAATACAATTTGTGTGTGGTTATTTTGGGGCATAAGCTAGCCAGGCGGCCGGGGTGCTGGGAACGCAGCCCCGCCGCTCCCATTACTACACCCCTTCACCTTTCTCAGCATCTCCTCCCCAGCCCTTCTATGGTCTCCTTTCTAGTGCTGTAACCTAACCTACATGTATACCTCATTACATGCATGCATATAAACATTATAAGCTAGAATCTGCATATGAGAGAGAACATGGGATTTTTATCTTTCTGTGTAAACTATTCTTGACACAGCAGAAAGTTTTACAGATTAAAAACAGGCACAGATACCATTTGGACAACTTCTTAGTAGATCCTAGTTTTAGACATTTCTATCTCAAATGGATGTTCCTTAAATTACACACACCAGGCGTATAATAATATTAATAAAAAAGGTAAAACAACGTGGGCCAGCAAGATGAATCACTGGTTTAAGGGTGATTAGGGCCACGCCTGCTGACCTGAGTTCAATCCCTAGAACCCAATGGTAAAAGGAGAGAACTAACTCCTGCTCCACATGCATGCTGTCGCCCCACCCCCACATGCATGCTGTCGCCCCACCCCCACATGCATGCTGTCGCCCCACCCCCACATGCACACACGCACACACATGCCAATACATACACTTGCACACATGCATGCACACACGCGTTAAATAAGTAAATGAAGATTTTAAAATAAAAGTGTAAATAACTTCAGAAAAAAAGGGCTTACATGAGGCTCATCTCTGTTCCCTTGCTTTGCCCTCTCAAAGGCAGATGGTAAACCCAGGAAGGAAACTTTTGAAGGCTCCATCATTAATAAAATGACAAGTCTGTAAGGCCCCCTCCCTTCCAGGACTTCTAGAGGTCTACACTATAACTGAATAAAACCTATGTTTGAGATATTCCTTTGCCATAGGAAGTTACAGTCATGTCAGGGCACACAATAGGAAAATAAACCAGAGCTGGCCACAGAGGAAGGAGGGATCTGACTCAGAGCAGGCAGTGGCATCTGTGTGGTGGGCTGGGCACAGAGCAGATAGCAGAGAGGGATGATACTGGCAGTGGCGACAGATACGTGCATTGGTAAAAAGCAAGAAGACATACGTCATACAGATGGCTCCTGCTGAAGAAGGCAGGGTTGGGAGACTCTTAGCACATACCAAGGAGGAAAGGAAGAGAAGAATCTGAGGAAAGAAAGAGATGGATTTGTGAGTCATAAAATAGATTGAATTAAGGCCTGGTTGTATGTGATACACTGAAGTTCCCCAGCACAACAGGTCACGCCTGGGTGTGTACAGCCACATACTAATTCACCTTAGCAGCAACGAGGTGACATCACAGAGTGAGAGGGCGGAAAAGACACTTTCCTGGTTCCAGATGAGAAAATGGGCCTGAGCTGAACTCCCCGCAGGGGTTTGGTGGTTGGAAGAGAGGCAATACTCGGGTCAAGGCAGCTTGGGGGTTTTCATAACCTTTCAGAAGTTGAAACCCACCCCCCATTTAAAATCTAAAATGCTCCAATGCGTAAAAACAGCTGAGCAGCATGCAAAAAGTGAAATCCGTGCAATTTTTTTTTTCCAAAATGGAAAATCTCCAAAATCTGAAACACTTTGGCTAGAAGATAATCCACTCGAGTTACTTACAGTACTATAGGCAAAAACAAAACAAAACCAAACCAGGATGGGGCACACGGGTGAGGACCAGAGGTCTGATCTGCATCCCCTAACATCGGTGCAGCCATGTCTTTGCAAGACAGCCCTTCCATGGTGAGTAGCTGGTCTCCTCCAATGGGAGAGCAAGACCATGAGACTGTGGTAGAATGTGTTCTTCAGTTCTTAGATAAGAAAGCATAGCCTCAAAAATGAATACCAAAGAGAGTTAACAGTTCATGCTGAGTCCAGCAAAATCTCTTGCAGAATTTATTACATATCAAGAGTTTTTAGTACATTAAGAAAAAAAAATCAACTTTATTTGCCGTGCCCCTGAATTTTTAATCAGGATAGAAACAACAGTTAAAAATATTAAGCTTTTTGATAAGTCCTTAAAACTATAAGAAACAAGCCATCCTGGGGGAAAAAGAAGACCACGCTGCACATAAAGAAAACCATGATTTTCCCACCTACAAACAACTCATCTCTTACTTGATGTTCAATGAGTCCCATGCCTGCTAGACATACTGCAGGCTTCCTGAGGGTAAGTCAAGGCAGGGCATGGCTAAATGCTTTCAATGATACGATGCCTCAGCCATGGGAACTAAAGCAACAACCCCCTCATGTTCCTACCACTTCTTTCCAGCAAGCGGGGTGTCACAGGCCACACACATACAACTCACTTTTGATCATGTTCACGTCATTGGCCCCATCTCCAATGGCTAGTGTGATGGCCTTCTTGTACCTCTTCACCAGGTCTACCACCATGGCCTTCTGCTTGGGGGTGACGCGACAGCAGATGACGGCGCTACACTCGCAGGCCAGGTCCACAAAGTTCTTCTGCCGCTGTTCTTTCTTCTCTTCCAGCCGTCTCTTACTCTGTGTCCGCATCCGTCTCTCTTCCTCCGTCCTTGGGAACTTCAGCTTTAGGATCTTACTTCTCTTGGTCTTCTTCTCTAGAAGGATTTCATTCTGTGACATCAGAGGGAGAAAACACCACCGACCACTTTAGTGTTTACACCGAGAGTACCACTTCCAAGGCTTGAGTCAGGGGAAGCAAAGTTCATGAGCTTTAACATTTACTTTAATTAATAAGTCTTATAGTAAGCATATAGGAAATCTGCATATCTTTAAAGGAAAGTTGACATTACCCACTTGCTGAAGTGTCTGGATAACCAGTTTCACCATTTTTCTTTAATTTCTTTTAGCTATCCTTTAATGTTAAGACTCAAACTTAAAAAGGTCACACTTGCTTTTATAGGCGGAGATATTTTTAGATTGACAAGCAATTAATATGCAAAGCCATCAAGAATGACCCCATGGGACTTGTTTGAGTGCCAGGTGAAACTCACTACTGATACACACCAACCACGAGCCAGTGATGATTAAGGCGCGGTTTTCTCCAGGTGGAAAAAAGGGTTCATACACAGGGGGTACAAACTTCGATGAGACTCCACCTCTGTTTCTCTGATTCTCCATCCTCGTGTGAAGAAGAGAACTATGGGAAAATAAGTAAGTATTTAAAACATATGATTATAAAAGACTTCAGATTTTATTTTATTTTATTTTGAGACAGGGTCTCACTATGTACCCCTGATAGGCCTGGAGCTCACTATTTAAACCCGCTGGCCTTGAACTCACCAAATTCTGCCTCCCAAATTCTGGGGCTAAAGACGTGCACTACCATGCCTGGCTCTAGACTTTAATTTTGATATCACTTTAAAAAGATCATGCTATAAAGTACCCAGCCTGACATATATCACATTGCTGAGTGTATAGTTCAGCAGTGTGAACCCTGTCCACACGTGGAGCCAGTCCGTCTTGTGAAGCTCACTTGTTTCATGACTGGCTCACATCACTGGTCTTCAAATCCATCAGTACCATATATGCAACATGTCATTCTTTCTTTCCTTTTGAAGGGTGAGAAATATTCCTTTGTGTGGAGATGCCGAGGTTTGCTTATCCAGCTCATACCTTAACGGACACGTAGATTGCTTCCGCCTCTTGGCTATTGTGAGCAGTGCTATATACATGTGGTTGGGCATACACCTTTTCAAAATCCTGCTTTCAATTCTTCTGTGTAGGCACCCAGGGTAGGATGACTGAACAATGTGAAAATTCTATTTTTAAAGCTCTCGAGGAAGGCTCATACTGTGGCCTTGTGCTTTTCACCCCACCAACGCACACCAGCATTTCCATCCCTCACAGCCTCACTGGAACCTAGCAGCCACACAAGGCTTCATCCCACAGATGCACACCAGAGTGTTGGGCCTTCTAGCCTCCCAGCACTGATTAGTGTGATTTTTCTTTCTTTTCTGGTCATTTACATATTCTGTGAATTTGATTGGCATATTCCTAAGAATTCATGAGCACTTTCGTATGCCCCTCAGTCATAGTGCCTCTGCTGTGAAGACATGTTTAAGTGTTGGCACCTATACTGTGGGGCACCACGTCCTCTGTATTTTACCACTTGTCAAAGACCCAAATCATGATGCGGGTAACATAAGCAAGAGAAGGGAGGTGGTCTTGATGAGAATTTCACCACTCTACTGTATGACGGGAAAAAAGCTTTTTTCCACTCACTCAAAAATCTATCTGCTTTTTAAAAATTCTCAGTGCTTTATATTTTTTAAGATTTATTTTTTATATTTAGTTATGTATAGGTGTGTGTCTGTTCGTCACATGTGTGGGTGCTGAGCTGCCTGACATGGGTGCTGGGAACTGAACTTGGGTCCTCTGCAAGAGCAGTCTGCGCTCTTAATTGCTGAGCCACCTCTCCAGCCTTCTGACTGTTTTAAAAATTATTATAATGCTTTCATATTATGGGGAAGTGAGTCATGGAGCTTTAGAGTACAAGAGGCCAATCTCCTTGTGGGGCAAATCAGAAAAAGAAGGCAGAAAGAAGTGACATGATTTTTCTTGCAGGGAGCCGATGGGAAATCTAGCAAAAGGACTCAGGTCTCTGCCCTCAGCCTGAGCCTTTTCCCCATTCAACACACAACACCATCATTCTTCATTTTCAGAAGCAGGTTTCTCAACCTTGGGATCTGGAACCAGATAATTCTCCATCCTATGTGGCAAGCTATTCTAGAACATAGAACCTTTCTATAAGGCTTAACATCCTCTTAGCTTCTGCCCACTAGAGCCCTAGAGGACCTTCTCCCCCTGGTCCACCCACCAAAGAGATTTTCAGACACTGCCGATGATGCCTGGAAGGCAAGTCAATCCCAATTAGAACCATTGCTCCTGGGCCGGTGAGGTGGCTCTGTGAGCCAAGATGTCTGCTGTATGAGCCTGAGATTGTACTCCCAGAGCCCTTGGGACAGTGGAAGGAGAGAACTAACTCCTCAAGGCTGCCCCCTGCTCTCCACATAGGTGCCATGGCATGTGCATACACAATAATAAACAAATACAAAACAAAACAGAAAACTTAGAAGCACTGTCCAGACTGGGTACTTATGAATTTCCTTCCACACCAATTTAATTCTCACTTCCAAGTTCAAAAATGAATGGGAGTAGGTCATTAAGAGACTGGTGCAGATTGTGAGGTTGCCTGTTCAAACTATTTGACAGGAACCATCATTTCAAAGAGCCATCTAGGAAGATGGCTCATCTCTCTATAAATGGAAAGCTGGCAGAGAGAATGTTCATAAAATTTGATTGTTTGGATAAACTTGACATTTAGCTTGGCTTAGGTCCAATCTAACACTCTCAGAAGAGAGATTGGAAAATTATTTACCCCCACCCCCACATCTAAAATGTAAATAAAACCATATGGTACTTAACCAAATTGCTTGTAATTAAAAACTACTTAAGTAAACATGCTTATTGGTATTTTTAAAAAACTTGCCAATTCAAAGAGACATGGTTTATGTGCTTTTATTCAAGCAGAAGTGATTTATATCATATAGCTACCAACTTCACCTAACTCAGCAAATTGCCTACTGCGCTGGAGTGGCTCACAGAGCTGACTGTCTGCGTGAAAAAGTCCCATCAACCCCATCCTGCGTTAGGACACACAGCAGATGTGTAGTAACAGCTTAATTTGACTTTGTGCCATTAGATAAGACTGTGATTAAAAAAAAAAAAAGCTTGAGGAATAAATGGAACGACTAAGCCAGCAGTAAATGCATCATAGGAAGCTTATAACAAGACTGTGCCTTTATATTACACATTTCCGGGTTTGCCACAACTGATTAGGGGCTGATGAATGGCCCAGCAGAAGCCAAGGCTTGAAATATCAGGTGTGCTCTCTTTAGAGACCACCAATAAATGGCCTACCTACATGATATAACTCACTAACACTTTCATGCTGGGATGACTTTTATTTTCTCTTATGTCTGTTTCAAAAGATGAAGTCCCTAGAAAAGGGACATAAACATAATTTATATTAACTTGCTAGCAATGGGGCTGGGCACGTGGGTCAGGGAGCAGTGACTGACAGAAAGGTGTGAAGACCTGAGTTTGAAGGCCCAGTACCCCTGCAGTAGGCTGGGTATGGCTGCATGCCCCTGTATTCCCAGGGCTGGCTCCCAGTTTTCCAATATTTAAATAGGAGATTTTTCTAAGGAATAGAGAAAAATGGCTCCTTAAAACTCTTGGGTCCCCCCAAGACTGAAATCTGTTCAAAATGAACCATGGTAATCTGGAGATATTGATTTCATTTGAACATGAGAAAGAGACCCAAGTACATGATCTAGCTCTAATTTCTCCATATTTTCTGCCTTCTGCATCTAGTCTTGACTTTGTTTAAAAAAAAAAATCAACCCAACAGAAAAACCCAAACTATATCCTCTCATCCTGCAGGCCTAGTACTTACCTGTCTCCTTCCATATACGTACTTACAAGGTCCTCCCATAACAGGTACCTTATGTCCGCCCACAGCGGGTACTTACTTTATGTCCTCCCCGTAGCAGATAGTAGTGTCTTCTGTCAGAAGTTCACAGGCAAAACCTATGTTTTCTGCAGTTTCTACGACAGATTAAAATTAAGCCAATTATTACTTCTGCTTATCTAAACCATGTGAAGTATCCCTTATCTGAAATGCTTGGGACCAGAAGTGTTTGAGATTTGTGGCTTTGGAGCGCGCGCGCGCACACACACACACACATGATATCTGGAGGATGGAATGTAAGTCTGAACACAAAGTCACTTGTATTCCAGATGAACCGTACCCACGCTGCCAGAGAGCAATTTTATACTGATCACTTAGACAACTTTATACACATCACATGTGTTTTGACCCTGCCCTGTGTATCATGAGGTCAGGTGACATCATATCAGGGCTCAAAGAGTTTTAGATTTTAAGCATTTGAGGGATTCCTTGATGACATTTTCAACTCATGATCCTCACCACATTCGACCAAATATGCTGTTTTTTCTGTAGTAATGTATAGAAACCGTATAAAAAAAGAAAAAATTTTCTCTGTAATAAAATAAGTCGGAGTCAAAAGTCTGGTTTGATACAGTCTTAAAAATCAAGTCCAGAAGTTGGTTGTATAATGAATCAATATTCATTATAATACTAAGCATTCAGATCCTGTGGCTTGATCATGTGGTTAAGGGGTAGGCAAAGATGGCTGATTCCACGAACCCTCACATGGGGCTACTATCAACGACCCCACTTGCTTCTTTCCCCTAACATCTATTTGGTGTTTGTTAAAGGCCAGGACTGTGTCACAGCGAGAGACAATGATTTCTCAGGGATGGCCTGGAGGATAAGGCATCAACCCTGAATGGTGACTCGTTCAGTTCTAGGTTTAAATGCCAAACAGTTTCCTAGAGCATACAAGGTTTGTTGTAATTTTCAAGACACAACAGGCAGGAAAGCCAAAGCTGTTGTAGCAACATTTTGTATTGTTTTAGTCTATGTTCAACAATTGCAGAGAGCTGGAGACAAAACGGGGACAGGGGCATGGCCTTTCCCGGATAGGAGCTCACCTCTGGCTGGAGAGATGAGACAAAACGAGGCTTAAATTCTAAAGAGCAAGCTCTGCTGCTGAGGGGGTTCAGGGAAGGATGTGGGCAGCGTAGGCTGGACCATGAGGAGGGGTTTTGAGAGGAGAGAGCACCTCCATTCCCACAAGCTGGGAAGCCTATGAAGATCATCATAGGCAAAGGAATAGCAGCTATAAATATTGTGACTTAGCCCACACACCCCTCCCCCAAGAGATGGATTACCCTTTTTGTCTCCTGTAAGTACCCAGATCTTAATGTCAGCTTTAGCAAGTTTTGAAATGGTTTCTGGAACTCCGTCCTGTAGCTTGTCTTCAATAGCAGTAGCCCCCAAGAGCTGGAAGACAAATTTTTAAAAAATAGCATATAAGAAGTGTCTTTAAATACAGTTTGCCTGTTTCTGAAAAAGGAGAGCAGTCACGCAACACCGACTAGCGCTCTGACAGCATTGGCGGTACCACCATCCAAAGCTGGAACATTGCACGCTTGCCTCAAGCCAAAGCCTTCAAAACCAAGGCTGAAAGGGCAAGATAGACACAGGGTGTGGGTTCTCACCCTGAAAAATCTAGCACTAAAGAGGCAGAGGTAGAGGACTCACCTACAAGTTAGAGGCTACCCTGGGCTACATGGTGAGTCCCCCCCCCCCTCCCCAAACAGAAAAGTACAAGTACAAAAAGCTGTTAAAGATTCACTTTCATTGTGTTTGGGGCTGTGCAAACATACGCCTGTTTCCCAAGCTAACGGCAGTACTGCCCTTTGGTTGACTATTTCCCATTAATATAAATTCAAAAAAACCATGTATGACTTTCAAAACATTTTAATTGTTTTGATGAAATCTTTACTACAACTTTAATTAAATTGTTTTAGTAATTCTCCCAATGAAATCACTAAATGCTTGTTTTCTTTTTGCCATTTTAATAGGAAATGAGACTTCTTTACTGCTATGAATTCAAGACCAAGCTGAACCAAAAAGCGAATGCTAGGCCAGCCAAGCCAGTATAGCAAAAACAGAAAGAAAGAAAGAAAGAAAGAAAGAAAGAAAGAAAGAAAGGTGTTTTCTATTTTGGTTTTTGTTCCGTGATACGAAATTTTATTGTTTGCTGAACAAGAAACATTCACATGATGTAGCTCTTTGTACCAACTGTGCCCATCAAAGAATTCTCCCTAAACCATGCTACCAGTGACACAATAAAACACAAATTTAACAGTTCAGAATGTCAAAGAGCAAGTTATCAACACTGAACTCACAATCAGGTCCTTCTCAATCTCTTCGTACACTTTATCCAAAGCTTCATCCCGGTTGGTGGTGGCCACGCTGGCGGCCATAAACGTTTTGTTCCATTCTGCAAACTCCTTCTCTTCAATTTCCCTGTAGCACAGGCACAGGGTTCGGAGAGTCTCACTAGCAAAGACCTGTTTGATTTACAAGACAAAATCCACCCATGCAAATAAGAGTTACTTCTCCAAAAATTCATTTTCAAAATTA
This sequence comes from Microtus oregoni, assembly GCF_018167655.1. Classification (NCBI taxonomy): domain Eukaryota; kingdom Metazoa; phylum Chordata; class Mammalia; order Rodentia; family Cricetidae; genus Microtus; species Microtus oregoni. The sequence continues at coordinate 850,304 of NW_024543976.1, read as the reverse complement.
CACTTACGCTTACATTTATACTGTGCATGTGTGGCAGCTATGGACTATATGGGTCACAGCAAAGGCATCAGAGCTCAGGGTCCCATGATTTGCTTCATTACCCTGACATCTGGAAATGCTTTCTTTCCTCCATTCCATACCTAGAATCTGGCAAAACTCTCGGCGACCACAGAGATGTTAAGCCTACACCTCAAGGCAGCTAGCTCCTTGCTCAAGGTCCCTGGAAGAGCGATGAGCCTGTATTCCCTTGTACCAGCCCTGAAGACCTGGATGCTGAGAAAGAGCTTCACCAGCAAGAGCAAAACCACCACCCATCATGTCCCTACTTTGGTGTTCCCAGCCCATGACACCAAAGCATGGGAAGTGTTAGCTAAGAGCGAGCAAAGTTTTTTTTTTTTTTTTTTTTTTGCTTTTTCGAGACAGAGTTTCTTTATGGTTTTGGAGTCTGTCCTGGAACTAGCTCTTGTAGACCAGGCTGGTCTCGAACTCACAGAGATCTGCCTGCCTCTGCCTCCCAAGTGCTGGGATTAAAGGCATGCGCCACCACCGCCCAGCTGCAAGCAAAGTTTTTATTTCACTGGAGAGACAGCCCAGAAGGCAAGAATGGACACCCTAGCAGATGGGGCAAAGTGAGACTTACATCCAGGGCATCCTGTGTTTCTTGCTTTGTAGGATTCATCGGATGGAGCCGCTCATAAATTACAGTGTCAGCGCCTTTACAGTATAGTCGAATACTACCTTCTGGGGTCCGCACTGGTAGCAAGGGAAGGAAAAGCAACAAGAAAGTTAGGTTGGTTTCTTTCTTTCTCTCTATCTCTCTATCTATCTATCTATCTATCTATCTATCTATCTATGTATAATGTATATATACATTTATTACATGAATTGAACTGCTGCCCTCAGCAAAGTTGGCAAGCTGCTACCTACATTGAAGGCAGCAGTGAAATACAAAACCATTCACTCAAGGTCAGTTCAGTTTTCTACGTCGTTTTAACAAGTATTTATAGGCTCCATACTATGCGCAATGTCTTCCACAGAATTTTCCTTGTCCGCACTGATAGGAATCTTCCTTACCTGTCTTCGAGCTCACACCATTTACTGCCTCTAACAAGGCTCCTGTGACCACTTTCTTACAGCGTTCAATCTATCATCACAGACTACACTCCACTGCTAACTACACTTTAAGTTCTGTGAGGTCGGTACCAGAGACGATTGCCAGTTCATATCAGTTGGGCACCCAAGAAGCCCTGAGTAAAATATCACTCCACTTGCTAATACTCGAGTATCACAGTGGGAAAGTATATGAACTCAGTGAAGCAATATTTAGCATCACCATCCGTGAGATAAAACATCAGATGCCTTTGCAGGGTGACCCTCTGAGAAGGGCACAACATCGCTATATAATTTTCTTTCTTCTTTTTTTTTTTTGCCAACAATGTGTGACCAGGATATAAGCATTAAGTAGATAAACCCAAGACAGGGACATTCTACAATAAAACTGACCTTTGTTTTTTGAAAATTCCAGATCCAATTTTTTTTGAAAATGAAAGATCCAAAAGAGGATGAAGAATTATTTTTTTTTTTAATTCAGAATCATGCTTTTCTAATTCAGTGTTTGATTTCTGAGACCAAAACACATACAGATGGAAAGAGGAAGATGAAGAAAAAGAGGAGGGGATCGGAACGCGAGAGGGTTTCTGGTAAGACCCAGAAATGTCTGCAGGTCAGCGCTGTAGGGGGCAGGTGATAACACTATATCAGTGCAAGCTTCTGATTCTGATCACTCACACACATCTAAGATTCTTGTCAGTGGGGAATATCTCTAATGAATACATGAGGAAGGAATATTGGACCTGTAGGTTACTTTCAAGCAGTTCAGAAGATAGTAACCTATATCTAAATGAAACTGTAGACGATGTTAAAAACTAGCAGCTATTAGAGATAAACAAAAGCATCACCAGCCATCCTTGTAATCTTCCTGTAGGTTGGAAATTATTTCAAATGACTCAGAAAAAGAAATTCAATTCTGGAACAAGACCCTCATCTTCACCTGGTGGCCTGTCAAGAGCCTAGACTGGAGGCGAGGTTGGGACTCAAAGACACAGCCTTTCCTGCTGAGGCCTCCCTTTCCTGGCTGTGGGCAGAGAAGTGTTGGAAGGGGACCTGACATAAAGAGAAACAGGTCTGGGGCAGCACTGTTAGGTGTACTTCTCCTGCCACTGCAGACTCAGCAACTCAAGGCCTTATGGGTAGAGAATGTCAAAAGCCTTTGCAGGATTCAAGAAGGTCACAGGGAATAGTGGCAGAGTGAAGAACAGAGAAAAGCCAGTTTCCATCAACCTGGACACCTTTCAGAAGTCAGCTGTCCATCCATGTCCTCATTTATCCAAGCATCACTGAATAAACTGGAGAAGAGGCACACGGAGTTGAAGGAGTCAGAGAGAGCCTGGGGTAGAGACCCACCGATGATAGACATCCGCTTCCGGTCACTGTTGAAGTCCAGAATGGCAAGCACATTGTAGGTCCTTTCTGTGCCCAGCTCGCTGACCGTGATAGTGTTCTGCGTCCTGGCGAGGAAGGCAAAGCCGAAGTTCCTGGCAGCGTTCACCAGGGCACCTTCATCAGGAGAGGCTGCCTGGTAGTTGAGCTGCCCTGGGGAGGGAAGCAAGAGAGAAATGCCAGAAGAGTTGTGGACGAAGGTCAGAAGCCATGCCTGAGCGCTGTACTGAGAAAACCCTGCACGGTTCTGCACATCGTATAGAGAACAAGGCAGAGGTTCTGAAAGCTTACACAGCAATCACAATGCTGTAAACACTACATTTCCTTCAAAATTAAAAGTGGTAATAGCGATCGCAAATAAAACTGTCTTCAAACGGGCGTGTGTGGAGAGAAGTCTCGGAATTGTGCCGTCTAGAAGAGAACACTGCTAACATTTCACTGTCTCCTCAGGCCTCTGCAGCATGACTGAAATCCTAACACACCCGATTTCTTTGTTAGTGTCAGATTTTGAGTCTGTTGGCATATCTTTAAAGAGTCTTTATAAATATTATTCTACTGAGTATAAAACTGCTATTCTCTTCTCTCATGGGCATTTGGTTTATTTCTAAACTTTCTGGCCCATAAAAATAAAATTGCTATAATCATTGAGTGTGCACATGAATAATGTGTGTGTGTACATATACACATGTGTATGCTTTATAAACCTGGGGGTTCATTATAAGGACTCATTTACTGCGCTGTCCAATGTATATATCAGTCTGTCGTATGTTATACTTAAAAGCATTTCCCCAGTCAGATGAAGATTTACAGAAAAGGGCATTTAGTTTTCCAATCAGAAACCAGGGCACAGATGTGCTGGCAACGCCTCTTCCTTCAGTCTACCTAAAAGAGCAGACAGCCATAGATGGAACCCCTTTTTTCCATGTTAGTTCCAATCCCATCAGCATCTTAGTTCTGTTTTGTTTCTTTCACTCTTGGGATGTGTGTATGTGTGTGTATGTGTGTGTGTGTGTGATCCCTGTGTTCCTCAAGCTGGTCTTTAGTTCATGCCTTCTTCCCTCTTCAGCCTCCAGACAACTGGAACTACAGACACCACTGTCCCCACATATGCTAATACTGATCACCTCCCAATTAGTTGGTAAAGAAGGCATTATAGGCTATTTTTCTATTTATTCATCCAGAAAGCCACACTAGAAATCCTGAGAGTGCTTTCTACAGCCAAGCCCTCTACAAAGACACAAATGCCAACTGACTGTTGACCCAGTGCTGGGCAAGCAGCAGTGAGAACACGGTACCTTCCTTCAATATTTTAACTTGGCCGGAACATAAATATCTTCCATAATATTGACAGAGAAAGGAAACACAATAGTGAAAGGGCAAATTGTCCATGGTTTGGACAATCCTAACTGCAGCCCGAACCTTGATGTTTGGATTACCAAAGGAAGTGTTCCAGCAGCGAAATCACAGACTTGGCAACAAACAGAAGGGAAGAACATTGGAGGCCTGATCTAACACTGGGTTTTACATCCGCAGGAGAAGTGTGGAGGAACAAACACGCCTCAGAAGAAAACTTACTTTAATTACCCTCCTAGGATCAACCCAAACCTTTTCTTAACAGACTCATCTATGGATCAGGATAGTAGCACAATAAAAACAAAAGAGTGGGGCTGGACAGTTGGGTCCAGTTGCTCTTCTTGTGCTTACAGAGGACCTGAGTTCAGATTCCAGCACCCACATCAGGTAACTCACAACTATCTTAACATCAGCTCTGGAGGATTCAATGCCCTCCTCTGTGGGCACTATATTTACATTATCTATCTATCTATCTATCTATCTATCTATCTATCTATCTATCCATCCACCCACCCATCCATCAATTCACGTCTCTCTCTCTCCCTCCCTCCCCTACTTCTCTTAATTAAAAATTAAACACACACACTCACAAATGCCATCGTCACCTCTCACTGCTTCCTTTTCTAACTGCTTCTGACAACAATACCACAGACCTGCCAGTCTCCAGCCTCAGAAATGCCTTCTGTTCTTTGACCTCTCAAATTCATAAACAGAATGCCTCGTCCATTCACGACTTTCTCATTCTTTGTGAGCATCTCGCAATGATACAACCCCCCAGAGTTCCTATCATATCACATCCGGGGATGCTAAGGTCTCCTATGAAAACTCTATGAGCACTAGATTAAAGAGCACCAGGCGAGACAGGCTCCACGGCATTTTTAGACTCTGCCCTCATGCAGCCTCTGTGGGAAGAGTCTTCATGGCCTCAAGGTTCCCATCCCAGTGGCATCATTCATTCTCTTTCAGTCATTTGTTCAGCACTAACCTAGGCGTTACTTTGAAGGGTTGTTTTAGATTTCACAGTAGGTCCTGATCAGCCGACTTTAAGAAAGAGATTATTACCAGGGCTGTAGCTCTGTGGTAGAGTACTTGCCTAATATATGCTAGGCTTGATCCTTTGTGCAGACAAAGAAGGAAAAAAAAACATCCCCGCCCCAGTCAAAACCAAACAAACAGACCGAATAACCAGGTGCTTTGCAGCTAACTAGGTGACTCTTAGGAAGGACATCTAGTTAGTTTGGGAAGAAAGAGTCGGAGCCTGGAGTTTCACTTAGGGAGGGTTCCCCAACATGACTCAGTCTCACAAGAACTGAGGGCAAAGAGCAACCCTAGCTGTAGGCTCACAGAGAAATGGGGACCTCAGCCCTACAACGGCAAGGAACTGAACCTTGGCCCAACCACTGAGCTTGGAAGAAGACACTGAGCACCACGTGAGAACATGGCCACACTGGGATCCTAGTGAGACGCTGAGCAGAGAGGCCAGCCAAGTGACACAAAATGTCTGACCTCACCAACGATGCGATCAGAGACAGATGTTTCAAGGTACCTAGCTGTAGTAACTGATCACAGTGGAGCAGGAAACTCCTGGAAGTATCACCACCCAAAATGTCTTCTGAGGAAGTCAAATGTCCAGGGCCATGTCTATAAAAAGAATTCTTCCTCTTCCTACAACAATAAGTTTTAAAAAGTCAATCCCCATTTTTCTGTGGTGCTAGGAAGCAAACCCAAGGCCTTACACATGCCAAGCAAGTGTTCTCCTCTGGGTTATATTCCTACTCTCCATTATCCTCCTAAAAGAGAGACATTAGTAGGTAGCCAAGGAAACAGCCATATGGTGAAGGAGGACACCGAACTGACCCCTGCTGGATGGTCTCAGGAAAGCCCCTAGAGTTTTTGTCATCTGAATCTGTTTATCACAAAATCCCTTCCAAAGACATCTCTCAGCACATGATTTTCTGCTGGATCAAAGCCCCATTTCTTCTATAAGACCCTGCACATGAAGATACAACTTGTCTTGGTTCTCAGGGGCTTTTATTTGTCATTTGCTGGGCAAAGACTATTACTTGGTATGCTCAGCACTGTAACTCAGCTGGCAGTGGGGCAAACAGCTACAGGATTGCGCCAGAGGGAACTTTGAACAACCATGCCTCCCACAGCACTGTTGAGGAAAACGGTGGCCTGATAGGGACTAAACCAGGCCTGCCTCATCTCTGGCACACACTCCAAGGCCTTGCCTCTCAGTCCAGCGAGGACAATAAAACAGACTGTACAATTAATATACATTTGTCTAAGGGCACAGTTAACTTCCAAAGTGTCTCCATACATTCAAAGAAGAATCCTACCAATAAATCAAGACCTAAGAGAACAAGGGTGCTTAAAAAGATGCTACTTTAGTCTTGTTACAAGTCAGATTTACTTGGGTAATTAGACTCTGAACCCCATTCTGTTATCCCTCACTCTGCCACAAACAGCTTCTCCCCGAGACCCATCTTGTCTGAACTGTGCTATTTTGCTTGACTGAACTATCCATTGTATTCTAAGAGAATATCCATTGAAATATCTTTGAAACCTGCTGAATGATATTTTTATACATATACCTCCTCAGGAGGGTTTGATATCACTACATACAAAACATCCATGTTGTGACTCGATCAAGAGGTGTTTTCCAGCTCTGTAGGAACTGCAGTAATACAGAGAACCAGGTGAGGTGGGTGAGTGACGTGTGGGCAGAACTCTGCATTGGAGCCACACCCAGAGCATTCCTTTCATCCTCTCCACAATGCATTTGTCTAGCGAGAGGATTCGAGACATTATGTCCACACATGATAAAAATAACTATTTTTCGTTGACACTGGACAGATTTCCTCTGACCAAGAAGGTGCAGACTGAACATAAGAATTCCGCAGAAGAACCTACACTCCTCGCTGCTCACTCACAAATTCTCATTAATTTTATACCATCAAATGAGAAAAGCACCATAAGGAGGCCTAGGCTTTAGCTGATCTAATTCCAATTCCAAATATTTTAATCTAGAGAACAAAAGCAGACATCTGAAAGAAATTTAAAGAAAATAATGCTTAAGTTTAATGCCCATTCATGATACAAATAAGGCCTGATTATACATTCCCAATGAACAATTGTAGAAAAAAAAGATTTAGGCTATTTTACTTAATAGCCAACCATCCAATAAATTATATATATATATGTGTGTGTGTGTGTGTGTGTTATGTGTGTATGTGTGTTGTGTATGATACAGCACACATATGGAGGTCAGAGAAAAACTTGTGAGAGTTACTTCTCTCCTACCATGTGGGTCTTGCGGATCAAACCCAGGTCACCAGGCTTGGCAGCAAGTGCCTTTATCTGATGAGCCATCTCACCAGGTCACCAACCATATCTTTTAACCTAATTTCATTTACAAGGGATAACCCATTCTGAGCTATAATTACATAAGACATCAACTTTGAGAGAAGTACATTTTTTGGGAGATGCAAGAAACATTTGTCTAGCACACAAGCCCTTTTCAAGCCCAGTCCTACCCCAAAATGAAATGAAATAAAGTAATTAAAAAATCAATAATAAGGTGTTTCATGCTTTGTTATGTCATACACAGCCAGTGTCAGGGTTCGCAAATGGCCATTGCTTGAGTGTGTGCGACAGACTTGGCATTTGTTACACTTGAGTCATGAGTCACCTGCCAACTCCAAAACTGGCCTCCAGTGTCTGAGACACCAAAGGAACACTCACCATCAATTCTGTCCACCATGACTGTATGGCAAATGGAAAGCAAGAAGAAGAACTGTCGGATTTCCGGCTCTTTCCCTGACTGGATTTGCTCAATCAGGTAATGGTCATAAAATGCAAGCTTTCCATCAGCAAATGTATTCCAGCTAAAATCCACTAACTGAAAGAAATGGAGAGAGAAAGAAAATGCAATTAATGAGAAAAATATATATATATTAGGGCCAGCAAGATGGTTCATGGAGTAAAAGTGCTTGCTACCAGGCCTGACAATTTGGGTTTGATCCTGATACCTGGGATCCACAGAGTAGAGGAGAGAACCAATTCCTCCAAGCGCACTGTGGCAGCACACATGTCCACTTGCATGTACACACACACACACACACACACACACAAAATGATTTAAAAATCTGTACCCATAACTGATACTACCTTTTCTTTGTAGCTAAGTTCTTAATTATGTCAAAATCACCTTTGGATTTTAGCACATTCCTTCTTATTTTTATTTTCTATGTCTGAGTGTTTTGCCTATATGTCTGTGGACCATGGGCATGCCTGGTGCCCACAGAGGCCAGAAGAGGGTATGAGGGCATCCTTTGGAACTGGAGTTGCCCACAGTTGTGAGTTGTGTGTGCTAGAACTGAACCTCGGCCCTCTAAAAGGAATAGTAATTCCTCTGAACTGTGAAACCATCCACTTTCTTGTCCTAATTAGTGGAAGTTTTTCTTAAAACAAAAAGGCACACTATAGTGAGCTGAATTGTGTCTCTCACAGGTATGTCGGCACCCCGACCTATGGTGCCTGTCAGTTTCTTTAATTTGGAAATGAGGTCTGGAGCCGTGATCAGGTTATGACGGGGTCATGTGGATTAGGATGGAAAAACAGATGTCCTTGTAAGAGACAAATACAGATAGAACCAAACACATGAGGAAAATAAACCCCATGTGACAAGAGAAACAGAGATTGTAGCCTGGAGCCTACAAGTCAGGATCACTGGAATCTACCAGAGGCTACGGAGAAGCCATGGATCTTCTCCCTAGAACTCTTGGAGGAACCAACGTAAGAATTCCAGTCTCCAGAAGTGGGGGGAGATCAGCTCTGCTACTTTATGCCCCAGTCCGAGGCCACTCAGTCTGGTACCCATCGAAGCAAATCCACAGCAAGCAGAGCTTTGCCTAGACCACTCACCTCTATTTTGCTATGGCTGTGTTGAGAAGCGTCCCGATGGTCTCCTAAGAAATAAACAGGACAAAACAAATTGAGTCTGGGTGAGCATAGCTTCTAAGCTTCAAGTGCACTCATGACAAAAGGGGGTGCCCTGACCCCCCAACTTCACAAGCCTCACACTCACCGTAGATTTGCCCGTTAATGCAGCACTTCTTGAAGGTCATGATATTTTGCGTGAGTGTCCCCGTCTTGTCGGAGAAGATGTAATGAATCTGTCCTAGCTGTTCATTCAGCGTGGTGGTCCTCGCCTTCGCAGGCGTGTCCTTCTCGGCATAGTACATCTGCAGGTCCCAGTTGATGAAGTGGCTTTGTCCCAAACGAATAACTTCCACACTGGGAGGACAGAAGGCGGCTTCAGTGGGGAGTGGAGAGGGCACTGGCCAAGAAAGGATTCTGCTCTCCTGGGCACATGGGAGTGAGCTGCTTTTCTACTGCTTTGGTTTGAAAACTAATGTCCACTCGTATAACGGTTAATCGTTCTTTAAAAACAGGTTTATAAAGCAAGAGCTCTCAAGGACGCAGGTGTCGAGTCTTCCTGGAGCTGAAGTTATAAGAGACTGTGAGTCACCCAACCCAGGTGCTAGGAATCAAACTGAGCGCATTATGTTCTCTTGACTGCTGCGCCATCTCTCCAGCACCAGGGTTAGTCCTGATGGTTCATTTGACCTAATTTTAACATTCCCTAGGGGCACACCTCTTATTGTGTGTCCTTGAGTGTGTTCCCAAGACCTGTTTACCTGAGGTGGGAAGGTCCCCTATGATGGGCTGGGGTCTCCAGACTGAACAAAAAGGAGAAAGTGACAGGATATCAGTGTCCCTTTCTGTTTCCTGAGTGCATACAATGTGACCAGCTGCCTCGTACTCCTCCTACCATGCTTTCTCCAGCATCACAGACTGTACCCTCAAGCCAAGAACCCAAATAAACCCTTCCTTCTTTAAGTTTCTTTGAATCAGATATTCTGTTAAACCAATGAGAAGAGTACCTGTTATTACCCCGCCCCTCCTCCCATATAGTGAAACCTAATCTTCAGTGGAGCAGTTCTGAAGTAGGTGCTTTTTTATGATGGTTAGGGCTCACGAATGGCACTAGCATCTGTGGTAAGGAAGCCTGTGGGAGCTCCTTTGCCCCCTTTTTGTCATGAGATAATGCAAGAAGGGATCACTTATGGCACAAGTATGGGCTCTCACTGCTTAGCAAGAACTCTGCCCTTGATCATTGACTCCCAAGCCTTCTGAACTATGAAAATTAAAGTTCTTAAAAGCCACACTGTGCTCCCTGACCAAATCTATCATTCTCCAGCCTCAGGGTCAGTAATGCTCCCTCATGGTATCTCATTAGAGTGATTTTCTCCTCACGCCTGAGCGCGTCAGCCACAGCTAAGGAACTCTGTGCTTAGAACACACAGGCCAGTGGGAACAGTAACAGCGATAGTGCGGCCAGAACCACAAATACAATCACCCCACTCTTTCTCTCATTCTCCCTCACACCTAGGAACAACTGGGACAGATAAATTCACCTGTACAAAGAGAATTAGGATCCACTAGATGGCATACCCTCATGTCTCAAACGAGTCAGGTCTTTTGGCAATTAGCGCCTTAGTTGCTTACCACACTGGGAAAAAATACATTCACTTTCTAAATTCTCAGACTTTACAGAATGTCCAAAAGGAGATATCCTAAGAGGATCATGTAGATTTTAAAACTCAGTTTTAAAATTAAAATTTAAAATTTAAATTCAGATTTAAAAACAGTAAGGAGGCTGTTTGCACACCCACAACTGCCATGTGGGCAATGCATGGCTGCAGAAGTCCTAGAGACGGGAATAAGTCCTTTACAAATGGTAGCCCTGCTTGGTGTTGAACACTGCAGACAAAGCAGATGAAGTCCCTGCCCATAAGCAGACAAACAAACAGTCCAGCAAATGTAAACTCTTGAGGGTTGCACATTCTATATAAAAAAATCAAAGCAGAGAGTAGCAGATAGAGACCAATAGGAAGGGGAAGAAACCAGTTAGATCAGGTGAGGGAGAGGCCAGGAGGATAAGGTAACACAATTATGCACCGGTTGGATTTGGGATCTTTGAAGCCAAGACTGAGCCTTGTAATACAGAGTAACCAGTCAGTCATTACCCTAGTGAACAACAGCCCAGAGGCACCGGGGATCTCATATACTCATGTCATTAGAAACTTTAATTAACTTAAATTTTATGACATGTGTGTTTGTTTTTATTTTGATTTTATTACTTGTAGCTACTGATATTCTCTGAGTGGGAGGTAAATCCCTAGAGCTGCCTTCTGTTCAGCGAACACTTTAATGAAAACCAAGATGCCAAACCAAGATGGCAGGGCTAAGGAGACGGATGACTCAGTGGGTAAAGCGCTCCTTGCATGAGCAAGAAGATGAGTTCGGATCCCCAGCACCCACATAAAAGCTGGACATGCTGGTGTATGTCTGTCACCAAGTGCTTCAGGAAGGGAAGTAGTCGTAAGGTGGAGGCTGGCAGAGTCTTGGTGCTCAATGCCCAACAAGTCTTGCCAAAATGGTGAGCTCCAGGTTTGGCGAGGGACTGACTGGTTACTCTATGTATTATAAGGCACAGACTCTCTTTCAAAGGGCCCAGATCCAACTGGTCAATAATTGTGAACTTTGATATGAGAGGAAGAAGGAAGAGGAGGAGGAGGGATGGTTATAAAGCAGGGAGCTATGACCCTGACCTTTTGTTGGGATGCGGATTGGCACTGCACCGAGAAACAGCGTTTAGAGAGGCTGAAGGAAGACAGAAACATCCTTCCTACCACGAGGTAGCAGCAAGAAGCAGGGGGGCCTGACAGGTGAGCAAAGCTGGAAGAACTGTAATAAAGAAGGTTCTGGTAAGAGAACAGAGGCTTTAAAAAGGAAGAATTTTCCCCGGCGCTCTAAATCTCCACTTTCTCAAGGACTCTTTTTGAACCCTGTGCTTTGGAACCCACTGAGGAGGAGTCGCCAAGCAAATGACTGTCACCTTTGCCCGTGGAATGTCACTAGCCTTATCTACACAGAGGACAAGATAGAAAGTGCTTAGCACAGGAGAGATACACAAAGTTCACAGCCTTCTCCTACCTCGCTCTCAGTTCCAAAAGAAGCTTATTTTCTTCTTCCTTTTGACCTTTGAAACGATTCTTGCTAAACATGAAGGTGGGGAAAAAGCACTACATTGCTCTGAAAGTAAGAGGAAGGGGAGGCCAGGCTTACCTGACGTAGAGAGAGATGGGCACCATGGTGTTCAGCACAATGATGTAGCCCCAGAAATTCAGGAAGCCCCGGTAGGAGGGCGTGGCATTTTCTCCATCATAGAGGTACCAGGAATAATTGCCAACTTGTGCTTCCCAATAAGCGTGGCCAATGGCGAGGCCGGCAGAAACCAAGATGAGCACAATAAAGATCTAGAAGATATGTGTTGCAAAACAGGACTTCCAACTCCACACCTTTCAAAGATTCTTATAGTGTTATCTAGCACTTTACATACTTAGAACCTTTTAATGGTCTGTAAAAACTGTACACTTAGAAGAAAGCAGGACTATAAGGATACTTTGAAAGTCTATAAAGTTACGACTGATTTCTTTACATTTGTAAGGCTATGTTTTCTTCCCCAAATCATCTTTCAAAAGAGGAGCTAATGTCTTATGTTCAATCCTTAAATTCCTTCATATGACAGGGTAGCCTCACAACTATTATTACTTCAAAACAGAGATACATTGCTTGGGAAGATACTTCATCCTTGCATGAAGAAACTTAAACTAACACTGACTTGAGAGGCTCATAGATAATAGTGAATGGAAGTTGTTTTAATTTTTTTTTTTTTTGAGAAAGGGTCTCATGTAGTCCATGCATGCCTTGACATTCCCATATACTCAAGGGTGACTATAGGCTTTCTGATCTACCTGCCTCCACTGCTGGGTGCTGGGAATAAAGACATGTGTCACTACCGTGTTTATGAGATGGTGGGGATCCAACCCAGGGCTTTATTAATGCTAGACAAATTGTCTACCAGTTGAGCTATATTGCTATCTGTTTGTTTTTTTTTTTCCCAAGACAGGTCTTGCTGTGTAACCCAGGCAGGCTCTGACCTCTCAATCTTGCCTCAGCTGTCAAATGCTGTGAATATAGGGATGGCCACCATATCCAGCTATTTTGTTTTTTTTGTTTGTTTGTTTGCTTGCTTGCTTTTAAGAAAGGTGGGTAAGTCAGGCGGTGGTAGCACATGTCTTTAATCCCAGCACTCGAGAGGCAGAGGCAGGTGGATCTCTGTGAGTTTGAGGTCAACCTGGTCTACAAGAGCTAGTTCCAGGACAGGCTTCAAAGCTACAAAAAAAAAAAAAAAAAAAAAAAAAAAAAAAAAAAAAAAACCGTCTCAAAAAATAAAACAAAAAAAGAAAGGTGGAGAAATATCTCCCATATTTGGGTATTCATATATGTTCAATGCTATAGGAGTTATAAATGCAAATATTTTTATAAAATTTATAAAAAATGCAAAATGATAAAATATCTCTAATAGGCTCATGTATTTGATCATTTGGTCCCCAGTTGATGGTGCTTTTTAAGAAGGTTGTGAAATCTTTAAGGGGTGGAGCCCTGATGAAAGAAGCTTGGTTCAACTTCCTGTTCCCTGTCTCGGGCCCACCTTATGCTTCTTTGGCTAGGTGATGCCTTCCCATGTGACAGACTTTATATACTGGGAACCATGAGCCAATAAAGCCCCTTTTCCCTTTAAGCTGCTTTGGGTCATGGTATTTATCGTAGCAGCAGAAAGATAACTAATACAGTAGACAAGATTATCAACAACAATAGATGTTACGTTAGGGAGTTGAGAAGCCTATGTTTTGGGAACAAAAAAATTCAAGCCAGCCTGGGCTACATAGTAAAACCCTGTCTCAATTTCTTTTTTCAATTTTCCTAGCTATATTTATATTTTCACAGTAGTAATAAAATTTCCAGGGAAAACGTAGTGTTCTGAACACAGGCTCTCAAAGTATCTTCTTGAGATGAGTGGGCCCAGTGCTTGCATTGGAATGGTTACAATGACACTAGATATAAATATTCCAGGTCATAAAATTGGGGGTGAGGGTGGGTTGGTCTTCAGACAGCTTTATTATTTCTTGCGGCTGTAAGTATGTACACACCTGAACAAACTGTCATTGCATTCTGAAGAGTTTATTCATTCAGGTTGAACTTTAAATATTGGAAAAGCAATTCTCAGTGTGTGCAGAAGAGTTCACACCGCAGGCCTAAGCCCACTCTCCTCCGAAGGTGGCTTTCAAGATAGGCTGGCGTACGGAGACTTAGGTTTGGGAAGGGCTTCCCAGCTTCTTATTTCTGATTCTTCTAAAACAGTGGTTATCAGCCTTCCCTATGCTGTGACCCTTTATTACAATTCCTCATGTTGTGGTGACCATCCAACCATCAAATTATTTTCTTTGCTACTTCATAACTATAACTTTGTGACTGTTATGAGTCATAAAGCAAATATCTGATATGTGAAAGGGTCATCTGATACCCATACCCTCCACCCCCACCAAGGGGTCTTAACCCATAGGTGTTCTATATAGAAACAGATCACCATGCTTGTTTGGGCCAACCCCACCATTGAGGCTGACCACCAGCATTTTTACAGAAGCCTAGAATTTGGAGGATGGTGGGCATGTGGAACCTATACGCCTAACCCCCAGTTAAAAGAGTCACTGGAGACAACAGGGTGCACACACAGTCAAAAACTGTTGCTGAGGGAACTGAGTGCCTATCTGGTGTGGCTGTGTGTGGGATTTTAAACCAACTCCCTTGAGATTTCATCTGGTGAGCCTTCCGCGTGTCCTGTTTTGTAACCGTGGGCTGTAGTAAGACACAGGTGTAAGCACCTGTCTATGCCAAACCCTGTGGCTCCTCCCAATCTTTAGCCTGAGTGCAGCTTTGAACACCCTCAACAAACATTATTTTTAGCCTTGCCGTAGGTGGGGAGGCACACACGAAGTGCATACACACATGACAGTACACACACACAGACACACAGACACACAGACACACAGACACACACACACACACACGTCACACACACACACTTGCATTTATGATGACTCCCCTATAGGAAATGGGAAACCAATGGCTGTAAAATCTACCTTACAGTTCCTAGAATTTTAATGCTCCTGGCAAGAGGGGAGATATTTAGAAGGAAATATTTGTGCCCCACCCCCTTTGTCTACCAGTCTTTTGAGACAAGGGTCCCAAGTAATTGGAATTTCCCCAGGAATCTAATGCTGGGCAAAGGAAAAGGCTGTAACTTGGTGCCAGCCAGAGGATTGGTACTGGAGCTCAGACAATGATGGGTCAGTGATGGTTGGGACCCCGACCTAGCCAAGGCTGCTTCCTTTTGTACACTTCTTTCCTTCCAGTTGAGATGAAAACTGCTGCCAGGACCCTGACGACAGGCTTAGGATTCTTGTCCTCATGTGCCCATGCTGGGGAAACCTCCTTTCTCAGTTTCTGACTAGTTCTTGCCTGTTTCATTGACCTAATGAGGTTGGGTGGCCAAGACCAACTTGTTGGGGATGCCAGGGTCCCAACTCTGATCCTAGCAGCTCTGGTAAGAAGAGCCCCATGGTGGTGTCTTTGGTTCCTAACTAGTCAATAGACAATTGTGAAAACACCTGGGGACAGCCTCTAAATTTTCTTTCCCCAGTGGGGCTGTCCTGGCTGAAGTGTGAAATTTCTCAGGAAAGCCTTGGGTCTCCCTTTCCATCCATCCTACTAGACTTGGTGCACCCAGGCCTCTTTGTACTCCATCTAAAGCTGCAAGATCACCTTGCATTAGAAAAACATACATCAAAATTACTGAAAAAGACAGCCATCTGGTCTAGTCTCTCATCTACCAGAATGAAAAATAAATACCGTGTACACCATGTAGTTCATCAAGTAGTCAATTTTCGTTCTTTTAAATCTGGTTTTCCCACTATTCTTCATTATCTTAGTGTCAGCGCCTAAAAATGGAAAATTTATTGTGATTAATAGTTGGAAAATTCAACTAATAAGCATGTCAATAAAATTATCCTTTCTGTGACTTTGGATAGACACTCTGAAGCCATGGTCTAGCTATCCAGTCCCAGTTAACTGGAATATCAGTCCTCCCACCTCGGCCTCCTGAGTGCTGGCATGTGGAACCTGGACCACTAGGCTAAGCTTTCTTGAAATCTTAATAACTCGGAGAACATTCAGGAAGTACCTGCAAAAATGACCAAGCCATGGCAGACATCGGTGTTCCTAATCACACAGCCACGTAACAGGATTTTGTCAGCATCCAAAGGGAAGCTCCGTTTCCTCCAAAACAGGGTGCCCGTGAACTTGTCTAGCCGGTTGTTTGGTTCTTCACATTCAATGAAACCTTTTCAAAAGGTAAGAGCCATATAAGGAGCCAAATATGAAAGACCCAGGCTTAACCAATGGACACCAAGTAAAACAACTTGAATTTAAAACGAAGTAAGGTCGTTCTGTACAAACCATCAAATGTCGCCAAGTTATCCTCTGTTTGGAGATACTGGTCTGTGATTTCAAGGGCCATTTTGAACTTCAAATTGGTTTCCCTACAGGGAAGGGGAGGCAGGTAGAGTTATAGGAGCACAATTTGGAGTTCAAAAGAACAAAAAAAAAAAAAATTCCACAAAGTACCCTGGGGCCTACCTGGGAGAGAGGGAAACTTAACTGTTGGCTTGTTCTATTTTCAATCTCTAATTGAAAGTCTAGGTGGGACAATCTGATTCTAGAGCAAGATTACAAACCTAAAACGCGTCGCTTCCTTTTGCTGTGTGTCAGTGAAGACAGAGTAACCACAGCCTTCTTTTCAAGTGACCTCTTACCCCCATGACGTCTAGAGCAGGGGGCCCCACTATAATGGTACCCACAACAGACCCAGACACCCTGCTTAGCACCTTCGGCCAATGTCCTTCCTAGAGCAGGCAGTGGAGAGGTTTCTACAAGACAACTCTATCTAGGAAAGGAGGTGGCAGGAATACACGGGCTGCTCCAACCACCACACAAAGCAAAGCAAGTGTTAGCGCTCGGTGGGGCAGGCAGGCACATCCTCTCAGGAGAGCAGAGCTGCCAGTCACACAAGAGTCTCCACTCATTCGGAAGCTGGCTGCTGATCCCAGCTCCACCACTCAGTTATGACAAGGCATGATGGGACTTCCTGTCTCTGGAAAACTTTAGAATAAGAACTGTGTCACTGCAAACACAGGAAAATCAACTAGCTAGCTGATGTACAGAGCAAGGGAAGCTGGATTTCCACTCCTGCGTCTAGACCACCAGAGAGCAGTGGATCCACATTTGGCATATGAGGAAAAGGGGCCACAGAGAACAGAGCCTTGGCTGGCCCTTACTCTGTGACCTTAGCCAGACTACTTCTCCTCTCTGAGCCTCAGCTTCCTCGTGTGGTAACAATTACATAGCTGTTGAAAAGACTGAATGAGCTAATACTTAGAAGTATCTACATGCAATTGAGTACTCAATAAATCTCCTTAAAATTGCTCGAAAAACAGCACTTTATTCTAAAAGAGATAAGTGAGTTCAAAATTGCCTGTCAACAAAGGACCTAATTGCATTTCTGAGGATATAACAGCAACCATAGTCATCTGTGAGTCTGATCACTGCTCAGCAGTTTATAAGGGGATAAGTATGTGATCTTGACGGAAGGTGGGGGAACAGTCCCATCTTAGAGTAGAAGCTCCATTTTACAGATAAAAGGAGTCCGTCCACTATGGACACCGTCAGACTGACAACAGGTGGCTGAGGCAGAGGTCACATCTCAGGTTTCCTACGCAAGAATATGCAATGCGTGCTCCTGTCCAGGCCCCCTCTGAAGCAGGTCCCCCGGAGACGCACTCACCCATCGAGCTCAGCCGTTTCCACATAGCAGAGGCTGTTGGGCTCTGAGCTGGACAGCAGCAGAATGTCAGCCTGTCCAAAACAAAAGACACCTGTCACACGGGGTCCCCAGGGTGGAAGGCACAACCCTGTGGGTGGGGTGGGTACTCATGAGGAGAATGAGAGAATGGGAAGCTGCTCACTTACAGGAATGAAATCGTTCTTCTTCAGGCGAATGACGTCTCCAACTTGGATGTCTTTCCACTTGATGATTTTGAACCTAAGAATCAAAAATAACAACAGCTCGGGCTTTTAAGTGTGAGGCCAAGAAATCATTCTTCCTGGGGGTCAAAGATTCTGGAAAATGTGCAAATTACAGGGAAGTGTTTGCTACAAGCTCTGCCTTTCAGTGATGTCACAAGAGTTACCTTACCCTGCTTGGGAGGCACTGGCAAAGGGACTTTACTGTGTTCTTTCCACCCTACCCCACGTAAAGAACCCACTAGAGGGCACTTCAAACTAGTGAGGACAGCGGGCACCTCTGTCTTTGTGCTCATGGCTTGCTATGGCTCCCTGGTTTGTTTGTTTGTTTTTTCTCCTTTGTCACTCGTCACTTGTGTAGTGCCCGTACAAGGACAAGCATACATGACTCACGATAGGCCACCAAGAGTCCTCAATGGCCTTAAAGCTGGGCTCCTCTCACTCTTTAAATCTACAGAATCACTCCCTTTCTAATGAACCATGTTCACAAAGTTTCAAACTATAATACCCTGGCCCAAAAATTTTCACACATACAAAAGGTGTATTCTCTCATAGCTTGGAAAACCCCAGGGTTACTCTTCTATCCGAGGTCATGTGACCATGGGGTTTAAGAAACATTTGGCAACAATAACAGATGTATGAACACACAACTCAAATGCTTAAGAAGCCTGAGGTGGTTCTGGGAGGGTCCATCCACATTGCATCATGGGACTTCACTGCAGACATGATTCTGTCAATAAACACTGGTCGGAAGCCGTGGCGGTATTTCCATTGTACGCACAGTGTTTTCTGTTCTTAAAGAGACATAACTTTTTATGTGTGTGAGAGACAGGGTTTCTCTGTATAGCTTGGTTTTTCTGGAACTCAATCTGTAGATATGGCTAGCCTTGAACTCAGAGAAATCTGCCTGCCTCTGCCTCCTGAGTGTTGGGATTGATAGTATATGTCACCACACCTGACTGAGACATAACTCTTTAATTGTGGGAAACAATGATTTCAATATTTCCTGTCATATTCCTCAGAAAGTATAAGGGTGAACTTTCATCTTTAATATATGGTAAAATTATACTGACACCAAAGAATAATTCCAAAATAATTTTTATAATTTATTATCAAACAATGATTAATTTATATTCGTATTTTATATACCCATATACTTGAGGTTTCACAAATATTTCTCAGGCAAAAAAAGGAGCCATGAGTAGCAAAAGGGTCAGTGCACTATGTATTGGTCATGAGGATCCTACAGTAACCAGTAAGCCATGGTCTGAACACAGACATTAAATTACTATGCTGTCCTCCTATGGGCTCACATGACAGAAAACTTGAAATTTAAAATATGTTTTAAGTATTTGCTAATACCAAGTTTCTCCAGTTTGTAAGAACTTAAATTCTCATTGCCAGAACTTTTAAAAATAATCTTAGCTTATCATCCGTAAATGAAATTGCAAAGGCTGGAGATGTAGCATGGTGACAGAGCGTAGGTTTAGGATGTATAAGGTCCTGAGTTCAAGCACCAGCAGCAAAAACAATAATAAAACTAAAACACAAACAACAACAAAACAAAACAGAAAGTAGAGAGAAATGTATACTTAATTTATATTTCAATATTTCTTACATTATCATTTAGAAATAAATGTATGTGTTAATCCCAAATTACAAAGGGACATATTGGCAATTTTATGTCCCAACTCTGGGAACACCAGAGGCTATTCTGCTGGGCTCCCTGAGGGTCAGGTCCTTGCAGGTTCCACTGTAGGAGCCACCAGGGCACGGCGCTGCTGGGGATGGGTCCTCCACTCCAACTCTGAGGCAGTGCGTGTGTATTTCTCAGGATGGTATCCAGGGCCTTGGGCATGGTAGGCTGGTGCTCTGCTCTGGGCTCCCTCTCTAGCCTCAGGGCTGCTCATGATGAGCGTCATTGATACACACTGAACAGTGAGGTGGGGTGGCAAAGAATCTTACCCCCTTCACACTATTCACTCTAGGTGATTCCAGAGGTAACTTCCAACCCAGAATCTAAAAAATCCTGTGTCAACATTTACAACTTGGTGGCACCTACTTTGAACCAAGTACAGCGGATGTGTGACTGTAAATTGGGTGATATTCTGAATTGTGGACATATCAAACCGTTTTTTGAGTTAGCCCTTTATTCCTATTTTTAGTACTTGACTTTGGACTTGTTCTTTGAGGATCTTGTTCGTCAAACAACTCATTACTGAGCCCTCAGTTGGCTGACTTGGCCAGAGTTGACTGCATTCTGTGTTTCTAGAACAAGAGTTTATTGAGTACTTTTTGCATATTAGAAGCCAGGGCATAGTCTGGGCCAGGAGATGAGACATCTACACACATAATTCTAACACAATTCACATCATAAGAGACGAACACTAAATGTTCTGAAAGTGGTGAGGAGGGAGAAATCGCTTTAGGTGGCAAATGAGGAAAGGCATGGGGACATCTCTGAAAGGGACACATTTGGGACTGGTGGGGACAGAAGCAGCAGGCTTGCAGCAACTACATGGAATCCACTTTGGGTCCAGCTGCACAGCTGCTGTGGAATAATCCTTCTGTCCACTGGGAAGACGTGGTCATTCTCATTGTTACTAAAGAGCTGACTGGCCGATGGCTAGGCACGATTTTTGGGGCAGAGAGAATGTTGGAAAGAAGAGGGGCGGAGTCAGGGAAGTCACCAGTCAGATGCGAGGAAAATGCAGCAAGGAATGCACAGAGATGAGGTAAACAAGCCTCAGGGCAGTACATAAATTAATAGAAATGGATCAATTTAAATTATAAGATATAACTACAAACAAGTCTATGCTATTGGCCGAACATTTATAGCTAATAACAAATCTCTGTGTGGTTATTTGGGGAATGGTTGCCAGGACAGTGTTGATAGGCAGTCTAGGCAGGAAACTCCACAGACACACAACCATGAAGGTGAGGTAACATCTCTCCTTATCAGAAATGACTCACTATTGAAATATGAATGTACTTGGGCCGAGAAGATGGCTCAATCAGTAAAGCACCTTGTATTGCAGTCTTGAGGACCTGAGTCTGATTCCCAGAGTCCGTGTGGAAAAGCCAGGAATGGCAGTCTATGCTTGTAACCCTGGTGGTAGGGAGGGGGAGATAGGCAGATGCTGGGCTTGTTTGCTGGTCAGTCTAACTGAACCAGTGAGAACCAGAACCTCGAGAGACATGATTTCAAAGACAAAGGCGGTAGTGTCTGTGGGAAGACACCCAACATTGACACACACACACACACACACACACTCATGTCCACAAAGACATACACACAATGCTAATGTGCCCTAGACTTCTAGGCTCTGCTACTTGCTTTTCAATATGCTTTTAGACATGTTAACACATGAAATCTTTGTAGCTAAGTTAAAAGTAGGTACCTGCCATCCTTAATGACCTCGCATGTCCTATTGTTGATTTCCTTGTCCATTTTATGGCGAGCCTTTGGAAGGAAGATAAGGAGGTGTTATTTGAATCATCTCAAAATCTAGAGCATCAATGACAAATATCAGCAAGGTCAGAATGATAAGAAGAAGGCGGCTTGAGAAATCCTTACCACATCATCTACTAGGTCTTTGATTGCTGTGATGCCCAGCACCAGAAGTAGGGGTACAAGTGTGGTATACCATGCCAGGGTGGAGATTTGAGGGATGGCCTAAAAGAAAAGGAAAAACTTAAGACTCATGAAAACATGACTCACAAATAGCGGATACTTGATTTTAGGTTTGCTAACCCTAATGTCTGTCATTGGACAAGTCTATGTCCTGGAGCACATTGAGGAAAGGACATTTAAGAGCCATTCTGCTGGCTCTCTCTGACTTCTGGCACCGTGGCTTTAACTAGACATCAAACAGAGTTTGCATCATAACTAAGCTATTTTGTAAAAATTCAAAGTAGGGCTGGGCGGTGGTGGTGGCACACACCTTTCATTTCAGCACTAGGAGGCAGAGGCAGAGGCAGGAAGATCTCTGTGAGTTTTTGAGGACAGATTGGTCTACCAAGCGAGTTCCAGAACAGTCAGGATTGTTATACAGAGAAACCCTGTCTGGAAAAAAAAAATCAAAGTAGGTGGGGTCGGAAGGAAGCAGCCCTTAGCTCCGAGCAGCACTGTGTCCAGCCAGAGGCTACTGTGAGTCTTGCAATGCAACAGAAGATGGCTGCTTCTGAAGGCAACTGAGTAGGCAAAGTCCCCATCATGGTCGTTGCCAATGGCTCAGGCAACAAAGGAAGCTCCTACGTTGGATCAAGACACTATCTCAGGTGGATGGATATATCTTTAATAATGTTGATCTTTGGACCACATCCGGTTCTTTGAAGTTAATCTCCCAGTCAGCACTGTTTTGCTCTACACATCTAGGCTTTCAGTCTTTGGGCAAGTTATTTTACCACACTAAGCCTCTGCTCTTCTCTGCAAGATGGAGCATGTGCTGGTGTTTACCTCATAGAGAGCAAGTAAGCAGGCAAACAGCCTGTCTGTTGCTTTCACCCTAACGTGGATTGCTACACCTTAACAGAAAACAAATGGGCTGCAGCTATATTGCGAACTGTCTGCCCTCTTCCTTCTATAAGTAGATGAAAGGAAAAGGAGCCCACTGGCCACAGAGAGACCTAGCATGACTTGAAATGTACACCACTACACTCACCCGGTGACACACCTTTTCCAATTAAGTTATCAAATCTTTTTGTTCCTCAACATCCATTAAGTAGTCACTTCTTCCTAGTGTCTTTTCTCTCTTCTATGCTTTCTGCTCCACATACCCTACATCCTTCTCAGACATACATCTACTATATTTAAAACATCATTGGTAAATCCCAGTTGTGATTTCCAATCCAACCCTTGTGATAAAGAATCTGATAAAGCCAACTGACTATGTTATCTTTATAACCCACATATCAGGTACTAAAGGTCGATTCTGAGCACTAGCTAAAATGTGTAGAGCCCCTTGATTATAGCAACCGTTTCTATACAGATAAAAGTCTAACACTCCAGATAAGGATTTCTTGGCTTCAAAAAAGAAGTGTTTTGTTTCTAATGAAAAACCAATTCACAAAATTAATTTAGAAGTTTACTTAGAAGCTTTATGAACAAATTTTCAATAAAAAGTCAATAGTATCCTCATGGAAAAACTGACGGCTAAGTAAAAAAAAAGGCAAATATAAAATGAACAACAAAAATGTTATTCATTTTAAGGTACAAATAATTTTTATAAATATTTTAGTTTTATTTACTTTAGGGATATAATTTTATCATTCACATCAGTTTTCTGAAAACAGAATTAAACCATGTCTGTTGGTTTAGGCCTGTTATCCTAGATACTTAGGATGCCTAAGCAGGAAGACTACAAGTTCAAGGCCTGCCAGAGCATGTGGGTGAGATTCTGCCTCATATTTAAAAAGTTAAAAAGAAGGCTGAAGATGTACCCCATGGGTAGAATATGTATGAGTTCAAAGTTCAATCCCCCCATTTGAAACAAAAATGCAAAATAGAATCAGAATAATATTTGTCTCATTTATTCTCTTTAAACACTCTCTGAGCTGGTTCCACAGATCCCTTATGTAAAAATCCCTGATATAAATAGAAAACACATTTGAGACTGTGTACTCGCTATATGCCTACAATGCACATCACTGACAACAGATTCAAGACATCAAAGGGCATTACCTGCAAGATAAGAAGGATCAGGAAATAGAAATTGGCTGCTCGCTTAAATTGTTCAAATAAATTCAAGGGTAGAAAGGAAAATCCGTTGTACTTGTATGTTTTAATGGCATTATTCTGTTGGGGGGAAAAATAAAGAATTATTCTAAATGGTACCAGACAACAAGTACACCCACATGCACAGATGACTGTTTCCCACAGCCCAAAACCCAGAGCCATAATTCTCCAGTCAGAAGAACGCTGAGATTTTATTTAAGTATTTCATTCTAGCCAGGCTTGGGCTGACTTTGAGTCTAGATTACAAGACACAGACACCAGACTGTCACCTTAGGGATCCTGCTGTCACATTTCTTGAACCACAGGACCTCCTAGAACTTGGGGCAAAGTTGGATGCCAACACAAACAGAGCAAGAAAGTACCTTTCATTAAGAGAAGATGAAGGCCACTGTGTCCGAAAGAGCAAAACCATTCTTGCAGGTCGATTGTGCCCTCCAAAAGGTACACTAACCCCTAATTCTAATGCCTGTTAACAAGATATTGCGTGTCTATAGGGTCCAAATGAAATAAAGATGACTTCACAGTGGATCAGGGAGAGGTCTAAGCTAATGACTCGTACCCTTATAGGAAGGCGGGGGAAGCTGGGAGACACACAGGGAGAAGACAGAAGCAGAGATTGGAGCGATACATTTATAAGTCAAAGAATGGTAAGAATCGTGGGTAAGCACCAGATGTTGGGGCAGGCATGGATCCGGTCCCGAGAGTTTCCATAAGAAACCTATCTTGCCAACCTCTTGACTCTGGACTTCCAACTCCCCAAACTATTAGAAAATAATGTTCTGCTTCCTAAGTCACACAGTTGTGGTACTCTAATGGTCCACAGGAGAAAAGACAGACTAAGGTCTAAGAATAAGCACTTACGCCCTTCTGTTTGGCTATTAAACTATTGAAACAATGGTCCCCAAGAAATCTGAATTGTCCCAACACTCTCATGCTGGGAGAAGGAAAAGGCTGAAACCTGGTGCCAGCCAGAGGAGGAATTTCTCTCCTGGAAAGAGATTTCACACAGTTGGGCAACCTGTAAGATCACCTCGGAGATCCCATTAGACCATCCCAATGATGGATTAGGGATGGGTGGACAATATGTTGACTGGGATAGCTTAGTTATGCATATCTCTTGTGCTATAGTTATCTTTAACTTCACAGAAAGATCTGGAAGATGGACTTGCAAAATCACCAGATTGCTTTAGTTGGTACTCTTCTCAATGTGGCCACACTAAATAAATTCATTTCTCTGCTTTTAACTAACACTTGTCTGTATTCTTTCCTATGGCGTTATTGATTTTTATTTATATGTTTTGACTGCATGTATGTATGTGTACCACATACATGCCTTGCTCTTGCAGAGGCCGGAAGAGGGAGACATATTCCTAAGAACTAGAGTTATAGATTGTTGTGAGTTGCCATGTGGGTGCTGGAAACTGAACCTGGGTCCTCTGCAAGAGCAGCAAGGGCTCTTAATCACAGAACCATCTCTCCAGCTCTACTCAGCCATAAGCTTTATCATATTTTAAAGAAAATAAGCATTTTTAGGTGAAAATACCTTTGATATCTCTAAATCCATCTGAGGCAGAGTCACCTTTCTTACTTTCAGAAAAAGGCTTCAGTGATAATATTTTATAATTGTCATAAAATATTTTAGCAAGAACTTTGCCACTACACAAGGGATGCTCACACTGATATAATTCTATTTTGTTTCATGTCACACCTACCAACCTTAGTTAAACTTTAGTAAAAACGACAGTCTGCAAAATGATGAAGGGTTATCAATAGCCCCAGGCTAGTAGCTACCTAGATGGAAGGTGCTGTTTGAGGCCAACAAGCATGACACTGACTAGGCAAACCTGGGCTAGTATAAAAACAATTCTGCCATTAACTTACCGCATATTTGCTCTCCTTAATACAAAAGAATTTGGTGTTCATAAAATGAGGTTGTTCATGAAACTTGCGATCATTTGCTTTGACTTGCCACGTGCAATCTTTAAAAGAGAAAGAGAAAAAAACTGTAAGTAGAAATGAGGGTCACTGGGGAAGGAATCAACTTAAAGTGAGGTCTGTAGAATGGGCCCTAATCCACTATGTATGTCATGGCCTCTTTGAAGGGTATTTTGATCACAGTAACGGAACTGAAACTAGGATATCGTCCTTCCAACCCTGTAGCCGTTGTCACTCCCAAGTCTGCTTATTGTGAGGGGCAGAGGCTCTTTGTGCCAAGCACATCCCAACCTCCCCAAAGTCCTATAGCTGTAGGACTCCACACCTTTGCTGCAAACACAGGCATGTCTGTGGGTGACCACAGCTGGAATGGCCTAAATTCTGATGAGGTTCTTCATGGTAGCCTAATGAGATACATGCATTTTCCCCTGTAGCCCATGGCATCTCTCCACCTGCCTAGAGGGGTAGGCAGCTTCACAGGAAGCTAGCCAATGGAAAGTTTCTTAGACAGTTAACGTTTCTCATAGTCATGGCCAGAGGTCTTTTATAAGCTTCAAGACAGGGAGTGTGGGTTACTCTGAAGTTGCTGGAGACTTGTGGCTGCCTCCCCCAGTGGCTTAGTCAGGCTCAGCATAACCAAGGGCTGAATAGGCCAACAGCATGACTCCCAGGAGCAGACTTGAGGACCTTGTGGCCATGTCTACTCTTGCACCAGTATGGATTGCGTTGCTCCGACACCGATGGCTGCATGACTATCGCCGTCCCTCTGGGAGAGTGTCCCCTCTGGACGTGTTGAACAAGCTAGTGTACTGTTCATTGGCAGCTGTCATTCAGCTGCTCTGACTTTGAATATGGAAAATCACAATCCTTAGGTAGGAGGTGTAGTGTAACTAGCTATCACGTTCCAGGCATACTTGCCCCAATCTAATCCCCTTTACAGGGCAGCGTTTAGCCTTTCAAACCCTTGGTGGCATGTCCTTTATCAACACCACTCCCAAACTACACAGTTTGTTCTGTCTTCTGTCTGTGCCCCTTGGGTCTTCAAGGGATGGAGCTGACCCCAACCCAGAGCAGAGGCAGAAGGACACTTTGGGACATAGCGAATGAACACGTTCTCATGAAGACAGACAGAAGCTAGACCTCCCTCCTCCACACCTACCCAAGTCAGTAAGAGGGACAAGAGTGACCACTGCTGTTCTATCTACACCTCACCCTGGTGCTGTGTCTTCCTCTCTGCCAAAACTGGTTCCCAGGAGAGCCTGGAACATGCCAAGGTTATCCTTGAATTCCTCACAGGTCCTCCATGTGTTCTAAATGCATTAGCACCAAAAGTATCTTCAGACTGAATTGGAAATGCTAAATTCATAGTTCAGTTTGCTCTGTGTCTATATCGATTGGTGTCCTGTTGTTGAAACCCTGCACTCAGTGAAAATCTAGGCTCAAAGGACCTTCCAACACAGAGGTGACTTCTCTTGGCAAAGAGGCTGCATCTCTTGTGTTTTGTCTTGTTCCTCCACACTGGGCTTCTATGGCCCTATATGATGTCAGCTTTATAGATAATATGTTCATTTGTGTCAGGCATGGCGTTTAGTGGTTAACTTCTTTAATTTATAGCTCAGGACACTAAGGCATTGGCAGGATCAGCAAGTGTAGACTAGGGGGATAAGACTCAGAATCTGACTGGTCCCTCTGAGCCTCCAGTGTAACCTGCCTCCACTTCCACCTTGCTTTGCTGGCTAGGCCCTTCTTTTGGAACACAATTTTTATACCACTCGGCCAGCAAGAGCAATGATCTTGGGAAGATCATTTATGAGACTAGGATCACCTTTATTACCACAGAATACAGCCGTGCTTGATCTCCCAATACAAAGGTGCAAATGTGTGGCTGCCATGAAAGCTCAAAATACGGATGTCATTAGTTAGGAGTTAGGCCAAAGGCAGCATCCCTCAGCATTGAATTCTTCATCAACCTACAGGGAGATGACTTCCTTTGAGTGACACGAGTGGGTGGGTCAAGTTTAGATGAAATTAACAGTGAGTATGACATGCCATTTTTGGAAGGAGAAAGGGAACAAAGAAAATTTAGGAGTAAGAGATCATAATGTGATCAACCATGCATCAATAGTAAAAATCCAAGTGGTACTTATGAAAATTCGTCATCTTTTTATGCGACTCACTTTTCATTGTCCTGCTCCTTAGGAAACACAGATACTAGTATAAGAGATCAAGTGCAGACTGCCAGAGAATACGAATAATGAACCTGATTACATTTCTGAAATCACAATACTATTACTGAGCGTTTCCTCGCGTGGTTTGGCTGCCTCTCACCACGTAATCATAAGTGCTGTGTTATGACAAGTAGAGACGCTCCTGGCATCTTCTCAGCTCAAGAGCAATTTCATCAAAAGGGAAAATGGAAGTGGAAGTGCAAAACAACCCATGAACACCGGATGAGACCTGCAATCAGAACGCGTCCCTCCCACTCAAAGGAGAGCTCCAAAGGAAAGTAGGTTTAAAAAAAGGCATTTTCTTGAATCCATTCCCCTTGTAGCAGTTTGCAGATGTATCTGGGCTTTTTGATTTTTTACAGGATTTGTTAATTTTTATTATATGTGTATTAGTGTTTGCTTGCAGGTATGTATATGCACTGCACGCATGCCTGGGACCCACAGAGGTTAGAAGGGGCCATTGGACTCTCTGGAATTGGGGTTACAGTTGTAAACTGCCAATGTGGATGCTGGAGATTCAACCCGGATCCTCTGAAAGAGCAGAGAGTGCTCTTAACTGCTGAGCCAACTCTCCAGCCCCTATTATTAGAGTCTTATGACAAGGACCAAGCTGGTCAGTAGTTTGTTATCATCCTGCCTCAGCCTCCCAAGTGCTGGATTGCAGTGGTGTGTGTCACATCCAATGACACACGCTTTTAAGGTTTGACTTGAGCTCGTCGATGGTCTGACACATTCTAGGCACTGGTATTCAGTAAGGGAAGAGAAGCTGACAGGGTTCCCCAAGAAGAAAAGGTCAGTGAGAAGTCTGGGACTCAGCCTTAGAAACACCCAGGGGGGCATGCAAGGATGGTACACACCAGCAATTCCAGCAGTTACCCAGGATTCAGGGGCAGGAAGACCAAAGGTGGAGAGATGGCTCAACAGTTAAGAACCCTGGATGTTCTTGCAGAGGACCGAAGCTTAGTTCCCTGCACTAAGATAATGGCTCACAACCGTCCATAACTCTAATTCCAGGGAATTCAATGCCACCTTCTGATTTCTGTGGGCACCAGGTACACATGTGATGTACATGTACACATGTGATGTACATGTACACATGCATGCAGAACACCCATACATATACAATAAATAAATCTTTAAAAGTTAAAAAGATAAGAGTTACAGGCCAGTCTGGACTATACTGTGATACCCTGTTTTAAAAGGAAAATATGAGCAAACCAACCAACCAAATAACCAAACAAACCAACAAAAGAGCCTAGGAGGAAAGAACAAGCCATTCTGTGAATGACCTGAACATAGTGAGTTTTCCCGCCTTCCCCTGGTGTGTTGGGTCCAGCCCCACCGCAAGCCCACCAGATTCCTAAATTCCCTTCTATAACAAAGGCCTTAGCAGGTAGTTACATAACTTAGACTCATCACTTACACCCTCCCCAAGCCTGTTTTCATTTGTAAGCTGTAAAATTGCTAACTCCCGGTAGAAGCAGTGAGGAGGCCAGAGATGACCTTAGTCTCTGTGTATTATATGTGTGCTAATATAATACATTGAGAGACCTGGAGAAAGTGCTCCGTGGGCTAGCATCTGAGGGTTAGCCACAAGAGCTCCTCACCTCTACTTCAAAAACCACCTATAGTCAAGGCTCTTGGTTAACCTGCATGGACAAGCATCTTGGTGTCTCTTCATCATTGGAGACTTGGGAAGTTTACAATTAAAGACCATAAAAAAAATCTGAGGATGGTGGTCTATGGTCAACTCTACTCAAAGAAGACACTTGAAATACCCCTTTTCCAACACCCTTAACAAATAAAAAATATTTGTTTATGCTAGCTTTTGCAAAATTAATGTGACCATAAATATTTTTAAAAAAATCAGAAATGCTCAGGGATTAAGAGCACTTCTTGTCCTTGCAGAGGACCCGGATTTGTTCACAACACCCATAGGCAACTCACAGTGATCTTTAACTGCAGTTCTAGGAATCTGATGACCTCTTCTGTCTTTGTAGGCATTATACAAACATGGTGCAATATATACATGCAAGTTCAAATGCTCAAACATATAATATTAAAAAAAAGCAGAGAACACTTATTAGTATGGCTTGAAATGCTGTGTTAATGTGCATGCCTTTAGGAAGGCCAGCAAAGCAACACTGAGAAGCACTTGCTTTTAGGATATATTTTACCATATACTTATACCACAATTTTTAGTTAAACAAATTACCTTGTCCCATTTTCTAGAACAAAAATATTGACAAAGAGAAGAAATTATAAAAAATTTTCAGAAAATACATCTTTACCATATGGCCCTGTGGTTGGATGCTAGACAGAAAATCAACCAGAGTTGCAGCAACAAACCAACCAGGCATATGTCTGGGATGCTTGTAACATCAGCCACATGTGGCTCGGTGTCACTCCACGCTCTGCTAAATGCTTGTGTCACTGATACATCTAAGCACAGCTACGTGATGTCCAGAGTGTTCCTGCAGATGCCAAGGGCTTTGATCAGTGCCATCTGGCAAAGGAAGTGAGCATGGCCTTGTCCCCATCCTCTTTGCTGCTCTGAATTCTCAGTTACAAAGCCATCAACAACCGAAAGCTTGGATTAGTTGGTGTAAACTGCAACAGACACAGGAGACTAGAAAAATCAAAAGGTTAGAATCATAGTATTAAGAGGAGCACCATCCCAGAGAAGCATGGGTACAGGACACGGGAAGGCATGACACACAGAAAAAAAGGCAGGCAGTTCTTTCACAGGAGGAAAGACCCTGAAGATCTTCAAAGAGCAATGCAGCATCCACAGAGGTACCAGTTTTATCTTATAAAACTGAAATTCTGGCAAAGAATAAAGACTCTAATGACACTGAGTTAAAAAGAGAAAGGAATTGGGTCCTGTGGATAGCCTCTGTGGAGAGCGGTTTGACCATGTCTCAAAATTTGGCACCCAAGTGCACTGTAGCGTACCCCAACTTCTAGGAGTTACTCTCCGTGTATGGACTACTCTGCAGGGGAGAGATGGCACAGTGCAGAGCTTGTGAATACAGCCAAATTTTCCAAGGATTAGGACTAAGCAAAACACCAACTACAAACAGTTGGTTAAACATTTGTATAATGAAAGTCTAAGATGATAGAATAAGCTAAATAAAACAGATGAGCTGGCTTGATATGGACGATAGGGAAATTCTCTACATCACATCGCCCACTGACGATGGCAGAGGGCATCTATTATCTTAGGCTTTTAGCTCTGAGATGCACAGAAGCAATACATGGTATAACCATATGTACACACATATCCCTGGGTGCAAAGAGCAATAGGTATGTAAGCATTTGTGAATGTTCATGTGTGCGTATCTATATACCTCTGGGTCTATGAGACACTAACCAGTAAGAACAAGTTTCTTCCCAGAAAACAAAAATTCATGGCTAAGATAGAGCCAGGGATGTGGAATTTATTTTCACTCTCTGCCCATGCAAATGTGGATTCATTTGCATATATTACCATTAAAAATATGCATGTGAATGTATTCTCTCAATTTATGTAAAAGCAATATATAAGCTGTTTCATTTTTATAGTCATTATGCCATTCTATTTACTATTACATATACATACGTGTATGTAAATTGTAAAGGCGAAGGGGTTATGGGTAAGGATAAATAAAAAGTGGAGTATATGGGCTGGAGTCATCGCTCAGTGGGAAACTGCTTACCTAGCTTGTGTGAACCCCTAACACTGGTGGGTGGGGGGGTGGTGGAAAACACTAGAAAAGATGAAAATTTTGCATAGCCATGGAAATAAGCATAAATGCATCTTTAAAATGTTTTTGAATAAGAATACATATTACATAGACCCATATAGATAAACACAAAGTTCAAAAGCATACAGAACTAAACTACAGTACTTAAAGACGTGGATTCAGATAGCAAAACAATAACGAAAAGAAAAAAGGACTTGTGGCTATGAAAATAAGGATGGGGCCAGCAAGATGGCTCACAGGAGAAAGATGCCTGCTGCCTAGCATGAGCACCTGAGTTTGATCCCTAGGACCACTGGGTGGAAGACAGGAACTGACTCCTCCTACAGATTGTCCTTTGACCATCACTTGTGGGCTGTTGTACAAAATACTCTCATAAACATACACATTCCTCTCTCTCTCTCTCTCTCTCTCTCTCTCTCTCTCCCCTCTCTCTCTCTCCCTCTCTCTCCCTATCTCACACATACACACTAAACAAACAAATAAGTAAGTAAAAATGTAATACAAGTTTTAAAGAAAAGGATGGAATTTTCCTCTGAGCTGGGAAGGAGGGATAAAATGTAAGCTCTCCCAGCCATCGGCCGTATGCTCATGTTTGACATAGGGACAGTTCCACGTGTTCATGGAATGATTGTTTAGGCAGGGACTTGTGTTCTCTGTGGCTTTCAGAATTGTAAAACATATGAAAGGAAAGACACCAAAGTCAGATGTGCACTAGATGTGATTGTCTGTAACCCCAGGAAGATGCAGAGGCAGAAGGATGCCTGCAGGTTTAAGTCCAACCTGGCCTATCTATTTAGCAAGTTCAAGGTTAGCCAAGGCTACATAGTAACACTTTGTCTCAACGAACAAAAACCAAAATCAAAAACTCAAAACAGAAAAACAAAACAGAACCTAAAAAGGAAGAAAGGCAGGCAAGGAGAGACGGAAAGAATTTAGCCCTGGACTCTGACAGCCAGAGGAATGGGCACAGGTGACAACTTCACAGTGCCAAGTGCCACCAAGCCACATGCTTCTGAAGGGCTCTGACTGTGCACCTGAGAAAGAGTAAAACTGACCCAGGGCGGGAGATGAGACGGGGAGGAAGTGAAGATAGCCCTCTCGTCTCTGCGCAGGAAGGCTCCAGCCTCGCTCAGGTCCTGCTGCTCCAGTGTGAGTCTAGCAACGCAGCTGCTCTGTCAACAGGCCACAGGGGTGGAACAGAAGGTGCCCCTCAAGTCACAGAACCATCTTCACCAAGGAAGGTATAGAACTTATCTCCTCACCATGGCTCTCATTTTCCTAAATGAAGTTCACTTCCACCCATAACCACAGTCTCTGAAATCATGGATGGACAAAGAGCAGATTGGCTAGAAACGACCACAGCTGTAATTCTGGGAGTGAGGGTTATAGACCACTAACAGCCACACATGGGCACTTGGAAATGTTGGCTCTTAGGCCCCACCCCAGGAGCCATGGCTGTGGAAACTGTAGATGGAGCTTCATGGTGTTTCTCACAAGTTGTGTATGTGAACCTTCTGAACACACAAATTCAGAAAGCAGGGATATTGTGTGAGACAGATCCAATGAGAAACATCTGTGGATCAAGCTTAACCTCAACCCCCCCCCCCCCAAAAAACACGATTGTCCAGCCAGAGTAGGGAACACAGAGATACCTAAATATCCAGACAATAAGATGACCATGTACTAAATGTAATGCTGGACACTTGGTGGTGTGGAAAGACTAGCCCGGTCATGGTGTGGTAGGAACACGCTTTGGAGCAGACATTTCTTGTATTGCCTATTGTGTGTCTGGTTTTGCTTTTGTGTTTTGAGGTGGGATCTTTAAAGTTGACTAGGCTAACTTTGAATTTATCACCCTTCCATTTTAGCCTCTGGACTACATGAATCAGTGGCCCAGGCTTACTTGATTCTTAGAAGCTTGTAATTATGCCAGTAAAGGAAGAGGAAAAGGGTCCAAGGGCATTTGAGGAAAACAGGATGCCATGAGCAAGAATAGCCTGACCTCTGCCCTCACACCGAAAAAAGCGGGGCACTGCAGAGTGGTTCACCAGGATGGACCAGCTAGGACCCTGCAGATAGCGGGGCCTGGAACCCCATGGCAAGACCAGGGACATCTTTCAGAGGGCTTTAGAGAGGAAACTGACATGGTCCTGTTGAACTTTACATCAGTCATGCAAACAGTAAGGATGCATTTGACAGGAACAAAACTAGTGACAGAAGACCAGGCTGGCAGCAATGTAATGAATGAGGCTGCTAACTGTGGGTAACCTACTTACCCAGGGAGAAAGAGAAGACCAAACTACACCAAGGGACAGAAGAAGGGGCTAGTGGGGAGTCCCTGTGCAGTACAATACTTCTCTATGGCAAAATCAGCAGGAAGAGAAGGGGTTTGACCACAGAGAGGCAGCCATGGAAGGGGGCTACTGCTTATCTTGCCCTATTATTTTCAGTCTGAGAAGCTCACAAGGCCTTCAAGGGTGGCATTTACCCTGGCCAAGCATGGCTACCTGATCCCCAATCCCCATCACTCAGGCTCCAAGGATTCCATTTGGTGCCTGGAACCCTAGCTCCTCTGAGCCTCTCTTCACTCTTTAGTAATCACAGCTGCCTCATTCTGGAGCTTGCTGGGAGCCCGTCACCTGCCTCATTCAGGTGAGCTCATCTGCAGGAAGCCTTTGGTACACAGAGATTTCTCTAGTAGAGCTCAATTTGATCCCTATGCTGATTCATACTGATGCTCATACCAATACCCTTTTTTCATATGCCAGCATAGGGCCTGGGGGTCTAGAACTAGGTCAGACTAGAAAGATAGTACCTTGGGCCACAGCAGCACCCCTGATTGGCTAAGAGATAGACTATTTCCCATCAGCCATCTCAGTTTTTAAATTTTCCCAGGATAGATGCTGAAAAGGAGAGGAAGTGGATGTATATTTTTCTTGTGGCACCACAGGCTTGATTTCAGTTCCTCCAGGTGCTATCCTCATGACCTTCCCTTCTGCTACATGTGATCTCCATGTGAGCTGTTGCCATGTGTGTGTGTGTTGGTGGGTTTCTCGTGGAAGTCTACGTGAAAGCAAAAGCCTTAGGGTGGCAGAGGCAGAGAAGACCCCAAATAACCAAGAAGGGGATCACTGGGAAAGCTGGAATCCATCCAATTCATCCAAGCATCTCTCCATCCCTCGCTCATGGATTTGGGCGGGTAGGGGCTGGAGGGTGGGGGGTGACCCTGCAGTTTCAGTCTGGGAGGCCAGGAGAATTCAAACACTCTGAAGGAAAGAGAAGGGGTCAAGAGGATGATCTGATCCGATCATAGAAAACCGAGGCAGAAGCTGAGGGTGAGGGGAAGGCAGTTTGGATTTAAAGAGATTAGGAAAGAACTTCCAGGGCAGGAGGTGACAGTGGCTGATAATTATTAGACACTTACCACATGCCTAAAACATAACTACTTCACATTTATTTCTCATTTAATTCTCACAATCACCGTAGAGAATTTATTCTAAGATCTAGCCTATTTGACGGAGGGAAGTCCTGAAGTACAAGGAGACAAAGTTGTTTCCTTAAGGCCAGACAGTTAGAAAAGGCCTTCCCAGGGACATGCACTGGGGCCTACTACACAAGCATTTTTAAATTTGTATTTTAAAAATGAATTTTATTTATATGTGTGTGTGCACGCGTGTGAGTGTATATGTATGTGTTTGCAAGTGTGTATTTATGAGCCACAGCGTGTCAGAGGACATCTGAGGGCGGCCATTTTCTCCTTCCAACAAGTGGGTTTTGACAAATACCTGAATCTGCTGAACAGGTCCTGTGATGTGACTTCAACGGCTTAGTTTGTCAAGGATAGTTTGCGGTCGTGAACAGGAACGTGCAAAGAATGGAAAGGGGGCGAGGCAGAAGGAGGGAGATGGGGGGTTTTCTGAGGGGAGTGTCAGAAAGCTCTGGCACCAGAGGAAAGTGAGGTGGGAAGATGATGGTTGGGACAAAGCTCAGTGAGCTTGGTGGCCGGGTGCCTGGTGACCTTTACGAAAAGCATTATCTGTAGTGGTAGGGAGCCCACAGAGGGGAGAAACTCAGTAGGACAGAAGGGTGCGATAGCGGATAGTGGTTTTTACAAGCTTGGTCATGAGAACTGGAGCCTGGAGCATCCCATGCAGAAGGGAGAGTTTAAATCAAAATGTGGCCTGGGGCATAGAAGCTGTGTATACTGGGAACTGAAAGGCAAGACAGGAGTTCCAGATCAGTCAGCTGTGAAGGAGATGGGGGCAGTGTGCACGCCCTATTCCTAGGCTCAGAAAAGCCTAGATTTGCATCAACCCAGACATTCTCTCCCAAACATCGTCCTTCCTGAGGATTTTGTCTCTGAAGCGCTTTCAGAAGTGAAAGAATTGTTACTCAAGGAGTTGGTCTGGGGACATCAGGACCATTAAACCGGTCAGCTGAAACCCAGCATCCCCAGCCGAGGAATGGTAGGAATCTCTGGCTCCCCAAAGTGAAATTGTTTTCCCCTTTTGCTAATGGAGAAGCTGAAACCCCAGAGGGAATGAGAGTTCCCATCTTTCCAGCCTCAGAGGCAACGGAAGCCTGGTGTCCTGACACTGGCCCTCAGAAGTGGTGGTGTTTCTCACCCGTTCACCAGAAACGGTTCATTATTCACTGGCTGTTGTCTGCCCTTGCTCAAGGTGAGCAAGTGTAAACCTCAGTGAATGCTGTGAGCTTATCTCTCCTCCTGGCACTTTCTAGAAGCATGTTGGTACTTGTCCTCCATTTTTGCAGTGCGCAAGAATGGCTCTTCAAAGAAAAGGAGCTTTCAATGGGTCTCTTGAAACTCTTGTTTAACATGAGTTTAACACACAGGCTTAGGTAGCTGGGGCATTCTCTTGATTTAAAACAAGAAAGCAGATTGTGTGACCAGGATGTCATTAAAGAAATAACCTTGGTTCATGCACACTGAGGAGCTGAAACCCTGGACTCACTGTGGTGCTACTAGGATCCCTGGTGGGTCACGGTTTACTCGTGTGTCCTTAAGAACTGAATTGTTTGTAAGAAATGTAATGTTAAGGAAGACAGATGGAAGTTTAAAAACAAAGCAACAACAAAAAAGGAAGGTCAGAGTTACATTAATGCAACTAAGAACAAGCAGGAAAAAAAAGGGAAGAGGAACAGAGATGAGGAAGGGAAGAAGGGGAGCTGGCCAGCTTTAGGGGTACAGGAGAGCAGTGAAATGGCCACAAAGATGTCTGGCATCTACTGAATGTCCTTTTGTGCTTATGAAGGGCAGACAGGTATTAAAATTCACAGGCAAAGTCATTTGAAAGAAGTTTTGAACAATGAGAAACAATACCCCCCCCCCAGGAATATAAATCAGACTATGAAAAACAAACAAACACTGGGAACCAGAGAGATGGCTCAATGGGTAAAGGCAACTGCCACCAAGTCTGACCACCCGAGTTCGAACCCCTGGATTCACATGGAAGAATAAAAGAACTGACGATGAGAAGTTGTTCTCTGACCTCCACATGTATGCTGTAGTATGCAAATACATTTCACACACACACAGAGAATGTTAAAACAATTTATATTTTTACAAGACCAAGCTCCATCAATACCCATAGAACAAGGAAAGCAGTGTATAACAAAGATTATCTGTCATCAAATGATCAGCAAAAAAGCTCTAACCACCACAAAGTACAGCCTGAGTTAGAAAAACACAGAAGAGATGTTTGTACCCGTGACGTGCCTTTCCAACATTTCTGTGGGCATCCAACCCCAGTGCCTTCGCTGGACCATTTATCTGCATGTGTGGCCAGAGGCACAAACTGCAAAAGTTTGCCCTTCGCCCGACAGATACAAGACTCCTGCCAACTCCCAAGATATCTACACATGACAGAGATTCCGAGATTATGATACCAGGCTAGGCAGTAGGGGAAGGAATGAGGAAGAATCGTGTTTGTTATTCACACTAGGCAATCAGCTAGAACTCTCTATGAACTTGTCTGGCTACTTCAGCTTTGTCCCCATTCCACCAGGACCAGTTGGGACCTGTTGGAACAAGAGGCCACCTTCCTGTTCAGGTCCATGTGATTTCATCTTAATTTCAGTCAAGATTTCTGAGTTTCATGCTTTTTACTTTGAGCAGCAAAGCCCATAGTACTTGAGTGTAAAATGACAGGGAGGAACCAAAGATCCAACAACCCATTTTAGGACATGAAAGCTGGAGAGCAGATACCCATAGGACTGGATGGTTTCCCTGGGTCTCAGAGGTGAGTGAGGTCTCTTTAAATCCCTTTATATACACAGACACAGATAGACAGATAGACA
This sequence comes from Microtus oregoni, assembly GCF_018167655.1. Classification (NCBI taxonomy): domain Eukaryota; kingdom Metazoa; phylum Chordata; class Mammalia; order Rodentia; family Cricetidae; genus Microtus; species Microtus oregoni. The sequence goes on along the minus strand of NW_024543976.1, from coordinate 812,373 downwards.
AAGACACACAGACACAGACGCATACACCCCTGAGACTGTAGGGAATGGAGACTAACCCAAACTCACCAGAATTAGAAAGAAAAACTGTTAAAAAAAAAAAGGAATTATAGGCTCATCTCCCCCCCCCCCCTTTTAAATCTTTTTGGACACAGGATCTAGGTTTGTTGATGTGGGATTCTCCTCAGTATGCTGTGAATATGTTTTATTACCATTAGTTAATAAAGAAGCTGATTTGGTGAATAGCCAGGCAGAATAGAACCAGGCGGGACATCCAAACAAAAAGACAGGGAGAAAGAAGGCAGAGTCAGGGAGATACCAGCAGCTGCCAAAGAAGCAAGATGTGAGGTAACAAGCCACAGGCCTCGTGGTAAAATATAGAAAAGTAGAAATGGGTTCATTTAAGTTGTAAGAGCTAGTTAATAATAAGCCTGGTCCAACAGGCCAAACACTTTATAATTAATATAAGCCTCCAAGTGTTTCTTCTGGAGGTGGCAGGCAGGAGAGAAATCTTCATTTATAGTATGTAGCCCAGACTAATCTGGGTCTGACTGGCTTTGAATTTATAATCCTCCTACCTCAGCATCTTGAGTTCTGGGATTATAGATATGTGCTGATACCCCTGGCATTTGTCGCTTTCTCTAGGTGAAAACCATTGAGGAGGGGGACAAAAGCTTGAATGGGTGCAGACCACAAAAAAAGGAAAGTAGGGGGCAGAGGGTGGCAGGGGAGAAAACAAAGGCTTGTAGAAAACCTGGAGGGAAACATGGGCACAACTTCAGGGGAAGCAGAGGATCTTGTGCTGAGCTGGGGAGGCCACCTGCAAGGCTCGAAGTCAGAGTGGGAAATACTCAGACATGAAAAACTGTTCCTCTCACTAGAATCTGACTGTCAGCAAGGAAACAAATAAATCCAAATTGTAGACACGCCTGGGGTCCAAAGAGAAGAGATTCAATTTTGTCAGGAGCAGTCAGGCCACAAGACAAGGCCTCATTGGCTTGTCAGGGTGGGGCAGGCAGCAGGGACCAATAAAGCCATGGGGCAAAGTATAAGGACAAAAGTCAGTCATTTCCTACCACTGTCCATGGTCACTTTGCTGGTAGAGTAGAGCAGTTGCTACAGGACTGTGTGGCCTGCAAAGCCTAAGACGATTCTTGTCTGCCCTATTCTATGAAAAGCTCCCCATCTATATTGCTGTGTCTGAAGCTGGCCTGATTCAGGCAAGAGGCAGAGGCCACTGCAGACTGGCCTTTCGTGGCAAGTAGAGACCCATTTAAAAAAATTCCTTATGTCCTACACACATTGCTTACAGGATGTGGAGAAATCAGATTGGGACTGAACAGGAAGTTTCTCCCCTGCTGGCTAGCTCTCTTAATACTAGAAGGTGCGTTGAAGGTTGCTGGGTGGAGAAAGCCGTCAATAGTCTCACTCAGCTGTGAACTCTGAATTGCAATAATGGCCAGTTTGGCAAGATATGACCAAGGGCGTAATAGTGGCATGAATGTTGTGCTGGAAACCAACCGCTCTCTGCTCGGATTTAAGCCCCTACTCCACTGATGGAAATGTGTGCCTGGAACTGCAGGCCCAAGAACCAACAGTTGAGGCGTTTACAGACCACAGAGGTGAACTTTCTATTCTCCTGAATGGACATAGTGATGAAAGGGTTTTCTAAATCTGTATCTCTTTACCCCTTGCTTAGTGCTGCTCTTTCAGTTCAATAGAGAAGTTTCATGCAGTGGATGATAGTGCAGAAATTTACTCCTGGTCAAAATGCAGTAAAGTGTGCTCATCCACAGCTGGGACATCCATATCCTGACCGCTAATGAAAAGAGAAAAGAGACATTTCCAAGAGTGATACCCTCAGACTGAAGATTCGCCAAAGCACATTTATTTCAGCACAGTGTAAACACTGCATGTGAATATTGCTCTTGTTAATCTATTTGTGGGCCATGAGCCAACACAAGACACATAAGTGTATAGTGTATGATCAACCGTATGTGCAGGTATGTATGTGCATGTTATGCAGAGGCCAGGGGAAGACATCAGGTGTCTCACTCTATCACTCTCTGCCTTAGTTCCTGGAGACAAAGTCTCTTACTGAGCCTGGAGTTAGACCAGCAGCCAACAAGCCCCCAGCTCCTCGGCCTAACTGAACTAGGGTTACAGGCATGTGAGTGGCCGTAACCTGCATTTGACATGGGTGCTGTGGATTTGAACTCAAGTCTTTATGCTTGCACAGCAAGTGATTTTGCCCACTGAGCCACCTCCCCAGCTTCAGGTATAAATTCCTAATGGGGCCACATCAATTGATATGCACGTGTCTCCATTCACTGGTTATTAGTAACTTATGCTAACAATTTAGCAAGGCAAATCTTTTGAAAAAATATTTATGATTATGATTGGCGTGTGTACCTTTTAGATTCCTGAATGCAGTAGCAAGTTGATTCTTCTACACACAATACTATTTTTTAAATATAAGCACTAACAAAGCCTTCTAATTTCTCGACAGAACTTGTCAGATATTGTCACATGCATTGTCACACTGGGGATGATGGGTCTTGCTCAGTCCCATCCTAGGAGGGCATCAAAGAAGGAAGAAACCCTCCTAGACCACATGAAATGTACCAGCCAACTTTGGTACATCTCCCACGACCCATAAAGCATCCACACACATCCGCCATCAGCAGGCCCTTCACCCAGTCACCTTTCCGGAATGTCTCCCGCTTGTTCTCTGTTTCTCTGTTGATGCGATTCTGCTCTGGCTCAAGTGCAGGCCCCTGATCTTCAAGTTCGTCTTCAGTTTCGTCATCACTATAGGGAACCACCTCATCGTTAGGCTGAGAATCCTCATCGAATGTTGTTTCTGAGTCTCTTTCTGTGTTCATTCTGCTGGCAAACTGAAACTACCTAGAGAGAAAAAGGAAGAAGCAGAGAGAATCGTGACTTTCCTTTGTTGGGCTATAGTTTGCTGCATTCTGTCCCTTTTACAGAGCACCTCCTCATAGACATGCAAATTAGCCACAGTTAATGACCTAAAAGTTTAACTTGATAGGCAACAAGAACAAAAATAGTAGACACAATCTTCAGCTCCAATATGCACTAGCTTGTAACTTCAGTGCGTAATTTAACATTTTGGAAGGTCACATTTCCCATAGAAAAGGGAAGGGGACAACGTTGTCATTCAAGGGCTGTAAAGAGTTAATGTAGACAACTAACACTTGTGAATCCCCAGGGTGTGTGAATGCTAAATTCCATGCCCTGTTTTTCCTTGTTCTTGAGGGATCAAGACTTCCAAGACAAAGACTAAATCTCCCACTAAAGGCGTCTCTTAGCACTGAACAGCTTCCTAAGAAAAGGCACCTTAGTGTGTGTCATGCCAGCCCACCATATGTGGTTTAGATAGGGTTTTCATTTCCCCAAGGGTTCGTGTATGGGAGAGTCTAGGGCCATTAAGAGTCCAGGTCTAGAAAGAGCCCTAGGCCCTCGTAAAGGACTAAGGTTAGTTCCCTGAAGAGGATGGTTGGGAAACCCAAGTATGGGCCAGCCAGCCTCTCTGGCTTCCTGTTTGAGATATGAACATTGACATCACATGAATCGTCAACATTGTGACCCAATGAAGCTACACCTGTTACCAGGACTTGTTATCCAGATTTTCCACATTTGTGAATTACCCAGGCTCTAAGGCCACAAAGCCCAGAAGACAGGAGGGAGAAAGAGCAGGATTTCTGTAGTCCCCTCTAACAGCCCAGCATCTGAGCACCTGACTAACCAATACCTGCGGTGTGAAGAAATGAATGGAGTCACTACTCTTTTGATGGGGTGGCCCTGAAGGGGAGGAAAGGGAACCTATGCAGGAGAGGTTAGCATTGTGCCATCACAACAAAACCCCATGGAGTTGACTTGATAAAAACAGGAGTTTCTGATGCTGTCATAGACATCTAGATTTAAAATGGGTTGGAGGGGGAGAATAGGCACAAACCCAAACCAAGTTTTACCAGCACTAGGCAAGTTGGGCTGTTTGCATTCATAGTAGTGATGGGAACCTAGATGCAGGCAAAACCTACGGCCCCACTCAATTTCATCTTTGTTATAGAGTTAGTTCATGTCCCGGGAGACCCAAGGTCAGACAGGGAGACACAGAACATTCATTTTTGCTTACACTCATTAGTCTTTTTTTTTTATAGATTAATAAAGCTTTCAAAAAGAAAAGGTCTCTTTTTTTCTTTTTTTAAAACATGGGGAATGATTGAGACAGCCACTATTTAGCCTTGGCTGGCTGGCCTGAAACTCACTGTGTAGCCCAGGTTGGTGTCGCTTGGTTACCATGGATAATGCTGTTGATAATGATGTTTAACGTAACAGTCATCAGGATGTCTGAGTATGCACTTATATTTTGCGTACTATGCCACATGGTCTTGGCCATGTATTCTATTCTAAAGAAGACTGGTTTTATCTCAAGATGCAGAGCATAAGATGGTCTCCAATGACCCCACCTCCTGGTACCCACATCAATTAACAGGCAAGACAACCCCCACAGACATGTCCACAGATCGGTTTGATCTAGGGAATTGAAATAAGCTGCTCTTCTGATGTGATTCTGGGCTGTGGCAAGTGGGCATTTCAACCTAACTATCAGTGGTGCACGACTTTAATTCCAGAACCCAAAAGACAGAGGCAGGTAGATCTCTGAGTTTGAGGCTAGCCTGGTCTACAGAGAGAGTTCCAGGACAGTCAGTGGTATGCAGAGAAACCCTGTCTTGAAAAACCAGAGATAAGTAATTAATTAATTAAACAGCATCCCAAGCCTTCATCAAAAGGGAAGTAGAAGTCTCTTTCTATCCTGGGGAGCCCTGACACGTAATATACTCTGGAATACGACTAACATTCCTGAAAGTAGAATCTGACAAGCCTGTTGGCAGTTATAATTAGACAAGGAATCACATGAGGCAATGGTAATAAAACAGATCCAAGGCAGAGATTAAAATCCAACTTTGCGCTATTCAGAAAACAATCTGAGTGCAGTTCCTAGCACACACAGGGTTGCATTTATTTTCTCTCCAAGTCAAAGCCTACAAACCTAGAAGCCAGCCTGCTAACATGAAACAAAGGCACCATGACATCACCATTATGGAGACAATTCAGCCACAATCCTCGCTACCGAAAAAAGGCTTCTCTGTGCTGGAGCTCCACCTCATGGCTCAGAAGCCCACCCCTGATCTGATTCAATTTCCTACTCTCACCCTGAGTCACAGCCATGGAAAAAACGGGTGTGGAAACCCTACATACTCGGTCCTTTCTGAAGGCAGGTTGACTTCACCCCCCTGGGTGAAGTGGGAGGGGTTTTTGTCCAGCTCTGTCATTGGTTCCTCTTCATACCCTTATACTGCTGATTCCTTCTTGGGCAGTTTGATGGTGTGCCGAGTGTCGTCCCACACACATTGCTTCCTATAGCTGGGGTGGAAATATCCCAAGGCGCGTTGCTAGGCATTAGCCCTGTTATTCTACCAAGGAGGTAAGTGCAGTGCCCAGTAACTTGCCAAAGATTCCTGAGCTCCTGGTGGTAAGGTCATTTGGACACCAGTCCTCTCCCCACAGACATGAGCTGTGAAATTATGGAATACAGTGGAGTCATTGCAATTCAAGCTCTGTTCAGGGAGTACTGAGCTTCTCTGCCACTCAAGAACGCCAAGGCTAAATGTTAATCAGCTTTCTGTCACTGTGACAAAATGCCTGGGATGATCAACTGAGAAAGAAGAAAGGTTTGCTGTAGTCCACTGTGATTAGCTTTTATCTGGGGGGAGGGGGGGCACGTGAGACAGAACACTGTGGGAAAGGAGGTTCCTTTAAGTCGTGGCAGCCAGGAAGTGAAAGAGACAGACCAGAAGAGAATGTGGTCACAATATGCCTTTCACGAGATGTTCACAAGGGCCTAACTTCCTTCTACAGGGTTCCACCTCCTGAAGGTTCAAACAATTCCCTATGCAGCCACAGGCTGGGGACTGAGCCTTCCACCTACCAGCTTTCAAAAGAAACTCAAGAGCCAAACTATAGACCTACCTAGAGCATCATGAGGCCCAAGAGAGGCCTAGGCAAAAGAAATGAAGGACACACAAAAATGCCTCAAACTGTCAGCAAGCCATAAGAATTAAAAGTCTTTCCCATTTACACACTGTAGGCTGACGGCTACTTCCTCAGTATTTTTGAGCCAGAAAATATGGTAGTTACAGAAGTTCTAGGAACTCGGGTGAGAAGGAGGTGGGCATGGGGATTTTCAGGAACGAGGAACAACCAGAACAGAGAGGCAGAGGCAGGAAAAAGTACCTGCCTTGGGCGAGAGCCAGAGGAGGTTTAGAGGTTGGCTGGAATCACCTTCCACAACCCCTGTGGCTTCCATGATGCCTCCCTTCAGGGACTGCCCGCCGCACTGGTGGTGTCTGCCAGAGGGAGGCATGTGACCGTCCCTCGCCCTTCTGCTAGGGCTGAGGGTGGGAGACGCAGGCGGGCAGGGCGAGTGTTCAAGCCGCAGGACATTGAACAGCTCCTGGTCCCCATTCCTCATCTGTTAACAGTCAATAAGAAGCCGGAGATCAGCTGAAGCATTCCGTGTGGTACGCTGACTCTGTAGCAAGAGAGAACCAGGCCCAAACTAGGCTGGGGGCAGCCAGAAACAATGTGCTTAAAATCAAGACAGGGTGGGGCCTCCATTCCTTTGTCTGGAAAAGTAAGGAGGAGAAAGTATACAAAAGATCAGACCTGCTTCCCAGAAGGCAATGGTGTTAAAATTCTCCCAAATGTTTACTTTGGAGACTCAGCCTCAATCCAGGACATGCTTTTATGATAAATGATAAAAGTTAACTCGAGAAGAGCGTTGCTGCTTTTGCATTTTCCCTTTGTCCTGCTGGCTAGGCACAACGGTTTCATTTTCTTTTCTTTCTTTTTTTAATGCATTAGTATTGCCACTGAAATTAGGTTCTAAAATTATATTCCTGTTTCAATACTAGAAAGTCCAAGGGAGGTTGTAATTGGTAGTTACAGGGAGGAAAAGACCTCCAGGGGAAAACGAAGCTTCGGAAGGACCGAGTTTGCTAACCTGTGAGGTTGGAAGTCCCTGAGCTATGAGTACAATAGGAAGATGTAATCATTGGCGTGGATTTCCAGAGCAGACGCTGTACCGCTTTCCATCTGCACAGAGAGCGTTTAGGCTCCCCATCCAGGTTCAACAGGAACAGCTTGTTTCAATAAAAGGGCAGACGTGGTATGTAAACAGAAATAACAAACAGACAAGGACAAGATTATTCTCACTAGCAAGGACAGGAAGGCAAGCTGTTGCTCACCAAAGACACCGCTTTATGCGGCATATTTAACAGTGGTGTCTAATGTTGGGTCAGATAAAGATGACAATCCCCCCCCCCCCCCCGCCCGGTATTCACATTGAAATCTGCACTTCCCTTATGTAAAGCAATACAAAGATATATTTGAGCCAAGAAGGTCGTTCAGAACTTCCAACAAATTCAACAAAAAAACTCAACTTGTGCAAAATATGTATTGTTTGTGGAAAAGCAGGAGCGGAAGCCACTTGAAAGCCGTGTGGGTATGAGTCCAGATGCCCATGGAGAAGGCACTGAATCCCTCTGGAGCTGGAGTTACAGGCATTTGTGAGCTGCTCAACATGGGTGCTGGGAACAAAACTCAGGCCTTCTGCAACAGCAGTACACACCCAATTCCTGATGCATCTCTCCAGATCTGGGCATATATTAATTACACATAACAATTATGACATTTTTCATGCATGTATATATTTTGGTCATATTGACCTCCCATTCCCCTCTCTTGTCCCCTTCCTCTTCCCAGTCAGTCCCTCTTCAGTAGTCACCTCTTTTCATGTGTGTGAATCAGTTTAACTGGGGGCGCTTACAAGGGCAGAAGTGATAGATTATTTATAGGGGCATTGCAAACTGACCAGCGGCTATACTGCTGACCCTCTCTCTCCCTCTGAGAACATTAATTATCAACAGTTCCTTGGGAAAAGATAGGTGTTTAGACACTGATTATTTCAATATAGTCTTTAAAATTACAGCAGTCAAAATACAGGAAATACATTGTAGTATTAAGTCGGGTTGGGGGGAGCCCAAAGTTGTGCTGTGACTGTATCTTTTCGATTAATCCATGGAGGAAGTTGTCACTGTGGGGGTGGACTTTGAGATCTCCCTGGCTCAAACCACTTAATGTGACACTGAGATCACTTCCTGATATCTGTGGGCCAGGCTGTAGGGCTCTTAGAGCCTCCAGCACACACTGTGCCCCTCTTTGATGTAAAAGGACCACACCTCTGAAAATATAAGTCAGCCCCAGTTAAATATGTTTGCCTTATAAGAGTTGCTCTGGTCATGGTGTCTCTTCAGAGCAACAGAACCCTAAGACAATGTTTTTATAGGCAGAGGAAAGTTCTCTCAGGGCACCAGGATAATATGTTCCCCCAAACTCCAGGGCATTAGGATTACATGCTCCCCTAAACTCTCAGCATCAGCCTCTTTTCAAACAATGACTGAAGCAGAAACAGCAGTCTAAGTGGTCAGCAACAGCATCCAGAGGTGGCCTCTGTGCTCAGAGCATGGCTGGTTTGCAAGTCAGGGAGGGAGAAAAGAGACTTTGTGCTCTGTATTGGATCTTCCTCCAAGGGTCACAAGCTACAGGCAATCCGATCTGCACCAGCTCTTCCTCCCGGAGACCTTGCTGGTCCACGGAACAAGGACAACAATCCTAAACCATTGACCTCCAATGACTGCCCTGCAATCACTAAGGACAACTGACCTTGAGTGCCTAACTGGCCGTGTGGCTGACAGTATTGGTGAGACAGAGGCCAAAGATCCCCAGAGCTGAAGGTGGGGTAGGGGTGGGGCAGCTCATTAGTCAGTCTTGGTAAATAACGACAGGAAAATAAGAATCCCTGTCACAAAAACTGGGATGAGGGAATGACGGACGGCTCAGTGGATGAAGGTGCTAGCCCAGTCCTGATAGTCTGAGTTCTATTCCCAGGACCTGCATGGCAGACAGAGAGAAAGATACCTACAAATTGCCCTCTAACCTTCACGCACACATCATGGTATTTGCATACCCTCTACACACACACAAATAAATAAATAGCTGTAATAAAATTATTTTTACATAGTAGATGGTGCCTGAGGGATGGCACCTGAGGTTGTTCACTGCCGGCCTTCTCTCACACAGTACAATTACCATTTTTCCTCAGGGATGCCACCCAGCTCTCTTTAGTAACTCACATCCAAACCATGGCTTAAAACTGAAAATACAGATCCACAGAGCTCAGAATTTAAATGACCACAGGTCATCAACACAGTAAACACAATCATGTGTGTAATTGAGCCTCCCCCTCCCCGTCGTGAGAGCCACCCACGGGGCCCTGTCTGTGAACCTCATTTCCCTCCTCATCCTAAAGTTAGCACCTTCATAAATTCCAGATGCCGGCAGTCTAAGGGATGAGGGCCACTCCTGATGGGCATCGCCATCTCATCTGCTGCACCTGACTCGGCTTAGGGGACGATCGCATCGACGACAGCAGAACTCACACCTTAACTTCCGCGCCTGATCCCACTGTGAACACAGAGCTAGCTGCCTCTTTGTCTCTTCGAAAGACTTTGATTGGCAGGAGTTAGAGTCTCCTACCCATTCTAACCAGGCTTGGGGGTTTGGAGCAATTGACAGGGGTGTTTCTAAGTGTGTCCTGGGCACCTGATAGACGGGAGAGATTTGGTAATGCTTCTGGGAAAAGACTTCCCACGATCTCGATAGTCTCTGGAGATGAAGGTGTTGAGCATTTTCACAGGGCGGACTACACAGTCTATGTATCACTCCGCACTGTGCTTGACATTAATTATCTTTTTCCGTTTAGAAAGGAACAAAATTCGTGTCCCCATTTTACAGATGAGAAACTAACATTGCAAGAGGAGCAAGTTTTGCTCAAGGACATAGAGTTGATTATGGTGTGCAGGTCCCTGTCAGAGCCTATGCATTTAACCGAGGCATCTGCTGCCTTAATTGTACCTAATGATGCCACTTTGGAGTAAGCTAAATAAAGCATAATTAATCCAGTTTACAGCTTGGAAGACAAATGACCCAGAGACACAAAGTTGTATCTGTGTTAGAGGCAGAAATGCTTCCCAGTGACCTGATACTTCTCCCTGTCTCCCCTCAAGGGCTGACCTCTTCAGAACCGAGGAAGGGGAAGGATATAAAGGGGGTGTCAGGTGTTTTATAGGCACGTCCACGCCTCCCTGGAGAATTCCCTCCGCTATGTTCAGTTACAGCGTAGCTTCAACCATGCGTAAGGTACTTCAAAGGAGCAAATTGCTAAAGCAAACTTCTCTTTTAATCTACACCAGAGTCTATAGCCTGAGGACACACCACACTGCCATGCAAACTAAACGAAATAAGAGGGGGCTCTAGCAGATGCAACGAGGTGAGATGAGGTTATTATGGTGGGAAGTGGTCCAGTATGGCAGAGCTGGACGGACAGACACAAAGCACACTTGTGAAGACTGAGATGATATTAACCCAAGCCCACGGAATTGGCAGGGGTGTACCAAAGGCCCAGCCTTGAGAGCCGAGACATCACATTGTCGTTGTTGAAGCCACTCAGTTACCTACTTCTCAGAGGCCCTTGAAAACACACACACAGCTCCGGCGTGTCAGTTCCGATTTTGAGAAGTTTTAAAAAGTCCTAAATTCCTCCCAGCCGAGGATGTTACAGCTACAGGTTTGTCGCTCTGCATCCATGGATTAGGAGTCAACATCCCCCACGGCTGTGGACACAGAAGAAAACGCTGCCAGCTCGTCTAATGCTACAATGAGATCTAGACGATGATGCTTCCTTCCCTTTTAATTAACTGATTCTGAAACGTGTTTTTGCCCCTTAGAAGTGTTATGTGTAGGAAATAACAAAAAATTAATATTTAGTGCAAATAATGACTGGTTACTCAAATCCAGATGACAAATTCGGGGCTTGCACAGGCACACATTCTGATTTGCATTTTCAGAGAAAATATGTACCCATAAAACTAGCCAATATTTGTTAAAATGTCTTCCAAATATTTGATAAAATGGCTTCCAAATATTTGGAGATCTCAGAGACATGCCAATTGAATCAGTTTTCTATCCCACCTCTTAAAAAAAATACATGTTAACGAAAAGAAAGGCAAGTTTATTCTAGAACTTTCTTCTACTGTGGTAGTTCTTCCTGTCCATTAATATCAACTTCCCTTTTAAATTTCTGTGTGCTTCTTTGGGGAGGCAATAATATGGGGTGATGAGGACTTGGCTTTGATGTATCAGTGCCCAACCTCCACCCAAAGGTATAGAGAGAATATATAGTTTTTTAAACTCTGAAGTAAACTCTAAATCATTTATAATGTGTTTGAATTTTGTTTTTATTCTTTCATTCTCCCTTGTCTCCACAGACAGACCCAGCATTTAGCTGGGTTAAAAATAAATATAACTTTGAGTGTAAATAAAATAACACAGAAGAGTCATGAGGGTGGGGACAGGGTTCGAGACAGGGTTTCTCTATGCAGCCATGATTGTTCCAGAACTTGCTTTGTAGACCAGGCTGGGATTAAAGGCTGCCACTGCCCTGCCGAAAATTCATTTCTTTAACCCTCTTGTTATCCAAAAATGATTCAGAACATTGATCTGACTATGACTAATGGTATCATATAAGTTTTTACAATATTGTATAATGTGAAACTAATTTAAAATATTGCCCCTTTCCCCATGAATCTGATTCTGGGGAAGGCATACAGTAGAATTCTAAATGGAGTCAGGAAAGTTGGCCTTTCCTTTATTTAGGAAACATGGTTCATTATCATGGTCAGTAGGTGTGGGAGGAAGCAGGCTCTGGCAGGATTGTCTGGAAGGTCTGTGCTCTCCCCTCAATACAAGGACCATCCGCCTACCTCCACGCTGATGTGTAAATCCCTACTTGTCCACTAGAAAATTCAATGCCACAGAGCTGCACAGATGGACCCAAGGATTAAGAGCATTTGTTCTTGCAAAGGACACAATTCCCAGCACCCATGTGGCAGCCCACAACTGCCCATAATTCCAATTCCAGAGAATCTGAGGTCCTCTTCTGACCTCTGAGAAACCAGGAGTGCATGTAGTACACAGACATGCATGTGAGCAAAACATTCACACACTCAGAATAAATAAATCTTTTTTAAAAAATAGGCTTTGAATATCAGTACCAGGAATATATGTTTAACAAGGAGCAACTCCAATTGGTCTGAACTTGATATTTCAATATATTAATCCTTTTGATTACACAGAGTCCTTTTTTTGAAAGCAAAAAAGAAAATGGGATTAGTATGAGAAGAGAAAAAAAGAGCTGGTCACGTGGCTCACACCTATAACTCCAGCACTCTGGAAATGAACACAGGAGGATCAAGAACTCAAGGCCAGCCTTGGCTGTATACAGAAAGTTTAAAGTGATTCTACATGACTGGTTATAGGAGACCATGACTCAAAAAAATAAAATAAAAAAGGATAAATAGAGAATTTCAAAAATAATTGAAAGGGTTTAACTATTCCATGTAGCAGGACACAGGAGTCAGGAATAAATTCGAGGTGATTGCATACTATGTAACTCAAGGAAACAGCTGAAAAAGCCTTCCAATGTCTCGTGGGTTTGGACTTTACTTCATATAAAGCTAATTACAATATTTTCAAAGCATGTTTTAAAAGCACTTTAGATCGTAACCTCAGCATACAATGGCATGCCTTCAAATACTGAGGTGTTACTCTTGCCTTCTGGGTATATTCAACAGTGAACAACTGATCTACCCAAGACCCGAAGCTGGTGTTTAGGCTACAAAGAAAGCCACCACATTGTCCTTCTCCACTAGGGTCTGTGTAGTGCGACCCTCCTGGCTGACACCTTACCACAGGCACAGAGCCCATCCCTACTCTTTATGATGCTCCTCGGAGAGCTGTGCATAATGGCTTCCTAGCTTAGCTTTATAGACTATACCCTACCCAAGAGAACCAGATGTGGGGATCCATGCAGCTCACTATGCGCATGTTCACGTGTCTCTGTATCCTGTGGGGACTTACATGTTCTGAAAGCTACCAGCAAGCTTAGACTAGCATAAGAATCATTCAGGATGGTTTCAATTTTGCTATCCAGCTCAAATTCTGAAGTCAGAACCAAAGATTCTCAGGAAATGGCTATCATTTTGGTCAAGTGGGAGTCTGTGAAATTTAGGCATTGTCTCAAAGCTACAGGTAGCCCTCCATTATGGAAACTAATAGTTCCACATCTGCGTAAAAACTTGGAGAGACAATATCTGCTCAGGCCTGCCTACTGCAGGCTACAATATCTGCTGCCCCTGACCATCCGTCGGGACTCTCAAGGGGCAACAAGGCTCTCCAATTCAGTTTTCAGATCCTTAGATTCCCACGTAATGGCTTGCTGTTTACATGCCAACAGCCCTCTGCCTGGTCAATTCTTTGCTTCCTCATACTGTGGCTGTCACAACCTGAGACTAACAGCCATGCCTGTCCCACGATTCTTCCCAAGTGGGGGAGAATCTAGACACAAGGACTCTTCATTTGGGGACAGGAGAAGAGACAGGCAGGAGCTAAAAATCTCTGCTGTTCTACTTAATCCCCTGCAGAACTTAGGGCAAAATGTCCTTAGTGAGCCTCCAGCTGCCCATTTATGAGACATGGTGCTTACTCTGCAGGGTTCTTAGGAACCTCAATCTTGACCCCATGGAACATTAAGAAAATACATAGAACTCAAAGACCTACTATGTGAGAAATCAAGTGAGGGGCGTAATCAAAGAAGAAGTGCGCATGATACCAGAATGTTCATAACGTTTTCTCTTCCAGTAGACCTCAGTTTATTGTGAACTACAGGAAGCTTAGTATATTTGGGAGTGTTCAACTAAAAACAGGGTCAAATAGAAATAGTAGCCTTTATATTACACTTCCCTCCTACCAAAACCCTTGACCTAGTTGATGTCACAGAAAAGCAATGGTTTGATTGACGTTTGATTACTGCCCTGAGCGGAAGACATCAATAAAGACCTTTTGAGTTCAGAATTCAGTGCTGTATCCTGTTCTTAGAGCTCTTGATATACAGAGAAAACCAAACAACCAGGTCTTGAGCTCTCAGTCCAAACCCTGTGGTCACGCTATGAGACCAGGGTGTGAGCTTTCATCTAAGACGCCCTATACAAATCAACCTCCAGGCTCCAAACCAGTAAAGCACTCAGAAGACCCTCGTGAAGCCAGACAAAGCAAAGGCACTCTTGCGCCATCAGGGAGAAAGTTGCAGCTAGTGACCTCATTGCTGAAGTTGGATTTTTTGCTTTCCTCAAAGTCTGGTTAGCAAGCGACCTTTCATAGTTGCATCAAGGTATGAAGAGGTGAAACACACCGAATTTCGAAACCAAGTTAAACAGAAAGAGGCACTGACTCCGTTTGCTTTGGGGGCAGGGAGGAAGTGGACAGCAGTGGCCACGGCCATGGATAAGGGGGAGCAGCCATTGCTATTTTTAATTTTCTTCATGTCTGAAGTCTTCCTGTACTTACTCACTGAAATACACCATTCCCAGAGTACATTAGGTCACCGTACATGGCACATGAGGATTCACAAGCTTAGAAAGAGTCATATGCTTTATGTAGCCACAGACTTCCCTAGAGAAGTTGGGTATTAAAATAATAGAGCTCTTCATAAAGAACTAATAAAGGTTCTCTCTCTCTCTCTCTCTCTCTCTCTCTCTCTCTCTCTCTCTCTGTAAGCCACAGCTGAACATTTCAGAGAGCGTCAGCCTCACAGGAAGCAGCAGTATTTGTGAGCCGGGGAGACTCGCGCCAGGCAGTTCCCAGGAAGCACATTCGCTCTTTGAACCAGCTGGAACTTTCTGCGTTGCCTTGATTTTGTACGTGGTTCATTTTCTTTTGACAACCCACTTCCCCTCACATACTGTTCCCACCTTTTTTTTCTTTTTTAATCACATTAAGCTCCACCCCCAAACGTGAGGTGTGAATGACCACAGGAGCAGGTGAGACTGAGAAGGGGCTGTGTGGATTTCTCAAGGTCACACAGCCAGTCTGGTCCATATCAGGAGTCTGAATCTGGAACCAAGTCCAAGCTCTTTCCATTCCCCAGAGTTGGCATGGGAGCTCCTGAGTAAAGAAATGTGGGCCCCAAAAAGCTGTGTGGTCTCAGG
The DNA here is from genome assembly GCF_018167655.1 of Microtus oregoni. Classification (NCBI taxonomy): domain Eukaryota; kingdom Metazoa; phylum Chordata; class Mammalia; order Rodentia; family Cricetidae; genus Microtus; species Microtus oregoni. The sequence goes on along the minus strand of NW_024543976.1, from coordinate 797,125 downwards.
AGAACTAGCATTGCTAGCCTCCAATGTCTCCCCCTTCTCCCTCTTTGTCTCCCTTTCCCCCTTCCTCCTTCCCTCCCTCCCTCCCTCCCTCCCTCCCTCCCTCCCTCCCTCCCTCCCTTTCTTTCTCCTTTTTGACAGGCTCACTAATTTGCCCAGGCTGGCCTGTAATCCTGAATGCTCCCGCCTCTGCTTCCTGAGCACTAGAATTACGTGTGTTCACCATTCCACCCAGTGCACACACCCGCCTCTCGCTGTTGAAAGGGTGACACGGGACGGGATGATTGATACACGTGAAGCTCACGAGATAGCGAGCAGGCACTGTTAATATTAGCTTTTGCTGTTCGTACATAGGAGGAGGTGACACCAGGAGAAGCAAGCCCACTGCCAGTTGACACTTCAGAATAGCTAAGCTACGACTGCCCACACTGGGCTCAAATGGCCCTTTGCTTGTTGAATCATTAATAGCCAAGGGAATGCCTCGCTGGTAACCTGCGTGCTCAGGCCGCAGGAAAGTGTCACCCTAGCAGTGAGGGAGACATTAAATATTTCAGTCGAGCAGCTGCTCAGGACAAAGCTGCCACCCACGGATCCATTACCACCTCCATTAGGTCTCCGTGACACGTCACAAAACCTAGACTTTAAGAACTTAACTCACAACACTGGCAGTGTCACGTAGAGTAACTTTGTATAAGAAACTCAGTTTCAGAAAGACGACGTGTTATTTTTCAGAACTAGAAACGGGCTTCACATCTGACACCTTTGCCACAATATACCGGGGTAGCCTTGCCAGCCTGAGACACACTACACCGGCCAGACCAAAATAGTCCTTAGTTGTTTATCAGCAATGTGTAACTGTAAATAGGAGAGCCCAGTGCTGAATGCGTTGGGACTACCTTACAGAACTCTCTTTAGGCCAGCATCCCATTTACAGACTAAAATTCAGATATTATATAACCAAGCTCACATTTCAGGAGTGAAAGACCTTGATAAAGGGACTGGACCATCCAGTGTTTGTTTTTAATCCAGCTGAGAAAAAAAAAGTCTTCCATACCATATCCCGTGATTTGGCAACTTCACATCCGTGACTTAATGGAGCTCGTTTTTGATTATCTGCATATATGTTTAATGTTTGATTAATTCATTATCTGCTGCTCTCAAGCCAGGGACCCTCCCTGGTCAGGTGTTCACCTCACCTGTTTACACAGGCCAGCTCCCAAAGGGAAGTTTAGCTCCTAGCTCCTTAGAAGACTGGCCGAAGCAAAGGCCATCTAACGACTCCGAGACAGTAGCGAATCCTGCATTTCCCCAGGATCTCTGGAGTTAGAGCACTGCTGTTTGAATCTTATCCATCTCTAGCTTCAATGGAACAAAAAGCACCTCCAGAGACGACAACTACATAGGACTCACAGGTGCCCAGATGCTGTCTCTGCCTTGCATGGTCTCCACCACACTATGCCTTACACACATGTGTGCACATGCATGCGAGCGTGCACACACACACACACACACACACACACACACACACCACCCAGCAGGTGAACAAAAGCTGCAGCTGCATATTGTAATATCACCAAGGTGTTTCTTATCTAAGTTTTAACTTCATTTAAAGATCCTATCAAAGAGAGGCAGGTCTGTATAAATATGATTAAAATACATTATAGGCATGTATGACATTGTCAATAAAGAAGAAATTTTCAAAAGTAACAAGGCATGGGAGTGGGGCGCTGAGGCTGGAGAGATGGCAGAGAGGTTAACATGGTGCGGGTGTGGGGTGCTGAGGCTGGAGAGGTGGCAGAGAGGTTAAGAGCACTTGCTGCTCTTCCAGAGGGCCTAGGTTTGATTGCCAGCATCGACATGGTACCTCACAACCACCTGTAACTCCACTTCCAGGATGTCTAACACCCTCTTCTGGGTCTACACAAATGTGTACAGACATGCATGCAAGCAAAGAGTCCACACACAGAAAATACTATCTGTAAACATATAACGGAGTGGAGTAAGATGGCTGGAAGTGTAAAAAGTATTTGCTGCCAACCCTGAAGACCTTAGTTCAATTCCCAGGACCCACATTGTGAAAAGAGAGAATCAGCTCTCTCAAATTGTTTCCACACACACAAACTACACACAAAAACATCTATAATCAATCAATCGATGTAATTTTAAAAACCTTATAAAAATAAATAATATGGGAAACAGTAAGTAATGTCAATTTTCTGAAATGTGCATATATATATAGATATGTTATTCATATTTCAGAAATTATATGAAATCCATAGAAACGTAGCCCATTCTAATAGTCCTAAAAATATGATGTGTTTGAAAACAAGAATCCAGAGGTCAAAAATGTCCTTAATTAAATGTTCTTAGGTATCACTCACTCTGGAAGCTAAGGCAGGGCTGTACTGGAGGGACCATGGCTTCTCCAGTTCACAATCCCCAGTCAGCCAGTCTGAATTTTCTTCAGTCCTGTTAGAGATCTAAATTGAGGAAGCCCAGACAAGCACCATTACTATTCCCAAATGAAAGACAAAGAAACAGGCTTCCAGAAAGTTAAAACAATGTCTTGGTGCCATACAGCCAGTAGGTAAAGTTAGAATTGCAAGTGAGCTCCGTTTCACCCCCAAATTGGTCCCCACACTTGGTTTGTTTGTCCTCTAGGAGTGAGGGAACACCACACACACAACACTGAAAGGCAAGAGAGATACAGGGGTAATTTTCAAAGTCTATCTGCAAGAGAGAAGGTGCCTTCTAGAACACTGTAGCCAATACAGGGTATGCCAAGTTAGCACGTGGGCAATAGCCACAATTTCTCACAAAGAGCAGGGACAACCAACCATGTAACCAGACTGTTTCCACATTAGAAGTCCCGGAGTGGGGGGAAGGGATCATTCTCCCGGATTCACCTGCTATTAATATTTTCCTATTTGTTTTATGCTCATATGTACATGTAAATGTGTGCATATACACATTCACATTACACACACACACACACACACACACACACACACACACACACAGAGGTCCTGTCCTGCATGATCTCCCTAGCACACGGATTTGCACATTTCTCCCCTGGATCATCTGAGGGTAAGTCACATAGTTAAGTCAAGTCCCTTCCTCCTGTGCCTAACTACTTCCAGGTAAGCATGGTATAATTGTCAACTTTAGCCAATTCAACATGAACAATAACATTAATAAGACCTCTACTTTGTCCTGTACCCAATAATGCCATTTGTAGTGCTGTTTTCCTTTAGTACAAGATCCATTCTATAATCAGGCAGTTCTCAGTTGGCCACACTGTTCCATCTTTAATTTGTTTTACAACATACACAAATATTTAATTTTCATTCACTTGCATTCAGAAGCTTGATTCTCTTCATTGTACTGGGGATCAAACACAGGGTGCCCATTACGCTAGACAATGCTACCATGGAGACACACCCAAGCCCATTCTTCATTTTATTTTTAATTTTTTAAACTCTACTTACTTATTTTTATATATGTGTGTACATGGAGGTCAGAGAAAATCTTGTGAAGTTAGTTTTCTCCTTCCACCACATGGGTCCCATGGATTGATTGGGCTCAGGTCACCTGCTTTGGTGGCAAGCACTTTTATCCACTGAGTCATCCTTCTGGTCCCATATCTTCCTTAATTTTCATAAAACCTATCTTATTTTTATTTATGTGTATGTATGTATTTATGTGTATTTATGTGTATGTGTTCACATGTGCAGGAATCCACAGTAGTCAGAAGGGGGCACTAGGGGACATTGGGACCCCTGGAGCTGGAATCACAGGTGGTCGTGAGTCACCTGACATGGGTGCTGAACTCCCATCCTCTCCAAGAGCAGTACACATGCCCTTAACAAGTGAGCCATCTCTCTACCTCCAGAATTGCCCACCACATGTGGCATCCGTCGGTGGTTCGCTCCTGAGACAACCTGTAGTATAAAGGCCACAAAGGATGACTTCCCAACACAAACGCCCTTCCATGTTTACCAGCTTGGACCACACACTGGAATCATAATCTCCCTTCTGCCCATCTATTGTCAATCATTGTAAATGTGCATGTTCCCCCTTTTCCTGATGGTTTATAATCTCTCATGGCCAACTGCTGTTTGAACAACCCAGATTTGGTTGACAGGAGTTCATTTAAAGTGTACCCTGTAACAAACAGGTTGTCATCGTTCTTTGAGAATTTCCATACTCTGGGACACTAATGAGATATTCCAGCCTCAGGTTATACTCCCAGCCCTCTAGTCTGTCCTTTCTGTAGATGTGCCTGGTTCTTTACAAAGGACAATGGCAAGAGAAGAGATGATCTCAAGGAGGAATGTGCCTACTGCTATTGGCACTCTGTCCAGTTAGGGTTTCTATTGCTGTGATGAAACACCATGACCAAAAGCAAGTTGGGGAGGAAAGGGTTTGTTTGGCTCACACTTCAACATTGCCATTCATAACTGGAGAAGTCAGGACAGGAACTCAAACAAGGAAGGATCCTGGAGGCAGGAGCTAACGCAGAGGCCATGGAAGGGGGCTGCTTACTGACTTGCTTCCCGTGGCTTGCTTAGCCTGCTTTCTTATAGAACCCAGGACCAGCAGCCCAGGGATGGTACCACCCACCATGGGCTGGACCCTCCCCAGTTGATCACTAATTGAGAAAATGCCTTGCAGCTGGATCTCATGGGGGCATTTCCTCAGCTGAGGCTCCTTCCTCTCTGATGACTCTAGCTTGTGTCAAGCTGACACACAAAACCAGCCAGTACACAGTCCATTCCTTTACCCTGTGGTGAGCAAAGTTCAGTATTATATGCAGATATACAGATGTGCTGTGTATGCACATAGAATATTTGGAATGCTTTACACATACATATTTACAAATTGAGTTTACAACCACACCTAAATTCCAACTGATCTCTACAGTGTCCTCTTACCTCTCCCGCACTTCGTGTCTTATATTCCATGAGAACCTTGGCTGCCCCAAACCATCCTCATTTGTTCAGTGCTAAAATGAACCTAGTTTTTTTTTCAAATTGCTTTACCAATATTACTATATAGCACACTAAAACAGTTGGTATTTCTTTGTAATTATCCTCTATCACTGGGATTAGCTATTTTTCTCATCACTGTGACTAAAACATTCATCCTGGGTAGTTTTTTTGTTTTTTGTTTTCTTTTTTCTTTTTTTGTCAACTCGTATAAGCTAGGATCATCTGGAAAGAGGGAATATTAATTGAGACAATGTCTCAACAGACTGACCTGTTGGAAACCTGTGGGGACATTTTTGTGACTGATGATTGATGTGGTAGGGGACATCACTGTGGGTGGTACTACACCTGGGTTGTATAAGAAAGCAGACTGAGCAAGCCATGAAGAACAAGCCAGTGAGCAGCACTCCTCTGTGGCCCCTGCTTCAGGCCCTGCCTACAAGATCCTCTTGAGTTAACCACCTCGCTTTCTCTTCATGATGGACTATAGGCTGTAAGACGAAATAAACTCTCTGCTTCCTTCCCGGATTGCTTTTGGTCATGGCATTTATCACAGCAATAGAAACCTAACTAGAACAACACCCAACAGAAACAGACTACAGGGGGAGAGGCTTATTCAGGCATATGGTTTATGGAATACAGTTCATCATGGCAAAGAATACCTGGTGGCTGGAGAGACTACAGACACATGACAGTCAGTACTCGAGCACAGCGTGTCACATCTTGGTGGATCAGGCAGAACGTGGGTCCGAGTGGGACCAGGTGCCAACACCAAGACCAGTCCCTAGAAGACTCCAGTAGCCAGCTAGGCTCTGTGTCCCGCAGGTCCCAGGCTCCCTCCAACAATGCCACTGATTGTACAAATAGGTTCATTTATTTCCTTTTGCTTTTAGCTTTTTAGGGTCTCCTGTTCCTATTCTCATTGACTTAGGCCATCTTTTACGTGTGGAAAGACAACTCTCGACGAAACCAAAAGTGTGCAAAGGGACAAGCGTAGAAAAGTATTCCTCGTCCTCCCACCATGCATAGACTGGCTGCTCTGTTCGGCCTTCCTGTGGTCTATGCGAAGGTCAACAGAGGTGTGGATTTTTTCTTATGTCTCTCTTACAAATTCATATTCTAGACACTCTCTATACTTTCCTTTTCTTAGTTAACTTCTGGAAATCACTAGATGTTACTGTTTGAAGAACTGAGTACAAGAAGAAAGTGTTTATGTTTATGGACATCATTTTCTTAGTTCCTTTTTTTGGAGCCACCGTCTTGCTATGCATCTCTGGCTAGCTGGGGACACTCAATCACCCTGCCTCACCCTCCAGAGTGCTCAGATTGGAAGCATGCACACCGTGCCATTTTAGAAAGACTTTAAAAAGAAATCTATAAATCCCACCACATATTTTGCTTCCATCCCTTCTCTGTTCTCCAAGACAGAAGTCCTTACCTACACTTCCATATGATTCAAGTATAGCTTTCCTTTAAGTGCTCAAGGTAGCAGGACTGATATAATATTACTATGAATTTACTAACCAGGGCCCTTCCCCAGGGAACATTTCTATCCAAGGTGGTGAGCGTTCTATGATATGACATGCAATAACAGCTAAGTAAATATTCACATACAGGGAATATAGTAAAAGGTTCATTCAACGAACCTTTTATCTGAGCGATAATTAGCAACCCCTATCAAGTGCTCATAAAAGGAACCAGGCAGGGGAAAAGGCACCTGGATGACTCAGAATTGCCTACTGGCCCCACGGGTGACTCCCAACCCTCCCTTTACAAATTCAAGGCCACAATTCAAGCCCCTTTGCTCCCATTCTCCCACGCTTCCCAACATTGAGGCGAGCTGCCAGGAGGTCCTCTCATTTTGTCACCAGCACCCAAGTTCAAAGGCACCAGGGAGGGGCAAACATTCCAAACCGCTTAACACCAACAAGAGGGGGGCAGATGATGTGATAATAGGTTTTTCTTAATCTCTCTCATGTACGAACTCCCAGGGAAACAAAACAGTTAAAATTTATCCACTCAGCCCAGTGAGAGTGATTGATATATATATATATATATATATATATATATATATATATATATTAAAGGAGACTGAATCTCCCTTGTAGTCCACACCAGCTTCAAAGTTGTCATCCTCCTGCCTCCTTGAGTGTAGGGATGACACGTGGTTCCAGAGTGGTTTTAATCAGTCCAAGATACATAAGTGGAAGAAAGCCAAATGAGGAATTAAGTAATAACGATACCCTAATTAACCAAGTCTTTTTATAAATGTGATCACCCTGGAGTAATGCAGAGACCAGAGTGGCTGCTGTCTCTGCGACAGTTGGTTATGATTCGGATCTAAAGCCACCCCTGAGGGATGTGGTAAAGGGCTAGGCTGGTGGGCATCTGGGAAATGGCTGCCTCATAACGACTGGTACATTCCTAACTTGATGGTATCTTTTCGAAGGTGAGGCTTGCTTCTCTGTTCCTCCCCACTCCTCTTCCCTCCTCCCTTCTCTCTGTCTCTCTCTCTCATTTCCTCTCCCCCTCTTTCCATTTCTCCTTCCTTCCTCTTCCTTCCTCCACCCACCATGACATCATCTGCCAGAGATGACCGTTTTGGTCCTCTGTACACTCTTCATTATGATCTGTGGCCTTGTCTCAGGCCTGAATTACTGGAGACAAGTGAGTGGAAGAAATTGTTTATTCTTTAAATATTTCCCCCCCTCAACTGTTTTGTTAGCTGAGCGATGAAAACTGACCAACACACTTTGGGAGGAGAGGCAGAGGAAAAGTCCTGATCCTAGGTCCCTGCCTAGTAACAAGGGCTGTCAGCTCCGGCACTGTCTGAGGAGAACCCTCCCAGGAACAGTCTGTCACCACCCATACCCTCCCTTTGGACTTCCTTAAACTGAACACTGGTCTCCATTGAGGGAAAGCCAGTGACTTCCACAAAAGCCAGCCCAGAAGAATGCCCATCTGGACTCTGCTCCCAAACAGCCCATTGTACAACTGTGTAATAAGAAAATGCAGCCACCCGATACCCTCCTCTCTGTTCACCAAGGTATTCTGTGGTAAAATCCAACCTCGAAAGGTCCAAAAACTGTTTCTAGAAAAGGAACATGAGCCCCACAGAAATAGAAAAAAAAAAAAACCCACATTTTCCAAGTCTGTACTTGGATTCAAATGTACTCCAGAGAGAGCAGCTAAAAAGGCCACTCTGACTAACGGAAATGACACCCCAGGAACACTATCTCTGAACGCCTTTGCTAAGAGCACACAGAGTCACGGGAATGCCGTCACCTCCACTGCCAGGTGATATTCCAAAGGGGATTTCTCAAAGTAAGAGGGAAAAGGACTAGAAACTGGGCATGGTGCCATAACTGACACGGAGTTTGAGGCCACCAGGGCCACACAGAGAGATCTTGAAGAGAGGGGGATGAGGAGGGAGGAAAGAAAGGATGGGGGTTATCCCTGAAGGAACAGCAGTAGTCTAGCGTGCCTCCTAGACCAGGACACATTCCTGTCTGTGCTCCAGTTAGCACGGTCACTGAGAGCTCTTGCCCTGATCAGTGGTTCTGAAGAGGGACCACACAAGGTCACAATAGACTGTGGAGCCCTGGCCTCCCTGAGCATGGCCTGGGGCAGGGGAGTTCTGTTTCTAGGTGTCTCCAAAAGATGCCTGAGGTTCTACTGGCACCCAATTTCAATTCCATGAGGCAACCACCCTCCCTCCCTTGCTTCCTCCTCCTCTTCCTCTCTCTCCCTTATTTTTTTTCTTTTTCTATCCTTTAAAAATCAATAGGCCAGGTTTTTGTTTATTTGTGGGTTTTTTGTAGTTTCATGTTTAAAAAACTTAAGAAGTACAGAGGATTTCCCTATGTCTGAATTAGGGTTTCTATTGTTGTGATGAAACACCACAACTAAAAGCAAGTTGGGGAGTGAAGGGTTCATAGCTTACACTTCCACATTGTAGAACATCACTGAAGGAGTCAGGACAGGAACCTGGAGCCAGGAGCCGATGCACAGGCCACGGAGGATGCTGCTCACTGGCTTGCTCAGCCTGCTTTCTTATAAAACCCAGGACCATCAGCCCAGGAGTAGCAACACCCACAATGGACTGGGACCTCCCCACCAATCACTAATTAAGAAAATGTCTTACAGGTGGATTTTATGGGAGCATTTTCTCAGTTGAGGTTCCCTCCTACGGGAGAACTCTAGCTTCTGTCAAGACGACATAAAAGCAGCCACAGCCTCCTATCAGCCTGTGGCCTCTCCCTTAATGTTCCGTATCCCAAATTACTATAATTACTACAATTGATGGGTCGATTATTAACTAAAGCCCATGGATGATGGTGGGTTTTGCCAGTGATGTTATATATTCTGCAGTGTGACAAACCTGTAGTGACCCTATTTTCCCACTAAGGAGCACAGTGCACTGAGGGGTGGGGTGTCCAGAAAGGCAGGAGTGAGGAGAAGGCTACTTACTGATGCCAACCGATCCTAAAGTTAGCCTGAGCCAGAACTGCTCCCACGGAGCAGCAGTGAGATGGCCAAATACCAAAGACAGGAAAACATACTTTTCCCCCTATTCCAGTTTCCCCTATGAACACAAATACACTTTCTCTGTCATTTAAACTTCCAGACCCATAAGTATTCCCTGGTGATGTAATGTTCTTCCAGGACACAATGAATCACACAGTCTGGGTCCGTGTAGCGTCAACTAGTACTTTTTTTTTTTAAGTTTAGTTTAAGAGATGGAAGCCAGATGTTGACAGAGTTTACGACTCATGATTTAGAGATACTTAGCACCTCAGGTTGCGTTTAAAATCGAGAGTTAATATAATGAGACAGACTGAGAAGGAGGAAGCTCCCTAAACGTGCATGTCTGTAGCTTCCTAGCTATTTCCACGGCTTACATTCTAAAAATGGGATCATTATCCAAAATAACTCTCTCAAGATGGAGCTCCACTTCTGCAAGTGAAATCAGAACTGGCAGCAACATCTGAACATTCACATTTTTATACGCATTTTATAAACATTTCCAGTTTTTGTTAGAATCAATGAAATCAACAAAATACATACTACTGGCTTTGTTTCTTTCAATACGATGGTGTACTATGTAATAGGTACTCACTATATAGGTTTTCAGTAAGCAAAGAAATGTTTTTAAAGAGGATTTGGAGATTTTTATCTTCTTCGGACATTTACCCTTGAATTAAGCTTTCTGTTCCAAGTATCTAGTTGTGAAAAAAATGGAAAATATACACTAGTGAGGATGTGGAAATATTGGAGCCCCTGCTCACTGCTGATGGGAATATGGAACAGTGTAGCCGTTTTGTAGGGAAAACAGATGAGAGCTCCTGAGAAAAATCAAGCACAGACTGACCAATCTATCAGCCCCACTTGGAGGTCTTTACCCCTGCCTGAACCTGAAAGCAGGGATTAGGACAGACACTCGTACATCCGTGTCCTGAGCAGCATTGGATAATCAAACAACAGAAGTAATCAGATGTCTATCAGATGACCTGATAAGAAAACCATAGGGTATATGCAATGAAATACTGTTCCGGCACAAAAGGAATTTCCTAAGCAAATTATAACACAGGTAGACCTGAAGACAGTTCAGTAAGCAAAACAAGCCAGCCACAAAAGGGCAGACCTTGCAGATTCCACCTCCATGAGGATCCGGAGCAGTCAAACTCAGAGACAGAAAGCAGAATGACTGCTGGGGACTAAGGGAAGGGAAAGAGAAGCTGCTAGAAGGACACAGGGTTTCATAGTTGAGCAAACAAAAGTGTTCTATGATGGGGACCCGAGAGATGGCTGAGTAGTAAAGCTCACTGACTTCTCTTCTAGAGGACCTGTGTTCAATCCTCAGCACCCACATGGCAGCTCACAACCATCTGTTCCAGAGTATCAAATGCTTCTGGTCTTTTAGGGCACTCTACATACGTGGTGCACAGACATGCGTGCACGCAAAACACCCTGTGCATAAAATATTTTTTAAATAATGATTTTTTTATACTATGCATGTATTACCACACAATGATTTTAGTTATTTGTTTGCAGGTGTCTGTACAATTTTATTTATTTAGTGTTAGAGACAAGAGTCTTGCTATGTGTCCCTAGCTGGCCTGGAACTTGCTATGTGGACCTTACTGGCATTTGTCTTTGGGACAGTCTCACTATGGATGCCAGGATATCCCAGAACTTACTATTTCCAGGTTCAGCCAGGGTTGCTGGCCAATGCACAAGTGTTTAATAATATATAAGCATTTTTAATAGAGAAAGGAGACAAGGTTAACATTGATTTCAGCATTAAAAAATAATAACCAGACTAGAGAAGCTGCTTTTAAAAAGTAACAGATTTTCTGCCTTCATGTGTTCACGAGCATTTGTTCCCCTAGTCCCGGCTGCACGTGCCTGGCTAGGGATAGGACTGCAAACAGGAGTCATAAGTCCCTACCTCCATGGGACTTAGTGGTCGGCAGGTGGATGGTTCTCAAACACTTAGGTGCCTCAGAACCCACTGGACGGCTTTTCCATTGCTGGGCCCTTACTCTCAATCATTTGGATTTAGAAGCTCAGGGGCGCTCCTGGGAATGCCCATGTCTGGCAAGCCCTTGCATAAACCCTTTGAGAAGTTCCTGTTGGCTGGAGGGATGGCTCAGCTGGGAAAGGCGAGGCTCACAACGAGAAACAGAAGTTCTTGTGAGGTGGGAAATGGGTAAACGAGCAAGAGCTAACAGCGATGACGAGGATTCATTTGGAGAGGTACAGACTCCATCCGCCTTAGAAGTCCCAGCAGAGGTGCCACAGAGGCTGAGCTCTGTACCGAGATGCTGGAGGGACCCAGGTGGAGGAAGAGACGGCATTTAGGACGGCAGGCCCAGCGCTTGCATAGTTCTAGCAATAAGACCACGCAGCCCTTGCTCTGGGAGCGGAGACCTCCAAGTCACGGGAGCTTAAGGGCGATAGGAAAGTTATGAATAAGAGATGGGTAAAGCAGGCCATGAAGGGCCTTAAAGAGCCTAGACTTTATCCAAGGGCAAAGGGGAGGCAGCCTCGGTCAGCGTCTAATGCCGATAGAGCACTGAAGGACCAGAGCTAGGCCATCCCTGGGAAAACCCAGGACCTGAGGGGCTTAGGAAGGTGGTAGTAACTCTAGAACTTGCCTGGTTCTAGGTTTTAGCAAACTCTCCCGCTGCTTGAGCTGTGCGCTGTTTTAGGCAAGGCCTGGTATTATCCAGTACAGTAGCCACCAACCACGTGGGGCTGTGTTAACATAATTAGCAGAGACTCGGTTAAAAGCCAGTTTCTCGGTTGCTTTGGCACATTTCAAAGGCTTAGCGGCCATGTGTGGCTGGCTAGTGGCTGTACACACGACACTTCGCCACATAAATCCTAACTGGACAGCTCTGGTTCAGGAAGTGGTTACAGGGTTGGAGCCAAGACTCCTCGGGCATTTTGGTATTAGAGAATGAAAAAAGAAATCAACAGGCTTGAGCTATCTTTTTTTTTTTTTTTTTGCTTGTATTTACTCAAATTTATTTTTTTAAAGCCCTCTCCCTTCATTCTCCACAGATGGAAAATTCCATTTCCACACTCCAGTGTTTAGCTCCAAGGATTAGACTGTATGCCTAGACTGTATCCATTTCTTATTTCTTTTTTAAAAAATTTTATTGATTTTTATTGAGCTCTACATTTTTCTCTGCTCCCCTCCCTGCCTCTCCCCTCCCCTTCAACCCTCTCCCAAGGTCCCCATGTTCCCAATTTACTCAGGAGATCTTGTTTTTTTTTTCTACTTCTCGTGTAGATTAGATCTATGTAAGTCTCTCTTAGGATCCTCATTGTTTGTCTAGGTTCTCTAGGATTGTGATTTGTGGGCTGGTTTTCTTTGCTTTATGTTTAAAAACTACTTATGAGTGAGTACATGTGATAATTGTCTTTCTGGGTCTGGGTTACCTCACTCAAAATAATGTTTTCTAGCTCCATCCATTTGCCTGCAAAATTCAAGATGTCATTATTTTTTTCTGCTGTGTGGTATTTCGTTGTGTAAATGTACCACTTTTTCCTTATCCATTCTTCAGTTGAGGGGCATTTAGGTTGTTCCCAGGTTCTGGCTATGACAAACAAAGCTGCTATGAACATAGTTGAGCACATGTCCTTGTGGCATGGTTGAGCATCCTTTGGATATATACACCCAAAAGTGTTATTACTGGGTCTTGAGGAAGGTTGGTTCCTAATTTTCTGAGAAATCGCCACACTGACATCCAAAGCAGCTGTACCAGCTTGCACTCCCACCAGCAATGCAGAAGTGTTCCCTTTTCCCCACATCCTCTCCAGCATAAGTTGTCATCAGTGTTTTTGATCTTGGTCATTCTTACGGTGTAAGATGGAATCTCAGAGTTGTTTTGATTTGCATTTCTCTAATGACTAAGGTTGTTGAGCATTTCCTTAAGTGTTTTTAAGCCATTTTAGATTCCTCTGTTGAGAGTTCTCTGTTTATGTCTGTATTCCATTTTTTTTATTGGATTATTTGTTCTTTTGATAACCAATTTCTTGAGTTCTTTGTATATTTAGGAGATCAGACCTCTGTCTGATGTGGGGTTGGTGAAGATATTTTCCCATTCTGTAGGCTGTCATTTTGTCTTGCTGACTGTGTCATTTGCTTTACAGAAGCTTTTCAGTTTTAGGAGGTCCCATTTATTAATTGTTTCAGTGTCTGTGCTACTGGGTTATATTTAGGAAGTGGTCTCCTGTGCCAATGCATTCAAGTGTACTTCCCACATTCTCTTCTATGAGGTTCAGTGTGGCTGGCTTTATGTTGAGGTCTTTGATCCATTTGGACCCAAGTTCTGTGTGTGGTGATAGATATGGGTCTATTTTCATTCTTCTACAGGTTGATATCCAGTTATGCCACCACCATTTGTTAAACATGCTTTCTATTTTCCATTTGATATTTTTTGTCAAAAATCAGGTGTTCAAAGGTGTGTGGATTAATATCCGGGTCTTTGATTCGGTCCCATTGGTCCTCTTGTCTCTTTTTATGCCAGTACCAGGCTGTTTTCAGTACTATATTGAGCTATCATTTAACACAAGACGTACTCCTATATTTACAAGGAAGAAATCTAAAGCTAGATAATTATCAGTTCCTCATTTTACACACACACACTTCCCTGTCTCACACACTCTACAAAAGTCTTCATCCAGCTTTTAAAAGGAAAAACTTTTCTTCAAGCTACTAAGAAAAGTCCTAGAATCTTACTTTTTCTGTAAAGCCATTCCCAAATCCTAAAAATAGCTGCCCACATGAATTGAGAGAGGAAACACATACCTCTGATTAAAACTCTAAAGGGCCACATTTATCAGCTAAGCTTTTAAGGCTTTCTCTGTTGTGCTTTTAATTTGCCCGAGTTAGCATGTGGGACTGACATTACATCAGCTAAGCCTTACTCCCAAGTTCTAAATATAAAGGGTAAGAAATGGGAGCGTGCCAAGCTGGGAGCCAGCCCCGTGCTAAGGACGTAGGTGGTTATCGATGCGAGGAGGAAATGAGTTATGCAGAGCACACACCCAAGAGGAAAGTTTCACCTTGGATTTACCATAGCAGCTATCGTTCTGACCAGTTCCAAAGCCCACGAAGCAAAAGTGGGTGATAGTTCCTACAGACAACAACTCAGACGTGGGTTTACCACCCCAGTCGCTCAGGTAGGTAAGGAAGGGAGGGCCCTAATAGAGAGAATCCAGTGGGTAGACACCCAGAGAGTAGCATGGGCTATCCTCCTCCTGATGCTGAAGAGCAGGTGGCTTTGGGAAGTATATACAGGCAGGCCAGGAACAGCTTCCTAATTCAAAAGTCTCTGGACTAGGCAGGTTAAGGGGAAGGGAAGCGCAACAAGAAAGAAGATCCAGTGCCTGCCCTACATCAATGGTCAGTGTCTGGCCACGCCAACCCCCTTCCCCACAGCCTTGTGTCCTGCCTGCTTCTGGACTCCTCACCTGGGAATGCCTCTCTCTGAGTCTGCCCTGCCAGGACCACCAGCATCTAACCAGTTTCCCCATCACAGCTGTATACAAGTTACATACTAGCAAGCAGAACACAAAAGGGACAATGGGGCGTGAGTAATTTAGCATCTTGCCATTACCAGAGATGGAGACTTCAACTTTTCCACAGGAGGAGGGAGGGACCGAGTGACAGCTGCAACTGACAAGAGAATTAACATGGGGAAATCTTTGATCATAGCAAAATAGAGCTGTTTCTGGTGCAGATAAAAATAAATGAACAAAACTATTTCTGGTGGGGATGGGACACTTACTTTACAAGTTATGGCAGCTTTCCCTCCTTCATTCAAGTGGTTTTATTAAGCTCCATACTGTCTGGCTGGCCTTCAGAAAGGGTGCAATGTATTATTACTACCCAGTTCCCTCCTTCTGCCCCTAGACTAGCCTCTAGATCCTTTGGTTCACCCTCTTTCTAATTCTCAGGACCTGACCAAATTTCCCTTAGGCAAGCTTCCAAAACTCAGGCAGAACTGTTTTTAGACAAGTGCACTTCAAAAGCCAATAGCCGTTTCCTTTCTGATAAGTGATGAGCTTATCAGGGCTGAGATGAACTCAGTCCATATAAGGATACATTCAGTCCACACCAGGAGGCCATGTGCTCCCGGTGAAGCCTTAGGTCCAAATCTTACCGGGACCCCTGATCTTCCAAACTGATGAGCTGCTCAGAATGCACTTAATTTTCAGGGTAAGAATAATAGTACAAACAGCAGGGTACGTGGGTGGCTCACGCCTTTAATCCCAGCACTCAGGAGGCAGAAGTAGGCGGATCTCTGTAAATTTGAGGCCAGCCTAGTCTACATAGTGAGTTCTGGGACAGCTAAGTCTCATAAATAAAATAGTAACAACAAATGAATGCTAACAAACAAGATAGAAGAGCTCTAGTTAAGTAGATGGGCATGTGGTTGGAACAAGGAGAAGACAAATACATAGTATCCATATTCCTAAGGGCGGGCATCATATCTTGAAAGCAAAGAACCCCAGGAAAGACGTCTAGGAGGAAACTAGAGAGTTCTATTCCAGCACAGCAGCCAAACAGCCTGAAAGGCCAAGGTGACAGTAGAAATGGAAGCCATGCCCTGTGGCGCCTGCCTATTATCCCAGCACTTAAGGAACTGAGGCAAGAGGATCACAAGTTAGAGGTCAGCCTGGGCTACACGGGGAAGCCATGTCTCAAAAGACAAACAAAAATCCAAGCATCGGTACCACAGGACATTTGGCAAGGGTACAGTGTGACATCGATTTACCTGGACCTACCTACTGGGTGCTTAAGCTCCCTTAAGGGACGCAAAACCGAACACAAGCCCAAGGACAAAGCCTTCCCAAGCCTAGCTCAAACTCCTTACAGCTGTGCTTGACAAGAGACCTCTAAGGAGCAAGCCTCCCACCTCTAGTGTTCTTCCGCTACCCCAAATCAATGTGATAAGCAGACAGCCATAACCCGTAAAGTTTATAGAGACACAGAAAGGATAAAGACTATAGGGTATATAAATCATATGTAAGGATAAAAAATGTCTAGAGATAACTATATAAAGATAAATCTATAAAGAATAAGCTATAAGTAGTATACAAATTTTATATACATATATGTAGATACATAAAGATAACTATATGAAAGGTAAATTATATGAAGTATGTCTGAAGCAAAGATAAATTTATAAAAGATATAAAGTATACATTTAAAGTACCTGGATTAAATAATTTACAAAGTCTCTATAGTTAAGTATATAAAGACAAGTAGAACGCGAGCCCCATCCTCATACTCCAGGAGGCTCCATGGGAAGAGTAGCCAATACACACCATGCTTAGAAAGAATGTGGAAGAGAGCCTGGGGGCACAGGCTGGGCAACACTGGCTGCTCTCAGAGTGGCTGGAGTGTAATTAATTCGTGGGTAAAAATGATGATGACAGTGGGAAGAAGGGACTGGAAGCAGGATCAGCCAAGGCTAGAAGCACCTGTAACTTGGGTGTTGAAGAAATTGGAGGCTATGAGAGGCGTCCCCTGATTAGGAAAAGTGCTTTCTGCCTACGAGATAATCAGCTGCCAGTGAGCAACATGGCTCCTGCCTTTACGGGTCTTATATCCTCTCAAGACTGAGGGGAGACACGCACCTAGCTCAAGGATATTTAGTTTATTTTTATTATGTGTGTCTGTGTGTATGTTCACATGAGTGAGTGCATGGTGCTTGCGTGTGTGTGTGTGTGTGTGTGTGTGTGTGTGTGCCCTCAGAGTCCAGAAGAAGGTGTTGGATACTCCCTGAACTGGAGTTACAGGCAAGATGTGAGCCTTCCAATGGAAGTTCTAGGTAACAAAAATGGACTCCGATCTTCTGCGAGAGTGGTATATACCCTTAACGACTAAGCCATCTATCTCTCTCTAACCCCACGGAAATATTAATTTACACTGTGATGGAGAAGTAACAGGAAAACGAGGACCAGAAGCATGAGGAAAGAATCTTGGAAGATTTCCTGGGACCAGCAAGTCACATGTGGATGTCCAAAGCCTCCATGGAGGTGAGAGAGGCAGGGCTCGGGGACAACTAGGAATTCTCAGTGCAAAGAGCCTGAGGCCATCCAAATTGGCACAGTCCTCATCAGACAGGAAATTGAAAATCATCACCCTGACCGGCTACTCCAGAGGCAGTGGCTAAAGCAGGTCTGAGGAAAGTCCCTCACCTTCTGCAGGAAGGATACAGCTAGAGGGCAACAAGGCACGACAGGCAGACAGTCCACCAAGCAAAGTCTTTTCCTGATCATTCCATGGGGCAGGAGTAGGGCATAGAGGTCGCTGCTTCTAGAGTTGAGGGAGCATTCTCCAGCTGAAGTCTGTGAGTCCTGAGATTCATCCTCTCACTGACTTAGCCTCTCATGTCCCCGTTCTATGTACACAAGACATTCTGTTAGGAGGGTGGTTCCTGCGGTGTCCACAGGACCCAAGGAAGCTAACTTTACAACTACTTCCTCCACCCAGTTGAAGGCAACACTATCCTTCCGCATGCTCAAAAACAAAACAAAACAAACAAACAAACAAACCCACTCAGTTGTGTGAGTGTCCCTTCCTCCTGCCCCTCTACCCACTAGCTCTGCCTTCCCTCTGGGGAAAGCTCAGGTGTCTCTCATATGGCATCAAGGTAGCCCTTACTCTCTTCCCTCTATCCTCATCATCCACAGTCCAGTTTCAACACGGAAGGCACAGGATACTTCCAGGATGTAAATGGACGGGATCCACCCCTGCCCAAAGCCTTGCCATAGTCCCATTTCTCTCGAGGATAGCCTCAGATCTACCAGCTCGTTCCCACTCACCTCCTCCACCCCCACTCGCTCTGATGCCACCACCAAGGTCCTATTTGGTTTGAGAAGCCTCTGGCATGTTGGTTTCTTGGGGGGCTGTGTAGCCTCAGTTCCTGAACCCACTTTCCCCAGTGATCCCAGGGGGCTCAACTCCTCCCAGTCCCGTAATCTTACTATAAATAACACTTTTAAGGAACCCTATCTTGCTTATCCCTTCCATACGCTCATATTTTTTTTTTGTTAAAGTTCTTTTCTCCCACCCCCTTCCCTGTGTATGTTTCAGGGGAGTTGGTGTGTGAATGTTGAGGCCTGAGGTCCCCAAGTGTCTTGTTTTCCAACTTATTTTTTGAGGCAAGGCTTCTTCTCATTGAACCTGGGGCTCACTGATTCAGCTAGATTGATTGGCCAGTAAGTCCCAGGGATCCTCCTGTCTCTGCCGCCATAGCACTGGGGTTACAGGGGTTCGATGCCATGGCTTCTGGGGCTCTAGCTGAGGTGCTCATGGTTAAAGCAATTTACTACACCATCACTTCCCATCCTCTACCAACCTTCAAACGCTTTGGTGATCTGTCGCTCCCCAGCAGAGCGTACACTTCTGGAAGTTAAGACTTTGCTTCTGTCTGCCTTCAGATGCATACTCAGGCCAAGGACAGACTACACACACAACAACCTTCAGAACATTTGTCCACTGGCTGGAAGGTCACCTTATTAAGGGCTCCCCTAACGACCTGTGTAAAGTCACCAGTCCTGGCCTCTTTTCTACCCCTTACATTATTTCCCCACAGCATCTATCGTCAATATTTGGGTACTTTACCTCCTCTGGTATTGGGATTGGACCCTAGGCAAGTGCGCTACCCCTGAGCTATATCTCCCATAGTGTGATTCTGCTCTCTGTCCACATGAAATTGAGCATTAGCTGCTACATCCAGAATGACTAGGAATGACTAAAGGGTAGGTCCTCAAATATTTGAAAAGTGGGGGAAAGGGGGAGGAAGGGAGTAGAAAGAGAAGGAGAAAGGAAAGAGAGGAAGAAGAAAAAAAGGGAGGGGAATACTCCTGTTTATAGGATTATAAGTGAGAGTCCCCAAAAGAGAAATACACACCCTTATCTGGTTCTGTCTATAGTAAGAGTCTGTCAGGCACGGAGCAATTGAGTAATCATTTCAGCCCTGTCCCCTCCTATGTTGCTGTCACCAAATCGAAGGAGTAGACGGGTGCTGGAATGCCATCAGAGGAAGTGTGAGTCACTGAAAACCAGTTATTATTTGCACATTGCTTTCTTCTAGAGATTTCTGAGCAATAAGTAAAAGGGATTGGCTGAGCTTACTTTCCTGCATACTAAACCAGGCGAGTGTACGCTAAGGTTCAGTTCAGTCGAGAGAGGATACTGAACATCGGAAAACAAAACCGCAGTTTGTAATCTCCAAGGGCTACCCAGGTACCCTTTCCCTCCAGGGTGGCGGGTGTGGCATGCCACCTACAGTTATGAAGGTGATGGTTTATTTCCATAGAGATCCCACCTCAATTCACCAGTAACTTTCTCCTGGGGCCTTAATTAATTCTCATATACCACAGGGCGAAGCTCTGCCATTCTTGAGCTGTTTTATTAATCTGCCTTCATTATCTTCCCTCTGTAGAAGGTAAATCAAGCCAGGAGAAAGCAGAACGTGCAGCATGAGTCTCTGGGTCAGAGAGAGGCCAACTCCTGTTTTGGCGGGCTAGAATACTGGCCTCGCATGAGCAAGGCCCTGGGACACCATCCCTCTAACACAAAAAAACAAACAATTTTTCATAATACAAAGTGTTGGGAGCTGTGAACCCCCAGATCCTGAATTTCTTGTAAACAACTTGTTTTCCCCTGATCTGAGACAGCTTGCAGCTGGTCTGAGCACAAGACCCTCAGCAGTTCCTGATGGCAGGGGAGTGGTTTCTGGTGGGTTTGGCTGGGGCGTGGCCATCCCTATATAAGCTGCCCCTGAACACAATAAAGGGGGCAGTCTTGGGGCATTCTGGCATCAAGGATGACCTGTGTCTCTGTGTTTTTGTGTGTTTTAATCTCCAGCCCCTTGCCCAGTTCACGAACTGTATGGCGGTGCATAGAGCGCAGACGGATGTCATGCGCCACAACAAAAGACCCTCTACCTTTTGTTTTTTGAGGTAGGGTCTTTCATGTAGCCTCAGCTGGCCTCAAACTCTCTATATATCTAAGGATGGCCTTGAACTCCTCATCTTTTTACAGAAGTTGCTCAAAAGTAGGGCACCTGGATGTTTCTGGCTAAAAGCAGTGAGAAAACAGCTGACTTTCCTGACTCCACTCCAGCCCTGTTATGCTATGTGTTACTTGCTTTTTCTTCCCCCTGTGGAAGGTTTTTCAACTGTTCCCTCCATTCATCTCATGTAGTAATCTGAGAGCAGACTCCAATATGAGAAGCTACCCAGACTTCCGTCTGTTCTGTAGCTGCCAGACTCCAGAGAAGGACAAGCGACCACCATAATCCACTCTCATTTCCTTGGGGAGCATATAGACACATTTATAGATACAAAGTCTGCCTTTAGATGTTTAACCAGTAGACATGGGATGGCTGCAAGCCTTGGAGAAAGGAGCTGGGTAGGCAGGGTGGGAGGGATGATCAAAAGATATAATTTCACGTCCCACGAGACTGTGCCTTCAAAGGGTAGACCACTGAATGCATTGCTTGTACTAAACAGTAGGCTAGATGAGGTGCCACAAACCTATAATTCTAGCGCACAAAAGGCTGAAATAGGAAGATAAATTGAGGCTAGCCTTGGCTGGACAGTAAGAGATGATAGATAGATAGATAGATAGATAGATAGATAGATAGATAGATAGATGATGAATGGATGGATGGATGGATGGATGGAGTCAGACAGACAGGTCATAGATAAAACCTATGCAAACAAAACAAATAACACAAGATTAAAAACTGAAGGTCTGAAACTGTTTTTGTTGGAACCCTTGATTAGGAAATAGCAAGGGCCAGTTTTCTATCTCAGCTGAGAGTGATAATGGACATCTGAAGGCCTTCTACCCAGACAGCGAACTCTGCAAAGGTAAGGAAGCCTTTAGTTCCACTGTCAATCTTGGACCTGATGTTAGTTATTGATTGCTACCTAACAAGATCCCCCTAAATGAGAAATTCTTTGTCAGTTTCAGGGACACAGGAGGCTGGGCATAGCCCAGGGTATAGTTAAGGTGCTGGCTGGGTGGCAGTCATGTGAAGTTCCAATCAGAGAGGATCCAATTACAAGCTTGCTCTCTGGGCTGCCGGCAGGATTCAGTTCCTTGTGAACACCTGGCTAGAGGCCACTCCAGGTCTTTGCCACGTCATCTCTCCCATCTGGCAGATCCAATATGGCAACTGGCTTCTCTCAGACAAAGAATGCCAGAGAATTCGAGAAAGGGGGATGACTCTCTTTCTATAACCTAGCTTCAGAGGAATGGCTAACCCATAAGAGGGACCTCTCAGAGGCAAACTCCTATATCATGTCCCTTTCCTTATTTTTGGCTAAAAGGCTATTGTGCAAGCTAAGCGTGGCCATATCACACATACATAATACACATGTACATGTGCTCCATGACTGTGAACTGAAAGTGTTCTCTACCATATCCCTTAACTGGGCATCTTGCGAAAGGGCCAAGCCCTATGTGAACATGTGTAGAGTGCCTGAGTAAAATTCCTTGCTTTCTCTACTGAGGGAAACATTGCTTTGGAAATACCCCTGTACTCTCTTGCCTACTCCAGGCAATAGCTATCTCTCTTCTCTTTGATGCCAAGCTGTGCTTATGGTGACTTTGTACTCATCCGGCTAGAAATCGATTGTATTGGGTTACAGTGTGACCCCTCCACTCTGGCCAGAGTCTCTCCGTGAGACTGGCTCATTAGGTCTAACCTCTATTCACTTCAAGATTACCCAGAAACACAAAAAGCCACAGAAGCATGAGCCAGAAGATTCTTCATCAGAATCCAAATTTGGTCAAGGAGGCTTCAGGGAACAAGCCTGAGAGAGGTCTAGTAGTAAAACAAAACCCAGGGAAATTACAGAAGGATTCTCAGATGCTTTAGTGGGGCCCAAATATGGTCAAAAGAAGTCTGAGAAGGCTTTTCTGGAACAACTCGAAGAAGTCTAGCAGAGAAAAAAAAAAAGAAAAAAACCACAGAGAAATCACGTCACCCAAACTGGTTTCCGGAGGGAGGGGCAGAGACTCATGGACCGCAAGATCGCAGAGAGTCAAAGTGAAATCTAGGCTCGATTGTGAAATCTGGAGTTAGCAGCAGCTAGGGCCCCGTGCCGAATTCTTAAATCTCAGCAATGTTAAACGTGGTGTCACTATTTCCTCTTGTGGCAATTGATAATAAACCTCAATTTGTATAACGAAAGGAAATATTTATGTGCAATGTTAAACTTTTCCTGCCGAATCTATTACAAATATGGGCAAGAGAAGCCAAATAAAGCAACTAAATAAAACCCATGCTTATGGTTCTCATAACATAGTGATCATTATAAATCTTAAAGTTATGGCTGGAGAGATGGTTCAGTGGGTTAAAGGCACTTGCCAAGAAACCCAATAAATCTGAGTCCCATCCCCGGGATCCACATGAAAGGAGAAAACATAATCCTAGGTGTCCTTTGGCTTCCACGTGCATGTGTATTTGCTTACACCCCATCCATTCGCCATGCACACATGACATATAGGTAAATATAATTAAAAGATTTCACAAGTATGTTTGTAAATATAAATTTGTTTTGGTACATATCAATAAGCACAGAGAAACTTTTTTAATGCTGAAGTTGGAAAGGCAAGGCCAAAGATAATTTTAAATCTATTGTGCACTAGCGTAAGCCCTTGGAAAGGCTAAAATAGCTTCAACGTGCTAAAGTTCTTTTAAAAAAACCATTAGAAAACGTGCAACTTTACAGTGACTGCAAACGCAGCCAAAGGTTTTTATAGGACTGGCTGGGTTTGGCAAAGGGGCCGTGCTGCTGGCTCCCAGCTCCCTCAGCACAGCTGTGAAGAATATCCTGTCGTCTGTTTACATATATCCATGCTCCGGGAATTGAACAATTAAAAGCCGTGATGGGCTGGCTTCCGCTGCAGAGCTGGTGGGAGAAGAAAGACTGTAGCTTCTGGGAAGAAACAGGGAGGGGAAATCACAATGACTTGGCAAAGGGGGATTCTGGAATTGGCCAGGTCTACTCAAAGCTGGAGGGAGTCTGTTGCAACTCCGAGAAATAGGACTGCATGGTCTTTACCGTCCACAGCTCTCAGACGCTCTTAATTGTCTTTAGCCAGGAGGGATTATCCAGAAGAAATAATACTGTACATAACATGGGAAATTTTTATCTTACGGATGGATTCATCTAAACAGAGAGAAATAGTGGGTCCAGATTTCTTTCTCTATTTCATTTCCCAGCTACCCAGCCTGCTTCGCACTATAAGGGACTAGGAAATGACTTCCAAGTGGTCAAGAGTCCAGTCTCAACAGCCACATCACTGATTTTACCTGATTCATGCTGATGACAACTTCCTTTTCTTGGTGATGCTTCTGACCCACAGGGCTGTGGCCTGGCAGCTGCTGGCTGCCCAAAGGATGATTTGGGGTCAGACAGCTATTTACTGGTCATAAAATCAGGGCTGAAGACTATTCATGCAATCACAGCTGGTTAGATAGGAATAATCTCTAAGAGCATCAGAAGGCAGGCCCTCTGAGCATAGCCACCTGCTTGAAGTCACCTGAGAAACCACAAGAAGAGAAGACATAGAGCCTGGGAACTTCTGCTTACTT
The DNA here is from genome assembly GCF_018167655.1 of Microtus oregoni. Taxonomy (NCBI): domain Eukaryota; kingdom Metazoa; phylum Chordata; class Mammalia; order Rodentia; family Cricetidae; genus Microtus; species Microtus oregoni. Next base: position 772,995 of record NW_024543976.1, on the reverse strand, counting down.
CTATCTGTCATCTATTTGTCTGTCTGTATGTCTGTCTATAATATATCTACCTATCATCTATCTACCTACCTATTAGTTTGTTTTTAGTTTTGTGAGACAAAATTTTTTATATAGCCCAAGCTGGCTTCAAACTCACTATGTGACTGAGGCTGGCTTTGAATTCCTAGTCCTCCTGCCTCTCTCTACCTCCCAAGTACTCAGAATATACACCTGAGACATGACCTTGCCCAGCAACTTCAATTTTATTTGACCTATTGAAAAAAATTGTCTATTTATTTGCTGTGTGCATGTGTGTCCCTCCGTGTGTGTGTGGGGGGGGGATGCCTGTGCCAATGGACACATGAGGACAACTTGAGGCAGTTGGTTCCTTCCTTCTACCATGTACATCCTGGGGACAGAACTCAGGTCTTCAGCAAGCACTTTTAGCCAGAGTCATCTCACTAGCCCAATTTCATTTTAAAAGTTCCCAGGGTGACTTCAAGAGACACTGGACTGAACTGGGTTCCTGGCTTGCTTGGCTGCGGTGTGATGTGAAGCTTTGCTCTTGCCAACATGTGGGAACTCTGTTCATCCCTCAGACCGGATTGCGTCCACCTGGAGAGTGTTGGCCCATTTGGTCGATACTACAATAGAGTTAAGAACATGGAACAGTGGCAGAGCAAAAGAGGAGAGAACACAGCTTGGGAGGGAGCTCCTTTCACTGACTGACTCAGTAGAGAATATAAGGAAATGACACTCGGGCCAAAAGCCTGGGAGAAGGAGCCATGCTGAGGAGGAGGGCTTGGGGGGGATAAAGCAACAATGAGAAAGTCCTGGTACAGGAAATGATCTGTCACGCTCAGAAAACTGAAGTTTCAGAGGCTAAAGATGCAACTAGGAAGCGGGAAGGTATGAGAGCAGGCTGGGCAAGCCCAGGAGAGGAGGGGGCTACCCTGTCCTAAATACTGAAAGGTTTTCATTTAGGTGTAGGAAAGTCCCGGGATCTAAGTAGTTGGGTTGAAGGGAGTGGGGTGAAATGTGTGCTTCAGTTAGGATGCTATGGCAACAATCCCAAGGAGGGGGGAGGCTGGCTTGAATGGAGCAGGTGACAGTGGACAAAGTGGTAATGGACTGGCGTCAAGGCCATTTGGACAGAGAAGCTGCAGAGGCCATTGGGCTGCAAAGGGAATTAGGGAGAGTTTAGAACAATTCAAGTCAAGACCAAGCCCAGTTTTCTGGCTTAAGCATCAGCTAAAGAGTCATTATCTTCCAACAACTGTCAGAGTTCAATTCTCCATAGCTCAGACTTGGAATGTCAGGGGGTGTGGTGGTTCATCATCAGTATCACCTTGATGAGGTTTAGAAGGACCATGAAAACGCACCTCTGGGCATGAATGCTCTGCTGTTTCCAGAAGATTTCACTGAGAAAGGAAGATCTGCCCTGAATATGGGATGTACCTTTTCATGGGTGGGGGTTCAAGTACAAAAGCAAGTGAGTACCAGCATCTCTCTATCTCTCTCTGCTTCCTGGCTAGAGATCTAATGTTATAGCTACCTCACAGTACTGTGCCAAGCCTCCCTGGCAAGATGGTAAAATTGTGAACAAAATGCCCCCTTCCTCCTTAAGTTGCCCCTTGACAGATTCAAAGTGGCCAGGGACAGGTGCAAGAGGTGTATCTGGGACTGCACCCTAGGGACCCCAAAACTATAGGAGCATTTCTATCTGTGGGTCAGAATAAGAAAGAATTCTCAACCCAACACCACTGGCATTTTGAATAAGATACTTCAGTGTCAGGGGTGTGGCAGGAGGAGTCCACACACCACGCAATGTTTATCAGGATCTCTGGTCTCTACCAATAGAGTCTAGCCACATTCCCTGCGTTGTGATGTCCTGAAGTATTCCTTGAGGGCAAACTGACTCAGCTTAGGTTGGGGACGCAATACCAATAATCCTTGATAAACCTCAATCTAAACCTAATTCACAGCAAAACAATGATAAGTTACACAAATCACTCCGACATTCCTATGGACAAGCCTATGAAATTGATTGACTCAAATCAAATCAAGCACGGAGCTTCACTTTGCCCCCACCCCATTCGAGGTAGACTGGCCCCAAGATAACTGTATGACCTTCAAACTCTCTGTCCTTTGTCTTCTGACAGTAAGACACTCAACGGTGTGGGGAGGAGAAGGCAACAAAGAATATTCCAGTTTCGCACCTGCTTGCAAATGTTTCATAGTTCAGAATTACAGAATGATCTAAGGATTTCCAAATACTATTTGTAAAGTGATCTATAACCCAGACCAAGATGTTCAAAGAATCCAATTTTCCGGAATAGGAGCTAACTTTAGAAAAGAGAGAAAGAAAGGGGGATGCTGCCAAGTTGTGGCATTTGCAAAGCACAGCAACTGGATTGCAGGCTGTTCTGGGCCAACTAATGTGGGTGCTAAAAGCTGAACTCGGGGTCCTCTGGAGGAGCACTCCACGAGCCGCTGAGCTGTGCTCCCATCCAATACTAAAGACATTTTAATAAGCAAATATTTTGCCCCCTCATGTCAGTTAAGTCACAATCACTGGCCTGAAGGTTTTGGATGAACAGGACTCAGAGATCACATCCAGATACAGCAAGAACACATTTGTTAAGATCCCTTCCTTCTGTCTCCTTGAGCAGGCGAGTAACAGGAAAGATGTGCCTATAACGTGTGTCAATGTGAGCAGCCTAATTTCTTTAAATTAGTCACTCAAAGTCTTAACTTACATAAATTTTATGGGTTTTTGCCAGTGCTGTTTGGTTTGGGGGTTTCGTTTTGTTTCATTGAGACAGGGTCTCACTATGTAACCCTAGCTAATCTGGTACTTATTAAAGACAGTCAGGCCGATCTCAAATTCACAGTAATCCAACTGCCTCAGCCTCTAGAGTGCTGGTATCTTAAGCATGCACCACAACCAGTTTTCTGTTCTGTGTCTTGTCAGAATTTATAAAGAAGACAGGGAACAGGCCCAAGAGGGTCTTTTGGAAGACGCTGTCCTTGAAGGAGGAGAAGGCAACCGTCAGGATAAAGAATGTTCCAGTCAACGTGACAAGACCCTGCTGGGTAGGAACTTAGTGCTACGTCCTGGAATCTATGAGAAGCGAGCATAGAATTGGGATAAAGGGACATAGGTCTGGGAAACATGGATAGAGCAGGCTAAGCCAAGTTATAAAGATCCCGATAGGAGCCATTTGGTAGATTTTTAATCAAGGCTTGATTTCTGTCTTTAACCGCTAAGTCAGAACTCAATGCTAAGAATGGGCAGGGATGAAAACGAGACTGGAAGCAGAGAGGCTAGCTACGATGTTACCTACCACAGGGTCAGAGCTCCTGGAGGCTTGGACCAGGAAAGCAAGGGGGGGGGGGGGGAGGTGAGAAGTGGAGGGTAGGAGCTGTCCCTTTTAAATAGACATTTGGTCTTGGTGACAAGTTGGATTTGAGGACCTCAAAGATGTTTCTGATGGCTGACTTCTGACTCAAAAGGCTCACCACAGTGTTACTTAGGCAGAGAAATGGGCCTAAAAGATGGAGAATCTATGGGTCTTTTTTGTTTGCTCTCCTGGGCCACAAGAACATGGCCAAGGTCACACTTTGGTGGAGCCACAACCTGAGCCCGGAGATACATCTTTGGAAAACATCAAGCCGGGCTTGAGCACTCAAAAGAGACACCAAGAAAGCCCATGCAAGCAGCACTCCTTGACATTGTGGCGATCTTTGACATTGTGGCAATCCTTGACACTGCCATCAGCCTTGGACACTGGACTCATACTTGTGAAATATGCATCTAATTTTTGAGCAAAGTGTGCAAAGAGAAGGACAAATTGGCAAGTTCTGCTTTATGGACAGAGATGATGGTTAGCCAAAGATGGGCCCCTGGACATTCCTCAAAATAGTTTGTTCTCATCCACACAACTCTTCCTTCTCCACTGAATTCCCTTCTCCTGAAGCAAGGCCTACTGTTACTGCAGATTATAAACCCAATATCAACTTATTTCATACTCCCTCTGTTTAAATATTTGCTTTGAAATAGAGTGTCACTTTGAGAGCCAGACTAACCTCAAACTTGAGGCAATTCTCCTGCCTCTGCCTCTAGAGTGCTGGGATTACAGGTGTATACCACCTTAGTATTCTGTTTATATTTACTCTTCTCTCCCAGTCCCAGCAAGCCTATGAGTTCCACAGCAAGGAACACCACACTTGCTTGGCTCATGAGCTGACACAGAGCTTGGAGTACAGGGTAGGGGTGGCCCGGGGCTGGGTTGCTAGAAGGAATGGCTCCTCTTGTAGCACTGGTGCTCTTTGCTCAGTGCTTGTGGATCAACTGCTTGCCTGTACGCATGTGCTCCACCCCCTTTTTGAACACACTCCTTTCTCACCCTACCAAACTGGGACCGACCTTACAGTGGTGGTAAACAGAGCTCTGGCGCTCTAAACAAGACCAGATGTACGTACTTCTGAGGAGTGTCTTTAGAATCTTTAAGCAGCCACCTCAGCACAGCGCATTGAGTATGCTGTATTTAGAAACTCATACTTCCTTTTGCAGCTCAGGCTCAGTCAAGGAAGTTATCCTCACCCCTTTCTCTTTCTCTACACACCTACCTACCTACACACATACACACGCACACACATACGTGCAAACACACACACTTATTTGTCTAGAAATCCTATGCTATTGACTTTCAATTTATCATGTTAAAACTTATATCTATATCCATATATCTACACCTCATTAACCCCCCCCCCTCCGGTGACATCTAATCATTATGGCTTCTATCACACCTTGCCGATGTAGCCTCTTGCCCGATCTCTCGGCTTAGGACCTCCCACCCTGGTCTGGTCTATAACCAGCAACCAGAGTGACCCAGACCAGATCCCACCCCTTCCATGAGTGACATCCTACACTGATCCCCTGTCTCATACAAGTCAGAGGCTAAGTCCTTATAAAGCCTGGGAGGCCCTACAAGGTCTTCCTCTAGCCCTCCCTCTATGCTCACCTCCACCCTTCTAGTTTGTTTTCTCGTTTTTGTTCATTTTGATAGACTCCTGCTTATAGTGCTGACCAGTTTAAAAGTCCTATCTACTTGCCTCAGTCAAATGCAGGAGTTACAGGCAGACATAGCTCCATCTGGTCTCTCTCTCTCTCTCTCTCTCTCTCTCTCTCTCTCTCTTCTTTGCTCCCACAGTGCTGTCTTTTTTTTAATCAGAGCAGCCAGGTACTCACACTTTAAGCCTCTGCCCTGCACTCTACGGTCCCCCGCCTCCTGCCTCAGATACTCCATAGGTCCCCCTCTCCCCTCTGCACTCAAGTCACCTTCTCAGGAAGGACACTTCACTTCAGTGGAAACTTGTGCCCTTGATGGCCCATTCTCTTGCTATGGCAAAGCACATCTCTTGGTGTGCACTATATAACCAATCTGTTTGTTATGTATACTTGTCTGTCGCCTCTTGAATTAGACTTCCTAAAGGACATATTTCTCTGCGAATTCACCGACACATGCCAAGGCTTGCCACACAGACCTATGGGGTGTTGGACTCACCCACTGATTCAGAGAGACAGCAATATGTGTTCTAAACTTTGAAGTCCAAGAGGCTTCTCTGGGAGATGACACAGGAGACAAAAAGCTCCATTCGCAAAACTTCCACCACTGAAGCCAAAACTCAAGAAATGGAACTAATTCATCCCTAAAGCTTAGCCAAACTTGTCCTGTCTTAAATAACCTTGGTCTCAACAATCTTAAAGGTCCAAACATGTTAGATGCACATAGCTCACTGTAAAGTGGTGGTCAGATAGTCCCCCCCTGCCATCTACAGTGTTCACATTTCCCTCTTTCTGAGAGGTTGTTTGGTTTGGTTTTCTTGGGACAAACTCCCATGAAGCCTAGTATAGGTAGCTGAAGCTGGCCTTGAACTTGATCTTCTTGCCTCCACCTCCCAAGTACTAGGATTACAGGCACACACAACACACAGATAAATCCACTCTCCATTCTCACTCCCACCCTTATGCTAAGGATTGAAGCCAGGGTCTTTATTCTTTGTTGTTATTGTTTGTTTTGTTTTGTTTTTCGAGACAGGCTTTTTCTGTGTAACAGTCCTAGCTGTCCTGGAGCAAGCTCTGTAGACCAGGCTGGCTTTGAACTCACAGAGATCCACTTACCTCTGCCTCCTGAGTGCTGGGATTAAAGGCGTGCCCCACCACCAGTCTTGTGTGTGCTAGGCAAATACTCTACTACTGAACAACACACACATACCTTCCCCTTTTTTTAAAGAAAGATTCTTGCTATATAGTTCAGGTTGGCTTTAAACTTGTGATTCTCCTCCTCCCTCAGCGTCTCCAGTGCTGGGATAATGGGTGCTCTAGACAATACCTGATCCATCTGAACATCTTCTTAAGGAGACACAACAGTTTGGTGACCCTGTCATACTTCACTACATAAATGATCCTTTGCCTTACAACTTTTATTAAAGGCTGCCCATTCTACACAAAGGTAGAAAACAATCTGACACTTAAATATTCAATTAAAAGATTTTTTAAAAATTGAGTGATTTTTTAAAAAAATTGTTTCCATTGATGAAGAAAGCTAGGATTCTTTCTCCACCCAAAATGTCATCTCAAAGGCATTTGTGGTCTGTAGAGACGACATAGTCATGGGGCCACAGATCCTGAGCTCAGACACCCAGGATGGCACAGAGTAAAATCAACTACATGGCCACAGCAGGCCAGCTGGGTGACAATAGCAAATGACCTTCACTGAGAAAGAGCAGCAGATTTTGGGGAGATGGCTGCTATCATGCATCTTTGATATTACTCCTGGCATCCCGGACTTCTTTGGTGGAAACGTGACACTAGATACTACATATCCTCAGTCCTACTTATGAAGAAAAGGTTTTACAAAGCAAGCACGCCACACCCCACATGAACAAATAAGAACATAAACTAACCAGTCCCCAGCAACATCATTCACAAGCTAGAGGAGGAGACAAGCCAAATACAATGGCTTTGTCAAGTGACTAGTTGGGTAGAGATGGATAGTGGAATACTATTCCCCCTTATAACAGAAGAAAATTCAGACACATGCCATGCCAAGGATGAACCCTGGAGCCACCATGCTGAGAAAAATAAGCCAGGGACAAAAGAATAAGTATGATTGTGCTCAACATCAGATGCCATAGAGTAGTAGGGTTCATGGTGACAGAAAGAGGAATAGAGACAGGGGCTCAGGGATAGGGAGACATGGAAAGAGCTGTGTGAGACACGGAATGACTTTGATGCTTGTTACAGAATAATAAGATGTATTTAGTGCCACTGAACTACACTCTGAATGTGACTAGCATGGCCAGATTTGATATTTTGTACATTTAACCATTTGCTAAATTGTCCATGGAATCAGATTTTGTACTATGAAGATCACTGTCATCCCAGAGTCATCCTGCTACCCAAAGCAGGACAGGATTTCACCTAATCACATCTCCACAGCCTGCCCCGCTGCCCCACCACACATATAATGTCCACGTAGAGTTACAAGTTCTAGAAGTTTGTAAAAAGCTGCTAGTTCAAGCCTTAGAAGACTCATGCACTCAATGCAAAGACAAGACCAGTGTTTCCCAACCGGAAGTGAAGAACACCCATGCTATCTCACTTGCCTGTGCCAAGTCACATGGGCAGGCTTAATATCCACTTTCTCATGGAGCACAGACTGTGAGCTCACTGTGTCCCAAGCAGGTAAAATAAGAATATGTGTATATCACACCACATTTTATAAAATTAATCATGTATTCCTCTCATGGGCACATGTCCTATGAACAAGAGAGACTAACAGGCAGCGTGTGAGGACAATATTTGGTGTCAAAGAATCTGTTTGGGATTTTCTAGCTCAACCCAATTTGGGTGAAGATTAGAAAACTGATTTCAAACACAGCCTACCCTAAATCAAACAAACCTCAACTCTGGTGGAACAAAAGCCACTCAGCAAAGAAACAAAGCCATAAAACAACAGTCGTGTAAATAGAGAGCTAGGCTACCAGGCAAAGGTCAGGCTCCACACACGCACAGTAGAAGCTAACTTCTAAACCCTGTTAGTAGGGAGCAAACAGCCTTCACCCCCTGAAAGGTATTCAGTGTGATCATCCCCAAGGAGTCCAGTATTTGTCCAGCGTGACACCTCTGATATCATGGCCAGCCCCATCTCTCACACCTGAAAGGCTAGACTTGGAGACTGATGATAAACCATGCCCACAGAGATGGAAGAGTCCCCAACTCAGCCATCCAGACCTCAAACCTAAGATCACCTCATGTAGAGACAGCATCCAGAGCAGTAGAGAGAAGCTGGTCAACTCTTTTTTGGACTTATCGATTTGTTTATTTCTTTCTTTCTTTGTTTTTAATTTGGTTTTTTGAGACAGGGCTTGGTTGTGCAGAGCCAGCTGTCCTCGAACTCATTGTTTTTATTTGTGTGTGTGTGTATGTCTGCCTGTTTGTGCACTGTGTGCATGCAGTACCCTTGGCGGCCAGAAGGGAGCATCGGACCACCTGAGTGAGGTTACAGAGGGTTGTGATCCACCAAGCCCGTGCTGTGAACCACACTTGGGTCCTTTGCAAGTACAGCAAGTGCTCTTAGCTGTCAATCCATCTCTCCAGTTCCTAAGCAGAAATCTTATCAAAGAAGAAAACCAACTCAGAGACCCTTAATAAACTTGACAACCTTCCCTAAAACAGGAAGGTCAACTATTGGCCTAATTGAAGGAAATGAATGAATGAGGTTGCTTCAAGTTTCACTGGTATGTACCCAGGCTCCACAAACCATGAGGCTCACATACTACTCAGTATGAACCTGGAAGGAAAGAGGAGGAAGGAGACGAACAATGCCGAAACTCAAGGGGTAAAGAAGGCACTGTAGTATTCTGAGTGTCCTATGAGCCTCTGTTGGGCAGGAGGCGGGTAGCACCCAGTTGAGGGCATCCTGAGTCCCTGGGGCTGTGACAGACTGAACTCATCCTCCTGAAAAGTGAGAGGTCAGATTAGCTCCCTAGTCACCCAAGCACTTCAGAACAATGACAAGGATTTGAAGCTTAGAAACTTTCTTCCCATGTCCAGGTGCAAATGTGCACCTGTGTTTGCTAAACAAATGCTAACATATAAGATGAATCCCGTGTTCCCCACAGCCCGGGGAAAGGCACTGCACACGGAGCAGCAGCGCCAACACAGCCGCACCCATGACCACCCTTTAGTAAGCTCTGCGTACTCTCCTTTCCCAAGTGCTTCATTTGAAAACTCATTCCATCACACCATTTCCAGGTGGAGAGGCCAGGCGGCTGTACACTCCCTAGGTTAGATAACTGGAGAACAATGGAGCAGGTGTAGGCACCAACCTGGGGCAGAGGAGGTAGAAGCCAGCATCTCTGCCTTGCCACTGCTTCTGGACTCTGTTCACTGGGACCAGTTATCAGAACAGGCCCCACTCTGGGCAGATAATTTATTTAAAAGAGGCAATTTGCTCAGAAGTATCGGGAGGCTTACTACTCTGTGCCTAAGTATGAACTGATAAGTCTCCTGGTTTATAAGAATAAAAGTGAGAAAGAAGGTATATATGCCACAATCACATATATTCACATATGCATTTTTTTCTATAACCTATCCTCCATGAAATTAGGTCCTTATTGACATGGAGAGCTACAGAAACTCTTAGATTTGGCTTTGCTTTTGCATGGGCACTGGGATGGGATTCAGGAATAACACAAGTGGGAGGATGAAAAAGATGAGCCGTGTGTGTGTGAGTGTGTGTGTTAATTCAGCCTCTTTGGACACAAGTTAATTGTTACACTAAAAAAAAAAAACCTATCAACAAATGCTGGATCTGATAGAATGACATAAAAATGGCAAAAAAAAAAAAAATGAAAACAAAAACCCTCACACGATATCCAAAGACACCCCACCCCCTGCAAAGAAAAATTCCTCTGGGAGATAAACCTAGAAGCAGACATAGAACTAAAAGTAAGTTCTTAAACCTTAAAGGCCCTCTTGGCAGGAGCTCTTATGAGGAATGGACCCAGCAAAATTTGTACTTGTCCCTAAAGAGTCAGTTCCTCTGTATCCAAAGGTCCAAAGGTTTCTTTTACAAACTAAAACGAAAGAGCAAAGCCAATGGTAGAATTAAAAGCTCTCTAGAGTTATAAAAATCGCCTGTGGACCACGAATATGGCTTCTGAAAAACTAGCACAGAATTTAGTAGTAAGACAATAAAATGTTAACATACTAATGTGCCTGTTAACATGTTCAGACTCCAGTACCAAGCAGCAATAATGGGTAAGTACCAAAGACTCAGGCTGGCTTTTTACAGACATGTCAAAATCTGGGAGGGAAATTCAATGGTAACTCTGTGGCTAGCTTATACCCAGCGCAGCAAAAATTAGGATTTACATAATAAAATAAGCCAGGTGTGGTCCCAGTCTCAGCACTAGGGAAGGCAAGCATCAGGAATTCAAGGTCATTGTCCACTCCTTAGCAACAACTCCTTGAGGTCAACAAAGGAGACCTGTCTGGAGATAACCATGATAATCAAGACAGATAATGAAAAATAAGAACATTCTTCCAAGAAAGAAAATAAAGCAGCATTCAAACATCTACCATTTATAAAGGACACACACACCCTCTTCCTTCTCGCCAACCCTCCCCACCCCAAATACTGTTTATCTTTTTCACCCTTAATAAACGAGCAAACTGGCGTTGTTACTAGCGAGATACCTGCTGAACTCTAAAACCATGCATTTCCTACTACTCCTTGCTTTAAAGTGTGTGTGTGTGGGGGGGGGGGGGTTGGGGGTGTTGGGGTGTGGGGGATGGGAATGGGGTGGGACAGAGAAGCACTCAGCAGCCCAGGTGATGCTTTCCCTCAGCTCCAAGATCCCAACACCTGAAGTGAGGCTGAACGTGGAGCTGGCCCTGAACTTGGTTTACTTCCCAGTTAAGACGTGTTTTTAACTAAATCATTTGCTCCCGGAAATCACTGTTTTAAATCACCATCTTAAACAGAAAAAGAAAATCCTCTGAAGTCCCCTATTAGGAAGAGATAACCAGTAAACTTGGGTGTGAATTGCCCTTAAATAACAAGGAGAATTTGAAGGTGGCCAACGCGGAGCTGACAGGCGTGCTGGATGCGTTGGTTGGTATCAAGTAAGCCACACGGGTCCTTTGGCCTCTCTTTGGTGCCCAACACAAAGAACCGGTGAAAATTATCCCAGTGCGGTCCTTAGAAGACAATAAACGAACACGGCGCTTACGGACTCTCACTGAAAAGAACAAGGAAATATCGCTACATAAAGAAAACCATTAGCAGCTTCAGAGGAGTAATTGGAGGCAGGTGTGATGGCTCCCCTGAAATTAATCAGCTAATAACCATTCATCATCCTTCGCACAGTCTATGCATTTATAATCGGGTTTAATAAGGTCTTAACAAAAGATGGAGGAATGAACGGCACTTTAACCTAACACAAGGGTTCTGCTTAGACGATGAAAACCAGAGCTTTGACCTCAAGTATCCTTTGCTTTTCCTCTTTGGAAACGGACCTCTCTTTACTATCCATGGGTAATAAATATATACAGCCTTTATAGCTTTTCTTCCTCGAGGCAGTTAGCCTTCCCCTGTGGCCAAGGAGTGCCTGGTGTCTTCACGTACTTCGCTCGTGTTATCTGGTTTAATGTTCTAGGGGTTAAGGGGAAGAATTTCTAAAGCAATACGTCTTTTTAAAAGGGGTGGGGGAGCGAATCTTTCCTTCGCTCTAACAGAGTGGGCGATTCGCGGAGCCAGGGGGACTCCACAGAGCTAATAACCACCAGAGAAGAGCTAGAAGAATGCCTAAAGCACCGAGGGCAGGCCAAGGGGACCAGGGAGCTTGCTGGGTCTCATATAGAGCCTTTCGCTGTCTTGTGCCAATTCCTCGCCGCTGGTGCTCTTTGCCACAGCGGTCTAGAGATCTACATTCAAAGCCTCCCAGGGCAGAGACGTACACGCCTACAACTCTCTTGGAGGAGCTGGCCAGACATTTCTTTCTCTTTGGGCTGAGAGAGTTAGCCAAGAAATGATTTAAAGCCCCGGCCCTGTTCCATGCCTCATCTCCAGCCGCCTGACGCGTTTTCCTTCAACAGGCGCCGAGAAGTGACAGCTCCAGGCATCAACCCGGGGATTAAGGACAGCCAGCCGTCGGAGTTAATGGGCACGACCCCACAGTCACCCAGAAAACTATGTGTTTTCTCTATTACTCCCCCACTCTTTCACTGATGCACACTGAAGGAGCTTGGGAGGCAATGAGTCTCCCTTCATCCTTCCCAGCAGGTGCGCCGCGGCCAGAAACACTCCTCCCTAAGTTCATTTTCGGGCGCACTGGATCGCCTTTGCCCCAAAGTCGATCAGTGGAAGATTCCCAGAAGGGCGGTGGTCCTCTCATGACAGACAGAGACACTTTTCAAAGATCCCCAATCCTGTCTTGGCTTAACTCTGGGATCTTAACTCCCGACATGTGTGTAGCAAACCAATGAAAAATATAATACCCAAACAGCTCCCGGGAGATTCCTCCCCCGAACAGGTGAAAACCCTGAAGACCTGGGAATGTCGCTCAGCTTGTCCTTTGCCACCCGTGGACCGCGGCGGGGGCTGAAACTTCCGGTACCACCACCCCAGCCCCCCCAAATACCACTTGTCCGGGCTCGGGAGCCTGGGGGCTCGGACAGCTGCTGCCACCGCATCGGGGATGCGTGAAATCCACTAACCCGTGAATCACCGAAGGAGTCAGGGGACCCTGCCGGGCTGATTGGATCCCAGAGGTCGGGGAACACCGGCGCTTTGCCCTTCTTACCTAGTGCTCACTGGGCCCCAGCTGGGGCATCCGCGGGGTGCGCGCCGCTCCAAGGCTTGTGCGCACCTGGCCGCCTCCCGCCCGGCCCCAGCGCTGCGGCTGCGCTAGCGCTGCATGGCACACAGGGGCTGGCCGGGGGCCCCGGGAAGCCTGTCCAGTTGGCCGCGACTCCTCCGGCTCTCGTGGCTCGCCAAAGGCTCCCCGCCTTCCCCCGCCCCGCGACAGCGCGCCCTTCCTCGGCGGCCGCCCTTTTCCCTCCGCTCTGTCGGACCGGACAAACTGGTTTCTCTGCTCCAGGGAGGAGCTTCTCGCCTCCCCCTAGCAGCGGCCGTGGCCGCGCGCGGCTTGGGGACCAGGCTGGAGCTGGGGCCGGGGGCGGGTCCCGCCGTCTGCCCTCCCTCGATCCCTCCCTGGGGCGGAGAGGTGTTGGGCTGCCAGGCCTGGGGCTGGTTTACTCAGCCTTGCTCTAGTGCGAGGTCCTAGCGCCCCAGAGGCAGGTGGCCACCCCTGACCGTGACCATCTTAAGCCTATCCTGTGATCCTGGCTCTCAGGGCACTCCTGCTCCCTGCTTCACAGTCGCGCGCCCCCACGAGCTTCGCGTCACTTTCCCATCCACTGTGGGCTTGGCTGCAGGCCGGAGTCGGTGACCCTGCCAGCCCGGAAAGCTGGCGGGGTTACTGAGAGCCGGGGACCCGAACTCGTTCGGTAAGAGGAGCCGCGCTCGCTCTCGGCCAAGTCACGTCTAGGGATCAGTCACCGAAGGCGGTGGAACAGAGGGCGCTAAGTCTCCTAAGACTTCGAGAAACTGTAATTGCAGCAAGCTCACATTCTGCTGAGTTGTGGCGCGTGTTTAGGACCTTGGGACCAGAACAAACGATGGTGTAACAGGATAACAGTGTTATGGTTGCAAGATTCATACCCGCATGTGCAGCGTTGCTGGCGGCTGTTTGGAGTATGAATCGCACCTCCCATGCAGCATGAGAGGTGCTGTTTCTACAGCTGCATCCCTAAGGCTCTCAGAGCTTACCCAACTACCAACAAGTCGCTGGGGTCAGAAGGGAGGCAGGCAAAGGTCTCCAGGAGTATTTAAAAGGTAGCTGTTAACTGTTAGCGCTCAGCACTTCCCTCTCATCCCTATATCTTAACAATGCACCTCATAAAACCACCTTGCAATTTCTCTTGTCGAATAATTCTGTAACATAGGAACAATAAATCTGTTGTCCTCTTTTTAAAATTGTTGCTGCCTTTTAATCCACGGCTGTCCGAATCCGCAACTGCAACTCCACCACTATCAGCAGCGGCTGGGGAATTCTGTTCCCTCGGGCACCAATTCTTTCAAAGCTAAGAAGGGAACTTAACTAAATCCCTGTCCCTCTAAAGAACTCAAGATTCAAGGGTTGAGGTGAAATTCTGCTCCCCAGAGAGGCTGAATAGCAAGTCGTTCACCTCTTCTCTCATCTCTCCAAAGACCCCAGCGCGCTGCTCCTGGCTCCTCCAGACCACTTCCTGTTAGCTAGTGGCTGTCTCAGTCTCCTGACCACAGGCGAATTTTATTTAATCAAAAACATCTTTGCATCATTAAACAAATGTCCCACAGCATAAACAAATGTAATCCACCTTAAAATAATATTCTACAACATTTACCCCTTCTCATCTAAACAAAAAAAAAAAAAACCTTATTGTGTACAGTCTTAATATGTTTAACGTACATAATACGATAAGAACAATTATCAAGTAAAGATTGCAGTCACAATATAATGAATTCCAGTTCATTTGTGTCTGGCAAATTAAAAGAAAATACTCCATTATCTATCCTATCTTATCGAATCTAAAGTCTTATACCTATTTTACTCTCTATCATAACTAAGGAAAACTGCAACTATATCTAGTCTTTAACTCCATCAAAGACCCCAGAAGGATAATATTATTTGAGTAAACAAAAAGTGCATTGCAAACAACTTCCAAAAATCTAGAAATGACAGAGACATCTGACTGCCTGGACAGTCACCCAAAGGTCTTTCTGCAACCTTGGGGCATCCATCTTCAACCCACAGACCTAGAGGATCAAGCAGACTTCTCAGTGAAGCAGGAAATTTGAAGGACTGTCCAGCCTTATACTGTCAAAGTTTATTAGTCACTTTTCTCTGTGAACTTAGACGATCTGACAGACTCTTCTGTACAGCAGGAATTTTGAAAGACTTCCCTGCCTTGTTTTTGGCAAAATTCATCATTTTTTTTCCTGTGTGTCCTGCATGTCCAGTTTACACAGCACATTGTCATCAGTAAAAGACAAAAACAATTTCTTTGCTCAGTGGCTAACCTTGCCACAATGAAAGAAACTCCATAAGGAGTTTCTTCAATGCCCATCATCTTCTCTGAAGTAAGTTGGTATTGCCAGGAGACAAAACCGTGCCCCTACCCTATTTTGTTGAGTTTTTCCTTTTGACGTGTTCAATCACCACCTCTGTTGCAGCTGATGAACTATCACGTCTCCTGAGCAAGAGGTCTCTCCTGTTTGAATTGAACCTTTATTAATTTTGATGGTATCCATAGCTTTTTCTTCTCCTGTTGAAATAAAAACAAAACTCTTTCCCCAATGTAGTACATATCTTGGTTTCCATTCTGAGGTCAACACATCTTTAAAATACATGGGCTGATTTAATTCAGTCGTTTTTTTCTACTTTCCAGTGTCTCGATGCAACAGCTGTTCCTTTCTCATTAGCATTTAGAAAATGTAAAGTTAATAAATCATTATGCAGTCTATCTCTGGGGGTCTTTGTTGATCCCTTCTGTTTATTAAGCATTTCCTTTAAAGTTTGACAAGATCTTTCTATAACTGCTTGTCCTGTAGGGTTGTGTGGTATACTTTTAGTATGCTTTATGTTATAATATGCAAAAAGCCGTGTCATTTTAATAGATACATATGCTGGATCATTGTCCTTCTTAATTTCTACACATATCCCAATGGCCATAGCTTCTAAAAGATGTGTAATTACAGAATCAGCCTTTTCACAACTCAAAGCAGTCACCCTTTGAAATCCTGAGTATGTATCTATTGTATGGTGTACACATTTTAATTTTCCAAATCCTGAAAAATGAAACACAAACATTCACCAAATTTTATTTCTTTGAGTAAGCTCTTGGATTGCCCCCTGCAGGTAGTGGAGTTTGGTTATACCAGAAGCAAATAGGACATTTTCTTATCATTTCTTTTGCTCATTGTCAAGTGATGGAAAAATACTTTTATAAACCCTTGCTATTGTCATGTGTTTTTATGAAACTCTGAGGCATTCAGTACATTTCCTATTAATAACTGATCAATTTCATCATTAGCTTGTGCTACAGGGCCTGGCAGACCCTCTATGTATATACATCTATATGGGGTGATTCCTATTCCTGACTATTTCCTGTAATTACATAAATAATGAAGTTAATTCTCACTTATCAGGAATAAGTTCAGCAGTTTCAATATGCGAGATAACTTTCTGTATATTGAGAATAATTATTATAATATAATAATATTATATTAAGAGCTTCTGAAAAAATTAATAATACCTTGAGAATAGCATATAATTCTGATTTCTGAACTGAATCATAGGGCTTTGAGCCACTTTACTTATTTTTCTGACTTATAACCTACCTTTCCTGATTTATTTAATCAGTAGAGAATATAGGGGTTCCAGAAATTGGAATACCTTTTACTAGATGAGGTAAAATCCAATAGTCTTTTTTATAAACTGAAATCTCTTGCTTTTTTGGATATTTGTTACTTATCTTTCCCCAAAAATTATTTCAAGCTCTTTGTCAATTTTTCATTTACTGCCCATAATGAAGCAATTTCAGCATTAGTAAAACATCCTACAGTTTCTGCTGAATCCATTCCTGTCGACTGATGAAGTATTAAGTTTCCTTTTAGAAACAACTCAGAAATGTTTTCCATGTATCTCTGCATTTTTTTTTACTTTGCTTGTGTGGTAAAAATATACACTTTAAGATACTATCTTCCCTCTATATTGAAATCCCTGTAGGGGAATGCTTAGAGGGTAAAAAAAACAGAAAGCAACCAAGCTCCAGATACAAATAATTCACATGGACACCCTGTAATTTCTTTTCCACCAAAGCCAATTCTCTCACAGTTTCAGCTGATAGTTCTCTTGGACTATTTAAGTCCTTGTTACCTTCTAAAGTTTGAAGCAAGTTACTCAGTTCTTGAGTTGTTGCTCCAATAGTGAACCACAGATAGAAAATGTCTCCTGACAATTTTTGAAAGTCATTAATAGTCTGCAATTGATCTCTTTTGATTTGTACCTTTTGAGTTTGAATTTTTTTGTAAACCTATTTTATATCCTAAGTAACCAACAGAATCTCTCCTTTGTATTTTTTTTTCAGGAGCAATTTGTAATCCCCAGCAAGGCAAAATTTTCTTTACTTCTTCAAACATTTTTCTAAAGTATCTATATTTGAATTAGGCAATATATCATTCATAAAATGATAAATTATAGGTTGAAGAAACTGTACATGAGTTATTTCCAACTGCTGTCATACAAAATATTGGCACATAGTGGAGCTGTTCAATATACCTTGTAGAAGAATCTTTATTGATATCTCTTAGCAGGCTGAGAATTATTGTAAGTAGATACTATGAAGGCAAATTTTTCTCTATCTTGTTGTTGTAATGGTATAATAAAAAAGTGGTCATTTAAATCAATCACTATAATATGTCATACCTTAGGTAATAAAGAAGACAGGGAATTCCAGACTGTAAAGAGTTCATTGATTGAATCATCTTACTTACTGCTCTTTGATCTGTTACCATTTTCCAGATTTATTTTTAATAACAAATCCAGGAGAATTCCAAGGACTGGTTGATTCTTCAATATGTTGAGCATTTAACTGCTCCTTTACTAGCTGTTCTAAGGCCTGCAATTTTACTGTTGTCAGAGGCCATTGTTCCATTCAAGCAGGTTTGTCAGTCAACCCTTTTAAAGGTAGGGCTGTTGGTACCTTTGAAAGACCAACAGCTCTTGTGTCCAGCCTATGTACAACCTGAACAGTCTGTGCCTGTTCTTGATAGTATCTTTTGATATTTCTCTCA
The DNA here is from genome assembly GCF_018167655.1 of Microtus oregoni. NCBI lineage: Eukaryota > Metazoa > Chordata > Mammalia > Rodentia > Cricetidae > Microtus > Microtus oregoni. The sequence goes on along the minus strand of NW_024543976.1, from coordinate 755,041 downwards.
TAAGCATTCCTTAATTTATAGCTTGTTTCTGAGATTGGGGGAATGTTAATCTGTGTTTTCCATTGCTGTAATACATATGTTTCCATAAATTCATCAGTATGCTAGCCACATATCGTTTCAATTTTCCTATCTGTTCTTCGGGCCCTATACATTCCACCCACCTTGCACTTTGTTTTACTTGAGTCAACCTGCCCATCCCTAAAAGTTGAACATTTGCTTCCTGAAGAGGCCAACCTGGATGCCATGATTTTGGTGCAATTATTGTGACATCTGCACGTGTGTCTACCAAACCTTCAAGTTCTATGCTGTTCATTCACTTTTTTTAAAATTTATTTATTTATTAAGGATTTCTGCCTCCTCCCCGCCACCGCCTCCCATTTCCCTCCCCCTCCCCCGATCAAGTCCCTCTCCCTCATCAGCTCGAAGAGCAATCAGGGTTCCCTGACCTGTGGGAAGTCCAAGGACCACCCACCTCCATCCAGGTCTAGTAAGGTGAGCATCCAAACTGCCTAGGCTCCCCCAAAGCCAGTACGTGCAGTAGGATCAAAAACCCATTGCCATTGTTCTTGAGTTCTCAGTAGTCCTCATTGTCCGCTATGTTCAGCAAGTCTGGTTTTATCCCATGCTTTTTCAGACCCAGGCCAGCTGGCCTTGGTGAATTCCCGATAGAACATCCCCTTTTGAGCATTTATAGAAGTTTGCCAAAATATTTGCTTTATGGTTTCTCCTGAAATTTTTGTTTTATTTTCTAAAGCTGTTCTGGCATCCAGAGCCATATGGTTTTTAACAAGAGGCATTATATCATTTAATCATTTTGTAGAGGGTTTTCCCCATGGTTGGCAGGAAATGTTTGAACTACCTTTGACATTGGGGCCTGCAAGAGGCCCCAGCGGGTACTTCCCAAGGGCAAAGAGTTTTCTTGCCTCTCCCTTGTTGATCTACATTCTTTAGTCCAGTGCCAGCCTCTGCTACATCTTCTGCACACTCCAAAAGACTGTGGCCTTCTTTCTGAATTATTTCTATAACATTATTTCTAGGAACAATTTCCCTACACTCCTTTTTCAAATGACCTTGTCTACCACAATTAAAACACCTAAAATTTTTATTTTTCTCCATATTTTTAGAAAACAATGCTCCTATCCAAGTATCATCATTACAAGTATGAGGGACAATATTAATTGTCTGTCTGATCCATTCTTCTATGGGTGCTAATCTTGTCCTTAAAGGCCTAATTCGATTAATATTTGCCCAACATCAAATCACAGATAATATTCTATGTACAGCTGATGTTAATCTATGTAAAAAACATCAGTGAAAGCTTCTTTTGAGCCTTGTGTAATTTTAGTAAATTATTCAATCTTTTTTCCTGATTCTTCAACCTTGTCCAAGTATTCAAAGCTGCTATAAAACATAGAACCAGGGTGTTATCATCCAACATACACTGTCTTTGCATATCAGCATACTGACCCTCACCAAGGCTGTTCTTTTCCAGTTTCACAATGCAATGATGTGGCAAATTCTGCTCTAAATTCCTCTGTCAATGTCTGAGCATTTTTGTTTTTTTCATTAGTATATCTTTTCAAGACCTGCATCCTTTTAATCCACTTGTCATCTTTAGTATAAAACAACTACCAAGGTTCTTATTAATAAGATATTAATTACCATATTAATAGTAAGTATTATCAGTATTAGTGTCAGTTAAATCATGAATCTTCTATATGCTTTATATATGTGATTCTATGGTTGGGTTTTTGTTTTGTTTGTTACATTGTCAAAAGGATGTAATTTACAATGAGATGGAAAGATTAACGCTTTAAATTAAATAAAAACACAAGCTGGTTGGTGGAGCCCATTTTCTATGGAGAGATACCTTGCTCAGACTAGATATGGTGGGTGGTACAGTTGATCCAGCCTCAACAAGATGATGGAACAGACTTAGTTGACTTCCTAGGGGAGGAGTGGATGGTGGTGGAGTAGGGGGAAGATGTGGGAAAAGGGAGGAAAGCAGGGAGAGGGATTGGGATTAGTATGTAAAAAGATAAGTAAATAAATAAATAGACTAAAAAAATAAAAAATGGAAAGAGGGACTGGAGAGACAGCTCTGTGTTTAAGAGCACTGGCTGAATTCCAGAGGACCCTGGTTTAGACCCCCAGCAACCGAAGGGTGGCCCACACCTGTCCATAACTCTGGTTCCAGGAAATCGGATGCCCTCTTCTGGCCTAATGGGTGCTGTGCATACTTGGTACACAGACATGCAGGCAGGCAAGACACCCATACATGTAAAATAAAGGTTAATACATTTTTAATGAAAACAAAACCCACTGAGGGAAGTAATAACACACACCTGAGCATGGCTGTGGGCTTCTCGATAAGCTTAAGTTAATTAATAGATATTTGAACAGCGATTTTAAACATGGGAGTTTTAAAATGAGTGCAAGAGAGAGGCCCAGAGAATAAATCAAGCATACCCCAGCATGTGTGGGCTTCTCAGGGAGTTAGGATCAAGTTACAGCAGTGGCTATATATGCCATATGGTGGCGCTCAAGCTAAATCTCAAGGGATTGCTAAGAATCACCCATATTCACAACTTTTCCCTCTCTTTAGTAAGTGAGGCTGTCTCTGGAGATGCCTAGGGCGGGATTATTATCTGATGAAGAAAAACCAGGAGCCACTAGGGTTGAACAAGGATTTAGAACATCTTCTTTTTATCACAAAGGTTGTGTATGTGAGTGTGATTCCTAGAAACTTGTAAGTTCATATCAGAAAATGGAGAAAAACTTGAAGAGTTGTGGGAATCCTTGCTTTTCAGCTGACCAGAGGCTCTTCAGCTAGATGATGGGGTGGGGGTCCTTTTTCCTCATAACTTTCTCGTTTTCCCACCTTTCCTCAGGCTCTGAGAGTATCCAATAAAAGTGCTGTGTTGTTAGAACTCTCACCCCGCAATGAGCTCCTATACTGGGCACACTGCCAAGGGGAGGGGGAACATGGAGGGGCATGGCGGTGATGGATGGTAAGGCTTTCCAATTCCTGCTTTAATAAACCATAATTCTTCCTACTGTCTCTGTTTTACCCTTTAGACATCACTGTAGACCCCCAAGAGGATAGTAGCAGGAGAACCAGCTCAGCCTGACTGAAAAATCATTTCTGAGAATAGCTCTTTTTTCTACAAGGTAAAAATTGGGGGATGAAAGATGATCTTAAAAGGAGACCATCCTACCTGAATTCACTCTACTAGCCCCAGGAGGGATTTAAGTTAGTGTATTCTCAACAGTAGAAAGATACAGAGGCCACACTAAGCCCAGTCTACTGTTACCCTAAATTGGCGGTCAAGATGAATTCAGCTGGAAGGCGACTCCTACAGCACTGCACTCCAGAATTTCTATTTTTGAAGGGAGGGTATCAGCAGGTGAAGGAGCCTGTATCCAGTCTGTTAAGACAACGTGCTTTAAACACAGATACCTTCATGTGAATTTATCTTTGCAATGCGTAATAGCGGAAGCCTCAAATATCTGCCTATTTGCTTAAATGGTGTTTTAAACAGCAGATACACATGACACATTCCTTTTTCTTTTTATACGTGTTTACTTGTTGCGAGGGATGAGGCAGAGGACACATACCAAGTCCTGCACATGAAGGTCAGAGGACAACTTTCCAGATTGGTTCTTTCTTTCCACCACATGGGTCCCAGGTATTGAACCTGGGTAGTCAAGATTGGTTCCAAGTGTTTTCAACCAGATGAGACATCTTGCCAGTCCCAGATGATATGTTCTGTTGTATTCTCTGGCACAAACAAAGTTCCATTACTTTTTGAATCATGAACTTTTCTGCTTCCTTTTGAATTTCTTGGATTACCACTACTTAAAGTTAGAATTCAACAGCACAAATTTAAAAACCTACAAACTCATGGAAACTGAATAATGCTCAACTGAATCACCAATAGGTCAAGGAAGAAATAAAGAAGTCAAATACTTCCTAGAATTCAGTGAAAATGGATGCACAACAAACCCAAACTTATGGGACACTATGAAAGCAGTTCTAAGAGGAAATTCTATAGCACTAAATACCAACCCAAAGAAAGTGGAGAAATCCACACTAGTGACTTAACAGCACACCTAAAAGCTCTAGAACAAAGAAAGCAAACTCATGCAGGAGGAGTAGATGCCAGGAAATAATCAAATTGAGGGATGAAATTAATAAAATAGAAACAAAGAGAACAATACAAAGAACCAATGACAATGAGATGATTCTTCAAGAAAATCAAAAAGATAGGCAAACCCTTATCCAAACTAACCAAAAGACAAGAGAGAATATACAAATTAACCACATCAGAAATGAAAAGGGGGATATAGCAACAGACACTGAAGAAATCCAGAGAATCATTAGGTCATACTTCAAAAATCTGAATGCCAACAAAATTGAAAAATGTAAAAGAAATGGACAATTTCCTGGATAGGTACCATATACCAGAATTAAATCAAGACCAGAAAAGCAGTTTAAATAGACATTCAACCCCTAAGGAAAGAGAACCAGTCATTGAAAGTGCCCCAACCAAAAAAAGTCCAGGGCCAGATGGTTTCAGTGCAGAATGCTACCAGAATTTCAAAGAAGAGCTAATACCAATACTCCTCAAATTGTTACATATCACAGAAACAGAAGGAACATTGCCAAACTCATTTTATGAGACTACAGTTACCTTGATACCAAAACCACACAAAAATGCAACAAAGAAAGAGAATTACAGACTAATCTCCCTCATGAACGTTGATGCAAAAATACTCAATAAAACACTGTGGCAAACTGAATCCAAAAACACATCAAAACAAAACAAAAAAAAAAACCATCCATCATGATCAAGTAGGCTTCAACCTAGAGATGCAGGGATGGTTTAACATATGAAAATCTATCAATATAAATCCACCAAATAAACAAACTGAAAGAAAAAAGTCACAAGATCATCTCATTTGATACCAAAAAAAGCCTTTGCAAAATCCAACACCCCTTCATGATAAAAGTCTTGGGAAGATCAGGGATACAAGGAACATACCTAACATAAGAAAGGCAATTTACAGCTAGCCAACATCAAATTAAATGGAGAGAAACTCAAAGCAATTCCACTAAAATTGGGACTGTCCACTCTCTCCATATCTATTCAATATAGTACTTAAAGTTCTAGCTTAAGCAATAAGACAGCAAAAAGAGATCAAGGGGATACAAATTGGAGAGGAAGAAGTCAAACTTTTACTATTTGCAGATGATATGACAGTATACATTAGTGACCCCAAAAATTCTACCAGAGAGCTCCTACAGCCAATAAATACCTTCAGTAATATAGCAGGATGAAAGATTAACTTAAAAAATCAATAGCCTTTCTATATACAAATGATAAAAGGGCTGAGAAGGAAATCAGAGAAACATCACCTTTTACGATAGACACAAATAAAATATTTTTTGGGTAATACTAACCAAACAAGTGAAAGATTTGTATGACAAGATCTTTACATCTTTGAAGAAAGAAATTAAAAAAGTTATCAGAAAATGGAAAGCTCTCCCATGCTCTGGGATAGGTAGAATCAACATAATAAAAATGGTAATCTTACCAAAAACAATCTACAGATTCAACGCAATCCCCATCAAAATCCCAATACACACTTCTTCACAGACCTTGAAAGAAAAGTACTCAACTTCATATGGAAAAACAAAAAAACCCAGGATAGCTTAAACAATCCTGGAAAATACAGGAACTTCTGGAGGCATAACCATCCCTAATATCAAGCTCTATTACAGGGCTACAGTAATGAAAACAGCTTGATATTGGCATAAAAACAGACATGTGGACCAATAGAATCAAATCGAAGATCCTGACATTAATCCACACACCAATGAACACTTGATTTTTGATGAAGAATCCAAAGCTGTATAATGAAAAAAAGAAAACATCTTCAGTCAATGGGGCTGGTATAACTGGATGACAACACGTAGAAAATTACAGATAGATCCATCTCTATCACCATAAACAAAACTCAAGTGGATCAAGGATCTCAACATAAAGCCAGTTATACTAACCTGATAGAAGAAAAAGTATCCTTGAATGGACAGACACAGGAAATTGCTTCCTAAATATAACACCAGTATCACATACATGAAGTGAACAATGGGACACCCTGAAACTGAAAAGCTTCTGTAAGGCAAAGGATAAGGTAAATAAGACAAAATAACAGCCTACAGAATGGGAAAAGATTTTCATCAACCCTACATCTGACAGAAGACTGATCTCCAAAATAAATAAAGAACTCAAGAAACTAGATATCAAAATACCAAATAATCCAACTTAAAAAAAATGGGACACAGATCTAAACAGAGAATTCTCAACAGAAGAATCTCAAATGGCCAAAAGACTTTTAAGGAATAGTTCAAACATCCTTAGGCACCAGGGAAATGCAAAACAAAATGACTATGAGATACCATCTTCACCTGTTAGAATGGTTAAGATCAAAAACACTGAGGACAGCTTGTGCTGGAGAGGATGTGAAGAGGAATCTTCTTCCACTACTGGTGGGAGTGCACACTTGTACAGCCACTTTGGAAATCAGGGTGGTTATTTCTCAGAAAATTGCAAATCAATCTATCTCGAGACCCAGTGATATCGCTCTTGAGCATATACCCAAAGGATGCTCAATCATACCACAAGGACACTTGCTCAGCTATGTTCAAAACAGCATTATTCATAATAGCCAAAACCTGGAAAGAACCTGGAAACAACCTAGATGCCCCTCAGCCAAAGAATGGATAAAGAAAGTGTGGTAAATTTACACAAGGGAGTATTTATTTACTCAGCTGTAAAAAACAATAACATCATGAAATTTGCAGGCAAATGGATGGAACTAGAAAAAAAAAACATCCTGAGTGGGGTAGCGTGGTTTCAGAATGACAAACACAGTATGTACTCTCTCATAAGCGGATACTAGGTGTAAAGCAAAGGACAACCAGACTGCAGTCCACAGCTCCTGAGAAGCTAAGTAACAAGAAGAACCTAAGAGGGACACATGGATCGTCCTGGGAAGGGGAAATAGATGAGATCACCTGGGTAAGCTGGGGGCTGATGGGCAATAGAGGGGAAGGTATTGGGGGTGAGCACATGAGGGAATGGGATAGTTGAATTGGGGGAGGGACCGCGTGGGAGAGCAATGAAAGAGATATCTTGATAGAAGGAGCCATTATGGGGTTAGGGAGAAACCTGGTGCTAAGGAATTTCCCAGGAATCCACAGGATGACCCCAGGTAAGACCCTTAGCAATAGTGGAGAGGGTGCCTGAACTGGCCCTCCCCTATAATCAGATTGGTGAATACCCCAACTAGGTCAGGTGCCCCTGATGACATCATGATCCCTTCCATCATCCCAGATTACCTCTCGCTATGCTTACTTTTTGTGAAGAAAAATTCATGCGTTTAAGCTACTATCTCTCAGCTCACCATCACTCAAAGCTGAATGAAAGTTTTTATTAATATAATGGTGACTGTCAAATTTACACATCTTAGAGAAAGGACTCAGCAAATAAACATAGATCAAAGTCCATGAGAGGTAGAAACAACCTTTACACGCTCAACATCCACTCAGTTGATATGGCAGGATCTGAGGGTCAGAGGGAAGGATCGAGAGAGTGAAGCAAAATGGGTGGGTTCTGTGGCCTTGGTACTGCTGGTTGGTCCCAGGTCAGCGAAAATGCTTCTTTGCCACTGAGGATACCGACTAGCACCCTGGAACAGATGGTGGGCATTTGGATCACTTGGAGCTTGAAGGAAGCCAGATGAGGCCAGAGAACACCCTGGTTCCAAGATAGAATGGTACACATATTTTACACACACACACACACACACACACACTATAAATACATACATTATATAAACAACATTCATGTAAGCCCTGCTTCCCAGAGAGGCAGACAATGCACACTGCCCTCCACACCCACTGCTCCAGTTTCCACAGCCAGTTGTCCTCCGTCAACAGCAATCCAGAACATTCTCATAGTACAATAGGGAATTATATTTGGAGAACAAGAGAGACAGAAGTCACATTTGCATAACTTTTAATATAGTATATTATTAATATAATTCTCTTTTATGATTAGCTATTGTTGGTAGTCTCTTACAGTGCCTAATTTATGGATTAAGCATTAGCAAAAACATGCAGAGAAATACCAGTGTATACACAGTCTGGAACTTTTCCAAGAGGAACTTCAGGTACCTCTTACAAGGCGGGGAGGGGGTTCTTGAAATTTCTGTCCTGTATTAGTCACTTGTCTCATTGCCATGACAAAAAAGACCCATCAAAACAATTTAGGGAAAGCAGGTTTGCTTTGGCTCACAGTCTGAGAGTAAGCATACCACGTTGGGAGGTCATGGCAACAGGGGCATAAGGTTGAGCCGGTCACATTGCGTCCACAAAAAGATGGGTGCCACCCGTGCTCGGCTCACTTTCTCATATTTCGTCCAGGACCCCAGCACGTGGAGTGTGTTTTCCCACCTAATTAAGACAGTCTAGAAACTTCCTCATAAACAAGCCCAGGGGATGATTTATTCGGTGTCTCGAGATCCTGTCAAGATGACGGTATCAACCAGCCTAAAGCTCTAGTTTGAAAACAAGGGAGGGAAAAAAAAAATAAGGGAGTATCAACCGTGTGGATTATTGTTTCTCCCACACAAGTAGAAGCTGAGGAGTTGGCTTGTCAGGATGTGACGCCTGTGCACCACTTGGAGTCATCTGGGAAGGAAGTGAGATGCCCAAAGGTTGAGCAATGCGAAAGTGATGCCTGCCCCAGGGAAGCGTGACATCATCCGCAGGCGGGCGCTGATTCCTGTGCTCCTGTACTTACTTGCTCTGTGGACAGACACCTCCCTCTGGCCAGCCTCTGTGGCAGAGCAGGGGACATAAAAGAGGAGCCAGCTTCTGAGCTCACCTGGAAGGAGTGACAGCTCAGAGGGAGCAAGATCTAAGAACAGGCTGTCACTGCCTCACAGGGCCAGGCCTGTGAGGAGCCAGGGGCGTGGGACCTGACTGACTCCTCCTGGAAGTTCCTGAAGGTTCCTTTGAGAACATCTAAATCAACCCAGGGGAAGATGAGTAGAAGTTTCTGTCCCACCTTCAGTTACTCTTCAGGTGACTGATGCCAGAGGACAGATCTTGGCTCCAGGTTCATAGAGCAAGGAAGTGTCAATGAGATGGTTAGAAAAATCATTTGCCCCTCTCTTCCATTCTTGGAGCTCTTCCGGCACTGCTCTGGACAGGGTCAGAGGTCAGGGCCAGGGGTGCTCTCCTCCCCTGAGGAGGCTGGGTCTGAAGATGTCTATCTTGGCACCTTAGAAGTCACACCCTGAACTATTTCAGGCATGCATAGCATTAAACACACACACACACACACACACACACACACACACACACACACACACACACAATTAGCTCCAAGGAAAGAGGAACAGAGCACTATGATTTAATGCATGCAATACCGGTAGTCAGTTTGCTCTCTCTCTCTCTCTCTCTCTCTCTCTCTCTCTCTCTCTCTCTCGTTCATTCAGTCTGGGGTCCAGCCCATGAAACAGGGCTACCCACTTTCAGATGACTCTTCCCACGTCAATTAACATAGAATCAGGATAGATCCTCACAGGGATTTACTGATTCACTGATTCCGAGTGGGCGTGGAAAGCAAGCTGCCGGGCAGTTTGCTCCAGAGAGAGCGTCTTTCCAGTGCTCAGGTGTATATGATCCTAAAGTCTGTGCGCTCGGATGGGAGGGTCTTCCTGAGTGAGATGCATTGCTGTGCTTCCCTTGACTTGCTTGCAGCCACGCTTCAGCTGCCAAACAGAACTAAGGACTTCCTCTGGAATTTTCTTACATTGTTTTATTTTGGGTGTCAACCTTTCTATTTTTGTCCAGCAAACAACTTACTGTTCATTTCCTTTTGGGGATTTTTTTCCCCTTTGCTTTTTAAGGCAGAACTTTTATCAGGAAAAACTGGTCACGGAGCTGTGGCCAGAGGCCCAGCTATCTTTGCATAGCCGTCACCAAGGCGGTTCCATATAAAGCTTCTCTGTCATTTTGAGGTCACAAGAGCACGTGAGCCACAGTCATCTGTGACCTCATCTCTCTGGATCTGGTCCAGCAAGTTCAAGTTTCATCACTGAATGTGGGGCTGGCTACTGGCTAATGCGGCTAAGTCATTAATAATTCTTTTACAAACCAGGGAATTCCCAGTTAATGCTAAATGGGCAAAGAATGGCCAGTTATAGGCCCTGGCTGTAGGTCACCTGTGCATGGCAAAGAATAGCCCTTTATCGTAGTGACCTTTGTCCTACTTAATAGGTCCCTTTTACTATGGGGTAGAATATGTTCTTGCAATCACAACAGAATGGTCCAAGTTTGTTTTCTTACAGAGACATATTTACTATGGAGTAATATACTATACACACAGTGGAATATTATTCAGCCTTTATTTGTTTCCACGGTTTGATTATTTATTTGCTACTCATATTTTTAGTTGCGAGCCTAGCCTTTAATGACTGAGCCATCCCTCCAGCCCTACTCGTTCCTCTTAAAGTCTTATATTTGACTGGACTCAGATTTAGAAGTAGAAGCTCTCAGCGAGGACAATGTGTGTCTCTTGGCAAGCTGTTCCTGGGGTTTTTCTTTGGCTTCTTTCATCCTCTGGGCCAAAAGTTTAGCATATTCTGCTGCCTCCTCCCTATTTGCCTTAGTGGGATGTTTCTTCAGAGCACTGTGTCACCGTGAGTGTTACAGGACACACGGAGTGACATGGGACTGGGTCTTGGGTGCTTTGATCCTGGGCTTCTTGCCTTCTTGGTTTAAGGGCTTTCTGACAAGATCTTGGCAGACATCATCTCTAGAGAGATTGAAAAGCTTTCTGATCCTGCTAGCTCTTTTAGGACCCCGCTGAGGAGGCACAGTAGTATCCTTCTCCAGGAATATCCTTCTCATCTTTTTAACTTTTTTTTTTTACAATAGCCAAGTTGAGAACACTCAGATTGTCATCCACAATGCATTCTTCAACAGACTTGCACTCCCGCCCCCAGTTCTCCTTGATCTATAATAACAAACAGGAGGTGCACTCTGCTGTGAGTCAAGATGTTTTGCTTCATGGGAAAACCTAGTTTGTCATTCCCATCACTGATCTGGACCACACAATCCTATTCTCCACCCAAAGCCTCAGCAGAGACTTGTGTGGCCATGTGCTTCTCATACAATGTATGAAGCTTGCGTTCATCGTCCACTCCGATGACTTTCTGACAGCTGGTGGCCAGGAAGGAGGTATTCAGCTTCATCCTGGAAAAGATAATTGCCTAGAAGGCAACACAAAAAAGAGCTATTCAACCTTTATAAAAGGAGAGGATTCAGGGCAGGGAGGTGCTCGGAATTTAAGAGCATATACTACTCTTATACAAGAACTGAATTCACTTCTCCTCATCCAGGTTGGGTGGATCACCAACTACCTGTAAACCCAGCTCTAAGGAACTGGACACCCTCTGGCCACCAAAGGCATTTGTGGATGCATGTGTGTGCACACATGCATGCGTGCACACGCGCACACACACAAACACACACACTTTTTAAAAAACTGTTTTTGAAAGTCTTTAAAAGGATAAAATTCTAAGCTGGGGAAATAGCCCGGTCAGTAAAGTCCTTGCAGTTATAAGCATGACCTGAGTTCAGTCCTCACAGTTCATGCAAATCAATCAATAAAATCAGACCTGGCAGCATGTATGTGTAATTCCAGACCTAATGAGGCAGAGACAAGCAGGTCTTAAGGCTTGGTGTCCATCCACCTGAGCCTATTAGTGAACTCTCGTCCAATGGGATAGGCTGTCTCAAAAAGTGAGGCAGGGCAACAGTATCTTTCATAATAACCTCAAAAAAAGCAATCTTGGGGTAACTCTAAGTATGCAAGTGAAAAAAACTTTTATAATAAAAATTTTAAGACTTTGAAGAAAGAACTTAAACAAGATATCAGAATATGAAAAGATTTCCCATGATCACGGATTGGTAGGATTAATAAAATAAAAAATGCTATCAAAATCAAGCTACAGATTTAATGTAGTCCCCGTCACAATCCCAACACAATTCTTCACAGAACTTGAAAGGACAATTTTCAGCTTCCTATGGAAACACACACACACACCACCACCACCACCACCAACAACAACAACAACACAAAACAGGAGAGCGAAATAATCAAAGAAGCTCTGGAGGTATAACCATCACCAATTTCAAATTGTACTACAGAGCTATAGTAACAAAAACAGCATGGTATTGGCATAAAAATAGACAAATTGATCAATGGAACTGAAGACTCAGATGTAAGTTCACAGATGTATGGACATCTGATTTTTTTTTTTTTTGTAAAGAAGCCAGAAATTCATCCTGGAAAAAAGACAGCATCGTACTAATGGTGTTAGTCAAACTGGATGGCAGCATTCGAAGAATGCAAATAGATCCATACTTGTCACCCTGCATAAAACAACTCGTATCAAAGACCTCAACATAGGAGCAGATACAATGAATATGATTGAAGAGATAGTAGGAAATAGCCTTGAACTCACTGGCACAGGAAGACTTTCTGAACAGAACACCAACAGCACAGGCACCAAGAACAATAACTAATAATGGGACCTCATGAACTGAAAAACTTTGGAATGGCAAAGGGCACCATCCAGACAAAGCAACAGGCTACAAAATAGGAATTATTTTTTTACTAACTACACATCAAAAGAAGGATAATATCTAAAATATATAAAACTAAAAACCTGCACATCAAGAAAATTATCTAATTCAAAATGGGGTACAGATCTAAACAGAGAGTTTTCAATTGGTAAAATACAAATAGCTGAGAAACAAAGAAATGTTCAACATTCTTAGTCATCAGGCAAATGCAAATACAAACTACATTGAGGTTTACCCTTACACCAGTCAGAATGGCAAAGTTAAATAAAATAAACGACAGCTCATGTTGACAAGAATGTGGGGTAAGGGGAACACTTCACTACTGGTGGGAGTGTAAGCTGGACAGCCTCTGTGGAAATAAGTGTGGTGCTTCCTCAGAAAACTAGGAATAGATCTATCTCAAGATCCTGCTATACGACTCTTGGACACTTGCCCAGCACTGTTCTTTCTTGTTCTAGTAATATCTGGGCATCAGAAACAGCCTAGACATCCTTCAACATTAGAACGGAAAAAGAAAATGTAGAACATTTATACAATGGAATATTACTCAGCTGTTTAAAAAAACAAAATCATGAAATTAACAGGTAAATGGATAGAGTTAAAAAAAGTTATACTGAGTGAGGTAACTCAAACACAAAAAAAGACAGATATGATAAATATTCATTTATATGTTGATGTTAGCTGTTAAGTTTTTGGTAAGCAAGCTACAATCTGTATAACCATAGATGTTAGTTGTCAAGTAAGGGATTATGAGGGAGGGGGGGGAAGTGTCTTCTAAGGAAGGAGAAATAGAATATATAGTTATGGATGGATGGAGGGGGGACTAGAACGAGAGGCCTAAATTAGGAGGGGAAGGAAGAAGAGGGCAAATAAGGAAATATGGAAAGGGACAGCTAAAAATAAGGACGATTTGGGGAGTCATGGAAAACTAACACAGTAGAAGCTTCTTTAGAAAGATACATATATGAAAGAAACCTAAGTGGAATTACCAAATAACAGAAGTGATAGCACCCCAACTAGACATATTATCACCAAATGAAACCTCCTGCTAATCAAATTATTGGCTAAAGGGACCCATGGAAACCCCCAAACAACCTAGACTATTACCAAGGCTATAGATTTACCGCAAGATCCAATTATACCATTCTTGGGCATATACCCAAAAATACCTCATTCTGCGGCAAAAGACACTTGCCCAACAATCTTCTTTCTTGTTCTAGTTATAATATCTGGAAATTGGAAACAACCTTCAACATCAGAATGGATAAAGAAAATGCAGAACATCTAGACAATGTAATATTACTCAGAATAATAAATTAATAAAAATGGAATAAAAATACTTTGTTCTACACAAACTGGTGGCAAGGCCTTATTGCTGAAGATAAAATGTAACTTCCTGAACATGGAAAAGTTGGTGGGGTGCTTATCTGCAGCCTTCACCCCTATTAACTAGTGTTCATGGTACTGGAATGCACTCTGCACACTGCCAGAGGAGAAAGGTAAACACCAACCCTGCTACACAACCTTCTACCTGCAATGGTGACCTGGACACGATGCTGCAATGCTGGCACAAGAGTATTGTGGGAGTAACCAGCCCTCACCTGACTGGATTTGAGGCCCACGGCATTAGATGGAACCCATGGCTGACTCTACTCGGGTAGCCGAGAATCTAGAGACTAGATAGGCCATGGACCTAGGGGAAAACCAAACACTACTGTTCTGATAAAGGAAAGTAGCAACACAATGACTCCTAATACATTCTTCTATATTCATAGATCAGTGTCTTGCCCAGCTATCATCAGAGAACAAATACAGAGACCCAAAACTAGATGGCGTACAGAGCGAGAGATCTTGGAACACTCAGTCTTAAACACAATGTCTCCATCAAATCCCTCCCCTGAGGGCCCAAAGAATCCTGCAGAAGAGATGGAAAGATCCTAAGAGTTAGAGGGGATGGGGGACACCAAGGAAATAAGGCCTTCTAACCCAGAATGGCAGACGCATATATGAATTTACAGACTGGCAGCAGACGCAGGGCCGTCACAGGTGGAAGCCAGATGAGGTCCCAGCACTGGGAAAGGAAGTTGATACATATCCCTATCCCTAACCCAGAAGCTATCTTCAATTGGTAACTGCTCACAAAGGAAAAGTTAGTTTTCTCTTGCTGGGCATACAAACCATACTTATGGGCAGACCCATGCCTGGCAGTAGAAGTAATTTTCCCCCCTGGCACAATGCTTTGTCTGGATATTTTTATGACCTTACAGGTCTCTTGCTTATATATTATTATTTCTGATTTTCTGTTTTTATGGGATTTGTGAGTATATGAACCTGTGTGTCTCTGCAGCTGTATGTGTTTCTTGTGCTTTTTCTTTGACTCTGTTTGTTTTTTTTTTTTTTTTTTTTTGGTTAGTTTGTTTTGTCCTATCAGATTCTGGTTTTATTTCCACTACTTTATTTTATCTTTTTAGATGTTTGTGTTCTAATGAAAGGGAGAGAGAAATTCTGCCATATAGATGAACTTTGAACTTTTAAATGGCACATCCTTCCATATGATTCTACCTAGAACAGGGAAATCTATGGAGTCCACAAGGGGCTTGGTGACTGCCAGGCTTGGGTGGAAGGGAAGAGGACTATTTAGCAGGCAGAGTTTCTTTTGGGAAGATAAAAACGTTCTGGAGATGAATGGGCTGTGTGGCCCCATGAATGTGAATGATGGCAGCGAACTAGAACTTAAGAATGGTATAAGCAGTGAGCTATTTCATGCTTGTTCAACCACGGTAAAGGATATGACTAAAGTAACCAGAGGGATGGATGGCTTAGCAGTTAAGAGCACTGACTGCTCTATGGAAGATCTTGATTTGGCTCGCAGCACCCACACGGCAGCTCACAACTGTCTGTAATTCCAGTGCCAGCGTATCTGGCATCCTATTCTAGCCTTCTTGGGCACAAGGCATACATGCAGGAAACACTCATACACAGAAAATTACAGCAATAAATACTAAAGAAAAAAAAGTAGGTCTAAAGATACTTTTCATCCCCACCTGCCGTCCTGCTTGCTCACTATCGCTACTTTAAGTAGCCATATGCAGTTTTGAGCCTTGTTTCTCAAATGTGGCCCATAGACCAGTGGCAGCCGCATCTTGGACAGTTTGTGAGAGGTATGGACTCTGGGCCTCTGAGATGGCTTGGTCGGTAAAGTTTATGTAACACAAGCATGGGGATCTGAATTCGGATAAAAACCAGACATGGCAACAAGTATCTGTAACCCCAATCTGTACATACCACACACACACACACACACACACACACCAGAAATGACTCAGAGGCAGGTGAATGTCTGAAATTCACCAGCCACCTGGACTACCTAAATTGACAAGCTCCAGGTTCAGCAAGAGACTTTGTCTCAAAGAATAGGGTGGAGAGAGACTGAGGAAAGCACCCAATGCTGACTTTGAAGCTCTACACATGTATGCACATGTATGCATGTTCACCTGAACACAAACATTGCATGCATTCATGTGCATGTATACATAGCATTATATATACACTAGATGTATATGTATGTATGCATGTATGCATGCATGTGTATGTGAGGTGTGTGTGTGTGTGTGTGTGTGTGTGTGTGTGTGTATAAAGAAATGAAGCCTCAGGCTCACTCAGCCCTGCTTTTTGGAATTCCCACTTCACAATATGCCTACGTGCTGTATATGCAGGTTGAAGTTAGGAGGGCTGTTCTGGACCAATGATGAACAGCTGGGAGTTTTGCAAACTCACTGGCTTGACCGAGTCAGTTTGGCCAGGCATCAGGATTACTTCACTGAGTGATCTCTGAACTCAGTCAACACTGGGACTTACAGACCTAGGCCATCTACCATCTGGCGCTTTAGAGGTCCCATGATTTTCTCACCTCAGAGCACAATTATTTTCTGGCCTACTGTAGTAATTAGGGCGGCGGGGCTGCGTCCCCAGCACCCTGGCTGCCTGCTCGGCTAGCTTATGCCCCAAAATAATTACACGGACACTGTATTCTTTTAAACACTACTTGGCCCTTTAGCCCTAGCCCTTACTGGCTAATTCTGTTATCCCGATCAACCCATCTCTAATAATCGGTGAGCACCGGTCTTACCGGGAAAGGTTCAGCATGTCTAACCTGGCGCTTGCTTCATGGCGTGTGTCTGCCTGGGAGCTGGGAGTATGGCATCTCCCTGAGGCGTCTGCTCCCGAGAGCAGAGCTGTCGAGTCTGACCTCACTTCCTCTTCCTCCCGGCATTCTGTTCTGTTTACTCCACCTACCTATGTCCTAACCAATAAAATGGGCCAAGGCAGTTCCTTTATTAGCCAATGACCTTCCTCCATCAGACTACTACTTTTGAACTTCTGTTTAGAAGCGTGGCACACTCTGAAGTTCCACTCCCAAATGTCATTCTCTTGTTTTCTCTTTGGTGTAGTGCAAGCACACACTAGAGATGTGGTGTCTGCTTTAGTTGAGCACATTATGAAAACACGTACAATTTTAGATTGTTGTTTTCTAGCTCACTGAAGAATGAAATCTGGATGAAACTGTATCTGAAACAGACCTGTGTTTCCTGATTCTTTTGTTTTGTTTTTTGAGACAGGGTTTCTCTGTAGCTTTGGAACCTGTCCTGGAACTAAATCTTGTAGACCAGGCTGGTCTCGAACTCACAGAGATCCACCTGCCTCTGCCTCTCAGGTGCTGGGATTAAAGGTATCCTCCCCCACCGCCCAGCATTTCCTGAGTCTTAAACAGCAGTTCCATGACTCATCCAGTCATTTGTGGGTGTCATGCTATGTCTAGGGTGGAATGGTTTCCCTTACCAGGATTTCTGGGAGAAAAAATAACATGCAAACGAAACCATCTAAGGCCACGTGTTGTGATGATAAAGCTACCCCAACAGAGTTCATTCATTGGAAACTTGGAAACAGGAGACTGAAGGAATTTTGGTCAACTTTCATTGACCCGTTGTCACCTCGCTTGACGTATCTAAGAAGGAAGTTCTTTCTCCACAAAGGCAAACAGCAAACGTCCTAAGCGCTGGCAGGTATTGACAATCTGAAGACAGAACTGTGTTTACGTGCTCATTGAAATCACACTGTGATTAGAGAGGCCAGGAGCACGTGATCAAATAGCTCCAGAAACAAGTCAGCTAGTTAAGAGCTAGGAATACACATCAAACACTGCAGGTGAGAGCAGAATTGAGCACTGCCTTGTGAGTCGGGCTTTATGACTTATCTTGAGAGCGGAAAGATTTTGATTCCACTACAAGGTTTCAAAACAATCTGCTCCCTTCCTGGGTGAATTTTTTTTTTTTTTTTTTTAGTTTGACACAATCTAAAGGCATATGAGAACTTTAAAAACTTAAAAAAAAATCCTCCATTAGATTGGCCAATAGGCAAGTGGGTAGTGCATTTTATTAATTGATGATCAATGTAGAAGGGCGTAGTTCACTGTGGTGCTGCCCTGGGCAGGTAGTCCTCGGGTGTGTAAGAAAGCAAGCTGAGCAAGCCAGGAGGAGACCCTTGGGCAGGTAGTCCTCAGGTATGTAAAAAATCAAAATGAGCAAGCCAGGAGGAGCAAAAGCCTTTAAGTAGCTCTTCCATGGCGTCTCTTCAGTTCTTTTTTTTTTGGTTTTTCGAGACAGGGTTTCTCTGTGGCTTTGGAGCCTGTCCTGGAACTAGCTCTGTAGACCAGGCTGGTCTCGAACTCACAGAGATCCGCCTGCCTCTGCCTCCCAAGTGCTGGGATTAAAGGCGTGCGCCACCACCGCCCGGCTGTCTCTTCAGTTCTTGACTCTAGGATACTATTTTGAATTTCTGCTCCGACTTCCTTTCATGATGGTGTGTATGATGTAAGCTGAAACAAACCTTTTGCTCCCAAGTTGCTTTTGGTCCTGGTGTTTTATCACAGTGAGACACTAGGAAATTACTGCATGCAAAAATTAAAAGAAAATACACTTTGTGCTGGAAATGTAGCTAAGCAGTAGAGCACTTGCTTGCTCCTATTATGTTCAAGGCCCTGAGTTGCATCCCCAGCGCAGAGAAAACAAAAGAAAACACAGACTTGATTGAGAGCTTCAATTGTGATGAAAAAAAAAAATTTACAAAAGTACAGTAGTGGCCCTTCCATGCATGCATGACTAGGATACAGGCCATATGATTCATCACCTGAACCCAACAATATGGTACTTGCCTGTACCGAGACTTTATCAGATTGGGATTTGTGTTCCATATGGTGATGGGCCACTGACAAAAACCATGAGAACTGAGCAACCAGACTTCTATGCTTACCAAGGGGCATTTGAAGGATCCATTGGAGGTGTCTTATCACCACAGAGCACAGACTAGCCTTAAATTCATGTGGAAGCACAGCCCGTACCACAACCATATTAAGAACCAGAATCTTTAGAAAGTGGTTGGCTTGTGAGAGCTCTGTCTCTGGCATGGAATTATTCCTCTTATAAAATGAGCTTGAGGGAGACTGCTTAGCCTGACTGTCAAGTTAAGAGGAAATGATACCTACTGACTTTCTATGTTTTTTAACCAATCTCTCACAAGAAAAACTAAAGCGCCAGGCCTCTCTCAGCAGCTGGAAGAGAGATCTGCAGGTACGGTGGCAGCTGCTGAACCCTGGGAACTACAGAACTGTCTGCTTTGAGATGCACCTCCCCCATTTCCTTCATCTGCTAAATGGTCCTTCTGACTTGCTTAGTTAAATGAGCTTGGTAGGAATTTTAATATCTTTCCGCTCACTGTGGTAAGATACCCTGACATAGGCAACTTCAGAGAAGAAGGCCCAGAGTCCACCATGCTGGACAAACCAAGGCTGAAGGAGCTTGAAGCAGCCTGCCATCCACAGTCAGGAAGCAGAGAGCGGTGCTGCAGCTCAGCTCTCTTTCCATGTCTACAATCCCAACAAGACACTGATGTCACCCACTGTAGGTTCGTCTTCCCACCATCCCCAGAGGCCTGTTTCCCAGGTGATTCTAGATACCGTCAAATGGGCGAATAGTATTAGCCAACATAGTCAGCTATTCCAAACAGCCCTGGTAACAGCAATACCTATTGAGGTGTTGCTTTTCACCTTTGTTGGGAATTTTTGGCACAAAGTGTTTTGCCTAAAATACTCATAAGCCCGGGGATGTAGCTCAGTTGTGGGGTGCTTACCTGACATGCGCTGGGTTTGGGATTCCGTCTTCAGCATCAGAAGAAAGATGTTTGTCAAGGGATGTAGATGGTTAACACTATCTAATGTGCACACTTTCCCTACCGTCTTCTACAAGAAAACATGACCATCACCAGAGAAGACCCCAGTGGGCTCTCCTCTTCTTTCTCTGTCTCCTTTGTGTATCCTTAGTTTCTCAGTCCCAGGCATTGCTTCCTGCTCTGTCTTTTTTTTTAGAATGAGTAACTATTTAATGAGTAAATAAGGAAATATTATAATGCAGTAAAAGTAATAGATCATCAAAATTTTTTAAAAGATAATGTTGAAAAGCTACAAAATTGAAAACTGTGACCTTCTTAACCATAGGCTTCTACAGTGTCAGGCACGCATTTCCTCCCATGCAACAGGCCTCAAATCCAATCAGGAAGTGAGCAGTTACCGCCCCCCCCCCAACATTTATGCCACTATTGCACCAGCAATCCAATATCGTAACAGGTTAGGTTCAGAGCATGGTATGATCATTGGTGGCTACTTCCCCAGCAACCTGCATAACATGATTAACTATAATTGCGAGCCAGAAAAGAGAAAGCTTCCAGCTGTTACGGCTTGGTTTCCCTCTGTCCTATATCCAGCGTGTGCAATGCCTGCAGCACAGGCTCTTACTGTCTACTCCCAGGAGCGCCCTGCTCTGTCTTAACATTCATGTTATTGTGGTTTGAATTCCTGTTGGAGCACAGTCCCCCAGCACTACTGTGTTAAGAGGTAGACTCTTTAGAAGATGGTTGGCTTGGGAGGTCTCTGTCTTTGGAATGGCATTCTTACCCTTATAGAAAGAGCTCGAGGGAGACTGCTTGGCTGGTTTGTCCCCTTGTACAGTGTGAATACCCAGCTACAAGGCACGTCTTTGAAAGATGAGAGCCAGGCTTCCCCAAATAGCAGATCTGTCGGGGCATTGACCTTGGACTGTGATTTCTATTATTTATTTTTTTAAATAATGTATATAATGTATTTCAATGATATTCAACTCCTTTCTCACCTCCCCCCACTCCCCTGGAACCTTTCTTTCCAACATGCCCCCCTCCAGCTTGGCATCTTCTTTTGATTGTTATAACCCTCTGACTTTTATTAGGCCTGCTTGCATGGGCCTGGCATGGAGTTCTTAATAGCTGATGGACAACTGAATAGTGGCTATGTCATTGAACAAAAGTAACTCCTCCTTCTTCATCAGCCATTAACTGCCAATAACTCCTCAGCTAGGAGGGGCATCGTGCCCCTCCCCCATTGTTGCTATTTAGAAATCATTAAGTCTAAAATATTTCATGATGGACAGAGATGCATTTGTTTCTAAACAGCATCTTCCTTAAGTTTACATACTTTAAAATTTTTATAAACAGAGTAATACCATACACATGCTATATATTTTTCATTCCAAAACTGAGAGTCCCATCTGGGATGATGCCAATAGCTCTGTTCATTAATTCTCCCTGCTATATGTGGGTATATATAAACATATATGAATATTCTACAATTTATTATAATGTTGTATACAAAACATGTCTTTAAACACATACCCAAACGCATGTGTGAATATTTATATAACAGGGTTTATTTTACCCAGGGTTAATTTGACACAATTGCTTTTCCTAGAGCTTTGCTATATAAGAGAGTAGCTATGAGCCCCACTTTAAGTGGTTCCTGAACACTCCAAACATCTCAAGTCCAAGTTAAGATGAGCTGCAGGTGTAAGGCACCCAGCAGATAACAAAGATTTAGTATCACAAAAAGAAAATACCGCTTGACAATTTTTTTTATTGAAAGCTTCTAAGATTCATTGGTTTAAATATGATACACTATTAGATTTATTGTCCTCTTTTTAAAAAAATGTGGCTGCCAGAAAATGTAAACTTGCACACATTAACTTGTTAATGCCGTTGACTGAGAATGAGATGAGTACCACAGGGCAAAGCCACATTTGAAGCAAGCTTTAATTAAATACTGGCCAGGTGGGTGGGCTCTGGCCAGTTCCATACCCAAGTTCCTTAGAAATGGTCCTGATATACGGTTTGCAGCTTATTAAGAAGGAAAACCCATAATTCATTGCGTTTCTCATCAGGTCCCACCAGGGGCAAGTGTACATCCTAACATACCCCCAGCCTACATCCAATCGGGGACAAGTGTATATCCTGATGTATTTCCTGTCTGTGAACGTCTTGTCCACATATGAAAAACATGTGGCTTGCTTTCCCCCATAAACAATAGCTTCCAGCATTTCAGGACCTATTCGTACTTGAGCAAAGGGCTTACAGATCACAGGCATTTTTTGTCTTATTTTTGTTTCATATCTAAGGCATAGTAATTAAAACTTAAAATGTAACTTTGGCTCTCACAATCTCCCATTGTGGTTCACTTTGTATTTTTTCTGTTCCATATATCCTGGTTAGCTTGTTTGTTTGTTTCCAGAGAAAAGATTTTTCTGTGTTGCCCTGGTTGTTCTGGGACTCCCTCTGTAGATCAGGCTGGCCTTGAACTCAGAGACCTACCTGCCTCTGTCTCCCAAGTGCTCGAATAAAGGCGTGCGTATGGCCTGGATGGTGAGCAGTGGCCCTAGGAGCTGCATGACATACACCTGCTGGATAAATGCATGAATAACCAAGTGTCCATGGGAGGAATGAAGACTGTCACAGTCACACTCTTACCTGGTTTAACCCTTTGTCCTCAACAAGTAACAGAGTTGTCAGAATAAAATTCTTTAGGAATCTTCTCTGTGACTTGATTTTTTCTACTGACTCCTTGGCAGGCCACTGATGGACTCAGGAGCTTCCTTTATCAGAAGCAGAAGTGGCCGTTTGCCCCTAAGCAGGGTCAGGAGACTCAGGAACCTGGGGCTATGCATTGTCAGAAGGCTTCCTTCCAGAGTCAATAAGGCTTCTTTAGTATCTATTGGGTTTTGTTTTGTTTTTGTCTACTAGGTTTTCTTGAAAACTACAACTATATTCAGACCCAGACATTTAAGTTCTTTTCAATAATTTTCTTGGTGTCCACATGCTTTTATCTGTTCATACCTTTAATCAGATTATTGATCAGAAGCCTCATGTAGTAATTGATGGGGTGGTCATTTTTCCTATCCTTTGTCCCACTTTTGCTTGGTGTGACTATTTACATCACAGGAATGTCAGTTCCTTTCAATGCCTACTCCTTATCATTTCTGTATATAAAATTAGATGGAGGTCAAGTGTGGTAGCACATACCTATAATCCCCAACTCCGGAGAGAGGCAGAAACAGTACCGTGAGTTAAACCTGGGCTATGCAGTGAGTTTCAGGCAAACTATGTAGTGAACCTCTACCTCAAAACGTACGTACACAAACACACACACACACACACACACACACACACACACACACACACTTCATGAGATTCCTGAGTTCCTGAGCCCTAGGTAGTGAGTAAAGGTATGGACAGCTAAAAATATGAAGGGTAATGCAGACACCAAGAAAATTATTGAGAACAGCTTATATGTTTAAGTATAGTTGTACTTTTCAAGGAAACCTAGCAGACAAACATCAGAATGAGCATCATTGAAAAGGCACACATTCAGGCTGGGGAGAGAGTGCAACCAGGAGAGAGTTTCCCACACTAATTGAAGGACCTGTGTTTGATCTATGAAAAGGGAAAGGTGGGCCATGCTTGGTGGCACAGGCTTTTAATCCCAGCATTTGGAAAGTAGAGGCAGATGGGTCTCTGTGAGTTCAAGGCCAGCCTAGTCTACATAATGGAGAGAGCCTTTCTTAAAAATAAACAAACAATGCCAAGAGTGATGGCCTAAATTTATAATCCCAGTGTAGACAGGTGGATCCCCGGGGGCTAGCTGGCGGGCTCGCCTAACCTACTTGATGAGCTCTAGACTAATGACAGTCCCTCCCTAAAAACAAACAAAAAAAACAAGCCCTCAAAACAAAGTAGATGACTTCTGAGGAACAACACAAGCCTAGAGGTTGACCTCTGGTCTCCAAAATCAGACTATATATACACAAACACATAGAGAACGTGTTCCTTGACATTTTAAACAGAAACTTACTGATTTTTTAATTTCTATTTTTGCTTAATTAAATATAATTACGTTATTTCTCTCTTCTTTTTCTCCCTTTAACCCTTCCCATTTCCCCCATTACTCCATCTCAAATTCATGGTTTCTTTTTCTTTGTTTCTTCTACACACACACACACACACACACACACACAGATACACACACACACATGTGGACATGCATGCCCATAACTATATAAATACAACCTGTTTGGTCCATTTAAGTTATTTGTATGTATATGATTTCAGAGCTGACCACTCGGCCTTAGATAACTAACTAGTGGACTCAGGCCTGGGGAAGACTAGTTCTGTTCTCAGCATTCCTTAGTTGCCTATGGTTCTGTGTCTAAGGATGGGCACCATGGCATTTCCTTCTTGTCTATTGGTGTCACTCTTGTTTAGGTCTTGTTGAGACAGCCATGTTGTTAAGGATTCATGGGTGTAAGCTTCCCAAATGTCATTTCAAGGGGACACAGTCTCACAGCAATCTCCCTGCTCCCACGATGTCCTCTGCACTCTATACAGAGGTCTCGTTGGAGAGGCATCACTGGGCTGAGCAGCCCACAGTCATGATGTCCTCTGCATTTCAGTACAGAAGTCGTGTTGTAGAGGCATCACTGGGCTGAGCAGCCCACAGTCAGTTGATCTCTGCATTTTGACCAGTTGTGGTTTTCTGTAATGGTCTCCATCTGCTGCAAAGAGATGATTCTTTGAGGGGGATGAGATCTACAATTTTCCATGGGTATAAAGCTAAGTATTTAGAATTTGGTTAGGAATTAAGCTTGTTTAGTGATGGGGTGAGGGCCACATTATTTAAAGTCACTCCATCCAGGTAGTTCTTGGGTTGGTTGGTTTTTGTTTTGGGAAGACAAGTTCTTGCTCTGTAGCCCAGGCCTTCCAGTCATTCCCTAGTTCGTCCAGGATGGCCTCTGACTTGTGATCCTCTGCCTCGACTGCCCAGGTGCTGGGATTGCGGGTTGGTGACACCATGCCTGAACTGAGTCAAATGTCTCCAGAAGCCTTCTAGGGTGCTGGGCCTCTTGTCCCACTGTCTGGTTACCGCTGATTTTTATCTTCTTCCTCCAAATTCAAGGACAATGCTGGCTTGTGCTCTTCTCTCTGAGTTTGAGGAGACTGTGTGTGGGCAGAGGCAGAGGGAACTGGATGCATTCTCCTCCTGTCTGAGCTGAACTCCTAGGCAAGAGGGAAGAGCCACTGAAGGCCTTGTTATACCTTAGACCATAAATTAAATTGTTCCAAAGAAGAAATGTCAAATTCAGCAGGCACCGATATTTTCACTGTGACCTAGAGTGCCCCTCACTTCTAGAACCTCAGTTGAGTCAGTCATGACATGAATGTTTTCACTTTCGCCACCTCATTCCCTACTCCCTCCTTTCACACTTTAGCTTCCTTGGCCATCACCCATGGTTGCAAGGACAGGAAGGGGGTCATCTACACCAGGACTTGGCAGTTTATTTGCCCCATGGCACATTCTTCCTCCGAAGCTTGTGCTCAACATCCCTCTTGATTCTGAGCCCAGACCCAACCTCTTGCTACCATGCTCTAGAAAAGCCATCCCTAGTCAATTTAAGTTACCATTAAAATTCAAATTTTCACTTAGTACACTTTGGATCTGCTTTATTGCAGACACAAAGTAATATCACGGTTCCAAGGAGATGTTAAATATAGAAGACCATATGTGTTAGAGCATGCTTTATATGTATTAGATGGAGAATATGATAACACCTTTTCTGACACTAATAATGGTCAGTAGTATTTAGTATTTATGATAGATATAAATGGTACCGTATGAGAGAAGGGTTTGAAAGACATGACAGGAGGCAGGAAGCTGTGAAAGTCAACACCATGATTTTGGGCTCAAGATACTTGGAGGTGTGTGTGTGTGTGTGTGTGTGTGTGTGTGTGTGTGTATTGAATATATTGAAGAATATATGTTGAATATTCTTCAGTTGTAAAAGGAAGTAGATTCAGACCCAAGCCATAAACAGCATGAATCAATCTTGAAGATATCATGCTAAGTGAAATACACCAGTCACAAGAGACCCAATGCTGTATGATTCCCCCTTACATGGAGTCTCTAGAGTTGGCCATGTTAGAAAGAGAAATGGGAAGTAGAATTTAGTTCCTATGGGCTGTAGCGAGCTGGAAAAGGGAAGTTAATTTTAAATGGGTGTGGAAAGTCAGATTTGCTAAATGAAAAATTTCAGGAGAACTGTTTCCCTACAATGTAGATGTGTTTAACACTGCTGAACCAAACCCACAAAAACAGTTAAAATAATATATTTCGTGTTGTACTTGTGTGGGGTGGGGCACTAGCCACAATTATAATAATGAGAAAAATAAATTCAGGTTGTCTGCACATTTGAATGTTGGCTGTCCTACCTAATTGTTGGGTGACTATGGTGAATTTACGTAGCCTTCCCACATCTCAGTTTCCTTGGTTGTTGGATAGGATGTGGTCAGTGTCCAAAGCCAGTGGAGGACCACAGCATCCCAGCCCTGCCTCTTCCCAGCCTGGGGTATGCTGGGCCAACGACTCAGCCTTTTGTGATTCAGACGCTACGTGTAAAATGGGGTTAATGACAGTACCATAGTACCGAAGCATAGATGCATGTAAATTAAAGCTTATGAAGAACTTGGCACAGTCAGCTTTATAAAAATATCTCTATTTATGATCACAGAATTTTGAAGATTCAATGAGTCAATACCCAAAATGTAATTATTCCATAAATAATAACTAAACCTCCAAGGTATCTCATTCTTTGAACTTCATTAGGTGAAGGAAATCTTAGATCGAAAAGCATTTTTAAAGTGGTTTTGAGGGCTGGAGAGATGGCTCAGCCGTTAAAGGCTAGGCTCAC
Source organism: Microtus oregoni (assembly GCF_018167655.1). Lineage (NCBI taxonomy): Eukaryota > Metazoa > Chordata > Mammalia > Rodentia > Cricetidae > Microtus > Microtus oregoni. The sequence goes on along the minus strand of NW_024543976.1, from coordinate 728,164 downwards.
AACCATAAATAAAGTGGTTTTGAAAATAGAATAACTGTACCCCTAACAATGTAGAAAACCAAGTGAGGACCCAGGAAGGAGCTTGGATATTAATATTTGCAAGCCCTCCCCACTGGCTTCCACAACCCACATGTGTAACTATGATAGTTTGGATTAAAATCCAAGTTGCACAAAGACTATACACTAAAGGTTTGAGGGGGGATTTGAGAAATGATTGGAACATGATAAGTTAAACATCATCAATGTGCAGATCTATGGTTGGGTTCTTGACTTGATGGCATTGTTGGGATGTGGTAGAAACCTGAGGAGGTGGGACCTGGTTGGAAGAAGTGGTGACTGGGGGTATGCCCTTGTGCATGGCTTGTCCCCATTTTCATTCTCCCGCTGACCCACCAGAGGCTACGAGCTTAGCATCTTTGCTCCTCCATGTGTTTCCTGACACGTTGGGTCTCAACAGAAGCTCCCAGGGAAGGGTCTACATGACCGTGGATAGAAACCTCTGAAGCTGTAAGGTGAAATAAACCCTCCCCCTTCTAAGTTATTTCCTCGGGTATTGGTCACAGCAATAACTGAGTGCTAAGCTGCTATGTGGAAAGCGTAGGTGGACCTGGCATTCTGATCTATAACCTATGTGGAAAGCGTAGGCGGACCTAGCATTCTGATCTATAACCTATGTGGAAAGCGTAGGTGGACCTAGCATTCTGATCTATAACCTATGTGGAAAGTGTAGGTGGACCTAGCATTCTGATCTATAACCTATGTTGTAAGCGTAGGTGGACCTAGCATTCTGATCTATAACCTAGCTCAGTGCATTTTAAATCACTTTATATTTAAAGTATTCACTACTTTTAGGTAGAGTCTTCCTATTTATTGTCCTGGAACTTTCTAAGTAGACCAGGCTGGTCTAGAACTCACAGAGATCTGTCTGTCTCTGCCTCCTGAGTGCTGGGATTAAATGCTGGCACATCATGCCTGTCCCCCCCAAAGTACTTTTAAATTGCCAGACAAATGAAATGTCACTTCATATAGCCTCTGTGTCATCTGTTTCCCAGGTAACGATGTTTCAATAGCAGGGCTGAAGATGCTGTTGGAGTTGGACAGGGGTGAGCGTTGCAACATGAAGCTGAAGGATTCGAACCTAACTGCATTGTAAATGAAAAGCTTTGAAAGAAAAATGTGGGAAGAAATCTACAGGAGCAAGGACTAGGTAAAGCCCATGAAATAAATCTCGACGCAATGGACTTTGCTGAACAGAAACATTTCCTTCTGTAAGCAGCTGCTAAGACGGTGAAAAGTCCAAGTACAGAGCTGCAGAAAATATTCCCAAACCACATTATCTGGGAAAGAATTTATATCCAGAATATACAAAAAGCCCTCACAAGTCAATAATCAAAAGCAATCCCACTGGGATGCCGATGTCTCACTGGAAGGCATAGACAAATGACAAGGGATACAGAAAAGACCTTCGTCATCAAAAGCCACTGTGGAAATGTGAGGTCAAGCCACACTGAGAAGTCACTACCCATCGGTCAAAAGGGCTAAGAGAAAAAATAATGATTGCACAAAATTCTGGAAGGACTCAATGAAGCTGTATTTTCCTCCATTGCTGGTATGACACCCCAGAACACGCGGCCTCAAAGCCTGACCATAGGAGATCAGAATCTGACGCCTCAAATGTGCCTCTTTGGCATAGAGAGTATTTTGAGATAATCAGTTGAAATTCTGTGAGACTGTGGACACAAGGAAAGTTCTAAAAACAGCAGAAATCAGTCTCTTAAGAGCAATTCCCATCTGTAAGGGAGAGCTCTCTTCGGAAGAGAGAGCCGGGAGATGGTGTCTGTAAATCAATGGGAGGCTGAGGCCAGCCTGGTCTACATAGCAAGATCCAGGCTAACAAGCGCTGCCAAGGGAAACCCTGTCTCAAACAAACATCACAGGACGGAAGACAGTGTCAATCATCGGGAGCTGGAGTTACAGGTCATTGTGAGCCCTCCAGTGTAGCTACTGGGAACTGAACTCTGGTCTTCTGCGAGAGCAGCGGGCACCATTAACACCTGAGGCATCTCTCCAACCAGCCCCCAAATAGCATCTTTAAGCATGAGTCCAGCCTGGTCTACAGAGTGAATTCCAGGACAGCCAAGTCCACACAGAGATTGTCTCAAATAAAGAAAAGAAGTTTCTTGAGTTCTTTATATATTTTGGAGATCAGACCTTTGTCTGTTGTGGGGTTGGTGAAGATCTTCTCCCAGTCAGTAGGTTGCCTTTGTGTCTTAGTGACTATGTCCTTTGCTTTACAGAAGCTTCTCAGTTTAAGTAGGTCCCATTTATTCAACGTTGCCCTTAATGTCTGTGCTTCTGGGGTTATACATAGGAAGCGATCTCCTGTGCCCATCTCCTGTAGGGTACTTCCCACTTTCTCTTCTATCAGGTTCAGTGTGTTCGGGCTGATATTGAGGTCTTTAATCCATTTGGACTTGAGTTTTGTGCACGGTGATAGATAAGGGTCTATTTTCATTCTTCTACAGGATGACATCCAGATGTGCCAGCACCATTTGTTGAAGATGCTTTCTTTCTTCCATTGTATACTTTTAGCTCCTTTATCAAAAATGAGGTGTTCATAGGTTTGTGGGATAAAATCCGGGTCTTCTATACGATTCCATTGGTCGACTTCTCTGTTTTTATGCCAGTACCACACTGTTTTCATTACTGTAGCTCTGTAATAGAGTTTGAAGTCAGGGATGGTAATGCCTCCAGAAGATCCTTTATTGTATAGGATTGTTTTGGCTATCCTGGGTTTTTTGTTTTTCCATATAAAGTTGATTATTGTCCTCTCCAGATCTGTGAAGAATTTTGATGGGATCTTGATGGGGATTGCATTGAATCTATAAATTGCCTTTGGTAGAATTGCCATTTTTACTATGTTGATCCTCCCAATCCAAGAGCAAGGGAGGTCCATCCATTTTTTGGTATCCTCTTCAATTTCTTTCTTCAATGCCTTAAAGTTCTTGTCAAATAGATCTTTCACTTCCTTGGTTAGATGTACCCCAAGATATTTTATGCTGTTTTTGGCTATTGTGAATGGTGAAGCTTCTCTGATTTCCCTCTCTGCTTCCATATCCTTTGTGTATAAGAGGGCGACTGATTTTTTGGAGTTGATCTTGTATCCTGCCACATTACTAAAGCTGTTTATCAGCTGTAAAAGTTCTTTGGTGGAGTTTTTGGGGTCGCTTATGTACACTATCATATCATCTGCAAATAACGAAAGTTTAACTTCTTCCTTTCCAATTCGAATCCCCTTGATCCCATTATGTTGTCTTATTGCTATTGCTAGAACTTCAAGCCCTATATTGAAGAGGTATGGCGAGAGTGGACAGCCTTGTCGTGTTCCTGAGTTAAGTGGGATGGCTTTGAGTTTCTCTCCGTTTAATTTGATGTCAGCTGTCGGCTTGCTGTATATAGCTTTTATTATATTTAGGTATGACCCTTGTATCCCTAATCTCTCCAAGACTTTTAACATAAATGGATGTTGAATTTTGTCAAATGCTTTTTCAGCATCTAATGAAATGATCATATGGTTTTTTTCTTTCAGTTTATTTATATGCTGGATTACATTGATAGATTTTCGTATGTTGACTTTAAAATGCTAATTAACCCAATTAAAAAATGGGGCACTGAACTGAACAGAGAATTCTCAACAGAAGAAGTTCAAATGGCCAAAAGAAACTTAAAGTCGTGCTCAACTTCCTTAGCAATCAGGGAAATGCAAATCAAAACAACTTTGAGATATCATCTTACACCTGTCAGAATGGCTAAAGTCAAAAACACCAAGGATAACCTTTGCTGGAGAGGCTGTGGAGGAACGGGTACCCTCATCCATTGCTGGTGGGAATGCAATCTTGTGCAACCACTGTGGAAGTCAGTGTTTCGGTTTCTCAGGAAATTCGGGATCAACTTACCCCTGGACCCAGCAATACCACTCCTGGGAATATACCCAAGAGATGCTCTATCATATGACAAAAGCATTTGTTCAACTATGTTCATAGCAGTATTATTTGTAATAGCCAGAACCTGGAAACAACCTAGATGCCCTTCAATGGAAGAATGGATGAAGAAAGTATGGAATATATACACGCTAGAGTACTATGCTGCGGTAAAAAACAATGACTTCTCGAATTTTGCATGCAAATGGATGGAAATAGAAAACACTATCCTGAGTGAGGTGTCCCAGACCCAAAAAGATGAACATGGGATGTACTCACTCATAATTGGTTTCTAGCCATAAATAAGGGCCACGGAGTCTACAATAGGTGAACCTAAAGAAGCTAAGGAAGAAGGTGAACCCAAGGAAAAACATATAGTTATCCTCTTGGCTAAGGGAAGTAGACCAAATTGCCGGGGAGAAAATTAGGATCTTGGGGGTGGGGTGGGATGGGGGTAAGGAGAGATGGGGAGAGAAAAGGTAGAAGGGAAGGAGGGGGGACTTGGGGAATCAGGAGAATTGGGATAAAGGAAAGGTGGATAGGGGAGCACGGAACCACAATTCTTAGTTAAGGGAACCACTTTAGGGTGAGCAAGAGATTTGACCCTAGAGGGGCTCCCAAGTGCCCAACATGAGGTTCCCAGTTAGTTCCTTAGGCAGCTGAGGACTGGGAACCTGAAATGACCCTATCCTAGAGCAATACTGACGAATATCTTGCATATCATCATAGAACCTTCATCTGGTGATGGATAGAGATAGAGACAGAGACCCACACATGAGCACTGGACTGAACTCCCAAGGTCCCAATGAGGAGCAGAAGGAGGGAGAACATGAGCAAAGAAGTCGGGACCACGAGGCGTGCACCCACCCACTGAGACAGTGGAGCTGATCTACTGGGAGCTCACCAAGGCCAGCTGGACTGTGACCGAAAAAGCATGGGATAAAACCGGACTCTCTGAACATGGCGAACAATGAGGGCTGATGAGACGCCAAGGACAATGGCACGGGGTTTTGATCCTACTTAATGTGCTGGCTTTGTGGAAGCCTAGCCAGTTTGGATGTTCACCTTCCTAGATATGGACGGAGGGGGGAGGACCTAGGACTTACCACAGGGCAGGGAACCCGGACTGCTCTGTGGACTGGAGAGGGAGGGGGAGAGGAGTGGGGGGAGGGGGAGAAGGGTGGGAGGAGGGGGAGAAGGGTGGGAGGAGGGGGAGGGAAATGGGAGGCTGGGAGGAGGTGGAAACTTGTTTTTTGTTTATGTTTTTTTTTCTTCTTTTCTTAATAAAAAAAATTATAAAAAAAAAGAAAAGAAGTTAAACACGCACTTAACAGAATAAATCAATAACTGCTCTCTGACATTCGCTTCCTAGAAATAAAACACGTTTTGCAAAGCCTACACGTAAGTGTTATTGTGTGGGAGATGTGAAGAAACATCTGCTCACCCTAGGTGGGCACTGACAGACCAAAGGATGGCTCCCATCCGAGACCAGCTTGGGGAACCAGTGGGCTAATTGGGGTTACTTATAGGGGCACAGATGACTCCCAGGCCCCTGCATTGCTGCAAGTCCCACCCAGCATGGCTACTGACTTACACACGCTGCAGCACTAAAATTACAAATCCAGCCAGCCTTCAGTCCCCTATATACTCCAGCACATCCACCACACTCCCGGAACCTGGGGTGGGGAGGAGGTGGCAGGCAGTCGGATCTCAGGCCGGAGTCTGATGACCTCCTCGCCACTCACCCTTCTGTGATGAAACAGTAACAGTCCTGACCCTATGAGGGTGATCACAGTTGCTCTGATTCAAGGTGGTAAGACTCACGCCATGCTCTACTGAGTTCAGCTTCAGTCAAGGCTCATAGCAGCGTTGTGATGAAAAACCAAGCAGAGAAAACAGCTCTCCAGTGAGTGCCCAGTTAAACGGCAACCAGGCTCTGCCACAGAACACAGCTCAGCAATCAGCCAGATGGAGCCTCATACACACACGTGGGATCCATCAAGGTAATTAGCGTGAGTAGCAAAAGCTAATCCCTAGGGTTGGCTACTGTACATTCCGCTGCTGAGATAATGGGACGGTCAAGAATGACCGTTACTGCCTGAAGGTCTAGAATTACCTAGGACACGCACCTTGGGGCCTGTCTAGGAGAGATTCGCGACAACTGAGATGAAAGCCCCGCCCTAGCCGCAGGCAACAGCTGCAGATGGGTTAGAGATGTTGGAATGACAAAGGAAAGGGATCTGGGCGCCACTGTTCAGTCCTCCTTGCTTTCTACCGGCTGTGGCAAACACCCTCACTCCTGACTTCCTCATCTAGATGGACCCTTTCGCTGAGCCCAAATGAACCTGCCCTTCCTTATGGGTTTTGTCGAGTATTTTATCATCTCAGTGAAAAGAATAATTAACACATGTACAGTTTTGGAAATAGCAAGATGATAATTATGGTGACCAGGTCAGCGATTACCAGGAGTTGTGGATGTGGGCTTAGCATAGGCAGTAGGGCGTGGTGATGGGGCCACTGGCGATAAGACTGCATAGAACTACAGACACACCAAGTGTTACAGGATGGTAGAAACGGAATACGCTGTCCGGAGTACAGAATCTTAATATTCTGGTATTGACATTGTCTTACAAGTCTTGAAAATGTTTATTTTCAAAACGTTTAATTTTTAAAGTTATGTGTAAATGTTTGTGTCTCTGTGTAGGAAGAAGGTGCCAGATACCCTGGAACCTGTAGGGGATTGTGAACCACTTGCTGTGTGTTTGTGGGATCTGAACTTTCTGGTCTGTCGCATGAGCAATTTACCTTCTTAACCTCTATGCCATCTTTATAGACATGAAATGCTGTCCTCAGCCGGGCAGTGGTACTGCACACTTTTAATCCCAGCACTTGGGAGGCAGAGGCAGGTGGATTTGAACATCTGGTAGAATGCTAGGCTTGAGGGGTTTGTGTGGGTGGGGGGGGTTGGTTTTTTTTTTTTTTTTTTTGCTTTTTGTTTTCAATTGGAAGACTTTTTTTATTATTGTTCCAATCAACTCCTATATTACAGGTCAGTTTAAGTTGTTGGTTTCTTCTTAGTTTAACTTTGTTTCTTTTAGGTTCTCCAGCTAAATAAAATACAGACTTTTTAAAAAGTATTCCCTTAAAATATTGTGTGTCTCTTTGGTGTGTGCTGTAATGTGCATTGTCCAGTTCTGATTTAGTTTTGGGCCATCTCTTTCTTCCATTTGATTAGTTGTGCCAATGCTCTGTCGATCCTATCTCCTCAAAGACCCAGCTGTTAGATCAATTAACTCTTCGTATTGTTTCATTTGTTTGTATACCATTAACTTCTGGTTTTGCTTTTTTCTATCATCATTTCTTGCAATTTTTTGGAGTTTGGCTTGATTTGTTCTTGTTTTCAAAATTCTTGAGTTACATCATTAGGTCATTCAGTGTGCTCTTTCTGATGTCTTAGTGTAGACAATTGGGGCTTACAAATTCCTTCCCAGGCTTGCTCTTAACTTGTCCCAGAGATTTTGTCGTGTTGTGTTTTCATTTTTATCTAGTTCCAGGAATATTTTCATTTCTTTTTTAATTTCTTCTTTGGCTCAGTCCTCATTCAGTAATTAATGAGTTTCTCAATCTCCATGAATTTATACACTCACTGGAGTTTTGTTTGCTGCCAATTTTAAGTTTATTGCATAATTTTAAGATAGGACACATGCAATTATTTCAAACAATAATTGTATCCCAGCATGCAGTCTACTTTAGAAAATCTTCCACATACTGCTTATTAGAATGAGTATTCTTTTTCATTTGTGTAAAATTTTCTGTAGGTATGTTAGGTCCGTTTGATATAAGATATTATTTAATTCTGAGGTTACTCTGTTTTTGTTCAAATGACCTATCATTTGGGGAAGATGTGGAGTTATTCATCTCATATTATTGGTTTGTGTTATAATTGGTTTGTGTTTTGATTCTATTAATATATTTTTATGAAATAGGACACATTAGAGTTTAGTGCATAAGCTTAAGTGTTGTGATTTTTTCCTGATTAATTGATCCCTTGATTAAAATGAAGAGCCTTTTGTCTCTTCTGATTAGTTTTAGTTTGAAGTCTATTTTGTCAGATATTAGAATTGTAAACCCTGCTTTCTTCTTTTTTTTTTATTGCGAAAAGAAGAAAAAAAACATAAACAAAAAACAAGTTTCCACCTCCTCCCAGCCTCCCATTTCCTTTCCCCTCCTCCCACCCTTCTCCCCCTCCTCCCACCCTTCTCCCCCTCCCCCTACTCCTCTCCCCCTCCCTCTCCAGTCCACAGAGCAGTCAGGGTTCCCTGCCCTGTGGTAAGTCCTAGGTCCTCTCCGTCCATATCTAGGAAGGTGAACATCCAAACTGGCTAGGCTCCCACAAAGCCAGCACATTAAGTAGGATCAAAACCCCCTGCCATTGTCCTTGGTGTCTCATCAGCCCTCATTGTTCGCCATGTTCAGAGAGTCCGGATTTATCCCATGCTTTTTCGGTCACAGTCCAGCTGGCCTTGGTGAGCTCCCCGTAGATCAGCTCCTCTGTCTCAGTGGGTGGATGCACGCCTCGTGGTCCCGAATTCTTTGCTCATGTTCTCCCTCCTTCTGCTCCTCATTGGGACCTTGGGAGCTCAGTCCAGTGCTCCTGTGTGGGTCTCTGTCTCTATCTCTATCCATCACCAGATGAAGATTCTATGATGATATGCAAGATATTCGTCAGTATTGCTCTAGGATAGGGTCATTTCAGGTTCCCAATCCTCAGCTGCCCAAGGAACTAACTGGGAACCTCATCTTGGGCACTAGGGAGCCCCTCTAGGATCAAGTCGCTTGCCCACCCTAAAGTGGCTCCCTTAACTAAGAATTGTGGTTCCGTGCTCCCCTATCCACCTTTCCTTTATCCCAATTCTCCCGTTTCCCAGGTCCCCCCTCCTTCCCTTCTACCTTTTCTCTCCCCATCTCCCCTTACCCCCATCCCACCCCCCCCCCCAAGATCCCATTTTCTCCCCAGCAATTTGGTCTACTTCCCTTAGCGAAGAGGACAACTATATGTTTTTCCTTCGGTTCACCTTCTTCCTTAGCTTCTTTAGGTTCACCTATTGTAGACTCCTTGGTCCTTATTTATGGCTAGAAACCAATTATGAGTGAGTACATCCCATATTCATCTTTTTGGGTCTGGGACACCTCACTCAGGATAGTGTTTTCTATTTCCATCCATTTGCATGCAAAATTCGAGAAGTCATTGTTTTTTACCGCAGCATAGTACTCTAGCGTGTATATATTCCATACTTTCTTCATCCATTCTTCCATTGAAGGGCATCTAGGTTGTTTCCAGGTTCTGGCTATTACAAATAATACTGCTATGAACATAGTTGAACAAATGCTTTTGTCATTTGATAGAGCATCTCTTGGGTATATTCCCAAGAGTGGTATTGCTGGGTCCAGGGGTAAGTTGATCCCGAATTTCCTGAGAAACCGAAACACTGACTTCCACAGTGGTTGCACAAGATTGCATTCCCACCAGCAATGGATGAGGGTACCCATTCTTCCACAGCCTCTCCAGCAAAGGTTATCCTTGGTGTTTTTGAGTTTAGCCATTCTGACAGGTGTAAGATGATATCTCAAAGTTGTTTTGATTTGCATTTCCCTGATTGCTAAGGAAGTTGAGCACGACCTTAAGTGTCTTTTGGCCATTTGAACTTCTTCTGTTGAGAATTCTCTGTTCAGTTCAGTGCCCCATTTTTTAATTGGGTTAATTAGCATTTTAAAGTCTAGTTTCTTGAGTTCTCTATATATTTTGGAGATCAGACCTTTGTCTGTTGCGGGGTTGGTGAAGATCTTCTCCCAGTCAGTAGGTTGCCTTTGTGTCTTAGTGACAGTGTCCTTTGCTTTACAGAAGCTTCTCAGTTTAAGTAGGTCCCATTTATTCAATGTTGCCCTTAATGTCTGTGCTTCTGGGGTTATACATAGGAAGCGATCTCCTGTGCCCATCTGTTGTAGGGTATTTCCCACTTTCTCTTCTATCAGGTTCAGTGTGTTCGGACTGATATTGAGGTCTTTAATCCATTTGGACTTGAGTTTTGTGCATGGTGAGAGATATGGGTCTATTTTCATTCTTCTACAGGTTGACATCCAGTTGTGCCAGCACCATTTGTTGAAGATGCTTTCTTTCTTCCATTGCATACTTTTAGCTCCTTTATCGAAAATGAGGTGTTCATAGGTTTGTGGGATAAAATCCGGGTCTTCTATACGATTCCATTGGTCGACTTCTCTGTTTTTATGCCAGTACCACACTGTTTTCATTACTGTAGCTCTGTAATAGAGTTTGAAGTCAGGGATGGTAATGCCTCCAGAAGATCCTTTATTGTATAGGATTGTTTTGGCTATCCTGGGTTTTTTGTTTGTCCATATAAAGTTGATTATTGTCTTCTCCAGATCTGTGAAGAATTTTGATGGGATCTTGATGGGGATTGCATTGAATCTATAAATTGCCTTTGGTAGAATTGCCATTTTTACTATGTTGATCCTCCCAATCCAAGAGCAAGGGAGGTCCATCCATTTTTTGGTATCCTCTTCAATTTCTTTCTTCAATGCCTTAAAGTTCTTGTCAAATAGATCTTTCACTTCCTTGGTTAGTTTTACCCCCAGATATTTTATGCTGTTTGTGGCTATCGTGAATGGTGAAGCTTGTCTGATTTCCCTCTCTGCTTCCCTATCCTTTGTGTATAAGAGGGCAACTGATTTTTTGGAGTTGATCTTGTATCCTGCCACATTACTAAAGCTGTTTATCAGCTGTATAAGTTCTTTGGTGGAGTTTTGGGGGTCGCTTATGTACACTATCATATCATCTGCAAATAACGAAAGTTTAACTTCTTCCTTTCCAATTCGAATCCCCTTGATCCCATTATGTTGTCTTATTGCTATTGCTAGAACTTCAAGCACTATATTGAAGAGGTATGGCGAGAGTGGACACCCTTGCCGTGTTCCTGAGTTAAGCGGGATGGCTTTGAGTTTCTCTCCGTTTAATTTGATGTTAGCTGTCGGCTTGCTGTATATAGCTTTTATTATATTTAGGTATGACCCTTGTATCCCTAATCTCTCCAAGACTTTTAACATAAATGGATGTTGAATTTTGTCAAATGCTTTTTCAGCATCTAATGAAATGATCATATGGTTTTTTTCTTTCAGTTTATTTATATGCTGGATTACATTGATAGATTTTCGTATGTTGAACCAGCCCTGCATCTGAGGAATGAAGCCTACTTGATCATAATGGATAATTTTTCGGATGTGTTCTTGGATTCGATTTGCCAGTATTTTGTTGAGGATTTTTGCGTCGATATTCATGAGTGAGATTGGCCTGTAGTTCTCTTTCCTGGTTGAGTCTTTGAGTGGTTTTGGTATCAGAGTAATTGTGGCTTCATAAAAGGAATTTGGTAATGACCCTTCTGATTCTATATTGTGGAATACATTAAGGAGTATAGGTATTAGGTCTTCTTGGAAGTTCTGGTGAAATTCTGCATTGAAACCATCTGGTCCTGGGCTTTTTTTGGTAGGGAGGTTTTTGATAACAGCTTCTAATTCTTCGCGACTTACAGGTCTGTTTAGATTGTTCACCTGGTCCTGGTTTAGTTTTGGTAAATGGTATTTATCTAAAAAAGCGTCCATTTCTTTTACATTTTCCAGTTTTGTGGCATATAGGCTTTTGTAGTAAGATCTAATGACTCTCTGAATTTCCTCTGTGTCTGTGGTTATGTCCCCCTTTTCATTTCTGATCTTATTAATTTGCGTGTTCTCTCTCTTTCGTTTGATTAGTTTGGATAGGGGTTTATCTATCTTGTTGATTTTCTCCAGGAACCAGCTTTTTGTTTCATTGATTCTTTGGATTGTTTTCTGTGTTTCTATTTTGTTGATTTCAGCCCTCAATTTGATTATTTCCAGTCTTCTATTCCTCCTAGGTGAGTCTGCTTCTTTTTTTCTAGAGCTTTCAAGTGGGCTGTTAAGTCTCCAATATGTGCTTTCTCTGTTTTCTTTAGCTGGGCACTTAGTGCTATGAACTTTCCTCTCAGGACTGCTTTCATAGTGTCCCATAAGTTCGAGTATGTTGTTTCTTTATTTTCATTGAATTCAAGGAAGACTTTAATTTCTTTCTTTATTTCTTCCTTAATCCAGGTATGGTTCAGTAGATGACTGTTCAGTTTCCATGAGTTTGTAGGCTTTCTGGGGGTAGCATTGTTGTTGAATTCTAACTTTAATCCATGGTGATCTGATAAGACACAGGTGGTTACTAATATTTTTTTGTAACTGTGTAAGTTCACTTTGTTACCAAGTATGTGGTCAATTTTTGAGAAGGTTCCATGAGCTGCAGAGAAGAAGGTATATTCTTTCCTCTTTGGGTGGAATAATCTATAAATGTCTGTTAAGTCCATTTGCTTCATTACCTCCATTAATTCTCTAATTTCTCTGTTAGGTTTCTGTCTGATTGACCTGTCCATTGGTGAGAAAGGAGTGTTGAAGTCTCCTACTATTAGTGTGTGCGGTTTGATGGCTGCCTTGAGTTTTAGTAATGTTTCTTTTACGTACGTGGGTGCTTTTATATTAGGGGCATAGATATTCAGGATTGAGACTTCTTCCTGATGAATTGTTCCTGTTATGAGTATAAAATGTCCCTCTCCATCTCTTCTGATTGATTTAAGTTTGAAGTCAACTTTGTTAGAAATTAGTATGGCCACACCTGCTTGTTTCTTAGGTCCATTTGCTTGATAAGCCTTTTCCCAGCCCTTTAGTCTGAGTAGGTGCCTGTCTTTGTGGTTGAGGTGTGTTTCTTGTAGACAGCAGAATGTTGGATCCTGTTTTCTTATCCAATCTCTTAGCCTGTGCCTTTTTATAGGTGAGTTGAGCCCATTGATATTAAGTGATATTAATGACCAGTGGTTGTTAACTCCGGTCACTTTTTAAGTAGTAGGGTTAGTGTGTTTTCCTTCTTTGATTTGCGCTGGTGAAGAGTCTCTAGATGTCTGAGTTATTGTGGTCATTGTTGGACTCCTTGGTTAGTGATTTTCCTTCTATTATTTTCTGTAAGGCTGGATTTGTGGCTACGTATTGTTTAAATTTGTTTTTATCCTGGAAAATTTTGTTTTCTCCATTTATAGTGAATGAAAGTTTGGCTGGATATAGTAGTCTGGGCTTGCATCCGTGGTCTCTTAGTTTTTGGAGAACATCTATCCAGGACCTTCTGGCTTTCATGGTTTCCATAGAGAAGTCAGGTGTAAGTCTGATAGGTTTACCTTTATAAGTAACTTGGCCTTTTTCCTTTGCGGCTCTTAATATTCTTTCTTTATTCTGTATATTTTGTGTTTTGATTATTATATGGCGAGGGGATGTTTTCTTTTGATCCAGCCTATTTGGTGTTCTGTATGCTTCTTGAACCTTCATAGGTACATCTGTCTTCAGGTTGGGAAAGTTTTCTTCTATAATTTTATTAAGTATATTTTCTGTACTGTTGAGCTGCACTTCTTCTCCTTCTACTCCAATTATTCTTAGGTTTGGTCTTTTTGTGTCCCATATTTCCTGAATGTTTTGTGATGAGAGTTTGTTGGACTTGCTGTTTTCTTTGATCAGAGTGTTTATTTTCTCTATGTTATCCTCAGAATCTGAGATTCTTTCTTCTATCTCTTGTATTCTGCTGGTGATACTTGATTCTGTAGTCTCTATTCGTTTACCTAGATTTTCCATGTCCAGTCGGCCCTCTGTTTGTGTTTTCTTCTTTGCCTCCATTTCAGTTTTCAAGTCATGAACTGTTTCCTTTATCTGCTTGATTGTTTTTCCTTGGTTTCCTAGGGTATCATTCACTGATTTACTCAATTCCTCGAACTTTCTATTATACTTCTCATTCATTTCTATAAGGGCGTTTTTTATATGCTGTTTAAGGGTGTCAATCACTTTCATGAAGTCAGTTTTTTCTACTTCTTCTTGATTAAGGTGTTCATGTCCTCCTGTTGTGGGGTCACTGGCTTCTGGTGGTTTCGTGTTGTTTTTCAGATTGTTGGGAGAATTCCTGCATTGGCGTCTGCCCATCTCTTCCTCCCAATACTCCCCTTTGGATCTTCTTTTACAGGATCAGGTCTTCTTGCCCACTGATGTACCTTCCCAGTGATGTCACTCCCCAGAGATGTTTCTCTACAATGATGTTTCACTCGGTGCCCAGATCGAAACTCCGCGCTGCTTGGTTAGCTCGCGAACAAAGGGCCCACCCCGCTCGCTGCGGGCAGGCTATGGGAACAAAGGAGCTACCAGCCACCCCTATGTCCTCCCGGTTCAGATTCGGTCCCAGCGCCCTAGCAGGCTGGGCAGGGAGGCGCTATGCCCCAAAGGAGGGAGGGAGACAGGGGGTGTGGGGATCTGGATGTAAGCTGAGTGGGATAGGAAGAGAGAGGGGGTTTGGGCAGTATAGCCCCTGTAGGATGGCCAGGAAGTGTCCCCTGCTTTCTTCTTAATCCCCTTTCTTGGAAAACTTTTCCCTACCATTTAACTTTAAGGTAAAAAATATCTTTAAAGTTGGGATTTGTTTCTTGCAGACAACAGAAAGATGAATTTTTTTTCTTAATCCATTTAGCTAACCTGTTTTCTGCTTGAAGTATTGAAGACATTAATACTTTGGGTTTATTGTTTTGCTTTTTCTCTTTCTAAAATCTCTTGTCTATGTTATTCCTCTCTTCATTTCAAAGTATTGCTTCCAAAACTTTAAATACTCTGTTTAGCATCATTTTTGTTTGCTTTCTTGAAATATGAACTTTTTAAGGCTGTTTGGATCATGTGAACTTTTTCTTTTTTCTTACCCTATATCTTAGTTAGGGTTTCTATTGCTGTGAAGAGACACCATGACCACGGAAACTCTTATAAAGGAAAACATTTAACTGAGGTTTCAGCTTAAGTTCAGAGGGTCAGTCCATTACCATCATGGCCTGGAGGATGGCAGCATGCAGGCAGACATGTTGCTGGCTTGATCAGAAGGCAACAGGAAGTAGACTGAGTGTCACACTGAGCAAAGCTGAAGAAAAAGAGACCTCAAAGCCCACCCCAAAATTAACACACTTCCTCTGATAAGACCACACCCCCTCCAGCAAAGTCACACCTCTTAACAGCACCACTCCTTGTGAGATTATGGGGGCCAATTACATTCAAACTAGCATACCCTGGCAGGTTGCTTTGCTGAACACAGTGGCCTAGGTCAGCAGGATATGGAATGGAGTATATTGCCCCAGGTTCCTCTGGCTTTCGTAGTATCTATTGAGAAATCATGTGTTATTCTGAAGGTTTTCCTTTCTATTTGACTTGGGCTTTTTTTTCCCCCTCTTTCAGCTTTCAATAATTTTTCTTTGTTCTGTATATTTAGTGTTTCAGCTAGAATATGCTTGGGGTGTTTCTTGTCTAAGTGGGGTTCTGTGTTCTTACAGTATCTATATGGGTATATCTTTAAGAATGCTTTTTTTCTATGATCTTGTTATCACCATGACTTTTGGTACAACCCAGAATTATGGTGACATTAATCACAGTGGGCTGGGCTCTCCCATTCAATTAATTAAGAAAATGCATCACAGGTCAAGTTTAGGTTCCCTTTTCCCAGATGATCCTAACTTGTATCAAGTTTACAAAAATTAAGCAGAACACTGTATTGTATCCTAAGGCTTAACAGCACATGCGTGCACACGTACACACACACACACACACACACACACACACACACACACACAAAACATCTATAGGGGACTTTAAATTAACAGAAATTGATTTTCTCACAGAACATGAGCCTAAGAATCTGAAATCAGATTGTCATCAGTTGGTTCCTTCCAGGGGCTTTAAGGGAAAATCTGTTCCTTTTCTTTCAGATCTTCTGGTAACTGGTGCCACAATCATTGGCTTTTTTTTTTTTTTTTTTTTTTTTTTTTTTTTTTTTTTGTCTTGTGGGTGCAGTTTCCAGAGGGAAAACCATGCCTCTGCAGTAATAGGGCACCCTTCCCTGAGTGTCTTCTTAGGACCTTCTATATGGTCATGAGTCTTACAGCTCACATTAGCTATTGGATTAGGTCCAGCACTAACCCAATATGATCTCATTTTAGTTGACATCTACAAAGGCCTGTTTTGCTTACAAGTAAGTTTATATCTCAAGCTTCTGTGTTGGTACCAATTTTGACATGGCAACCCTCCTTTTTTCCCCTTCTCCCTTTCTTCCCTGCTCCTCTCCATTTTCTTTTCTTTTCTAACCACCTCCAATACTAAGAGTAGAACCCAGAACCCTTTGCATGCTAGGCCAATGAGCTATAGCCTCGGTTTAATTTTCCTATTATATGCGATAATATGGGGAAAAATTATTTCAAACAATTTCAGGCACAAAGCGGCCTGGTCTTGTGGTCCAATCACTAGATCAAGAATCTTCAGCCTGGACTGGTGTCTTGCCTCTCCACGCTCATCACATGACTTTGGGTGGCTAGCTTGAATGTATTAATCATGAGTTGTCCCACTCATACAGGAAGAAAACTGTGGTTAAGACCTCAACCGTCTCCGGCAGCAAGGCGCCCTTCCTGAGAAGCCCAGCATAAACAATCTCATGGGAGAAGTAGGGCGTTTAATAGTCATTTTTTCTCTCGGTGGACTGGAGGGGGAGCAGAAGGGAGTGGCAGAAATTTCAGTGCTCATGTGCACCCTTCAAGAATAACTGAAGAACGAGCCTGTGGCTGAGAAATGACCTGAAGATTTTAGTGCGATGAAGTTAGCCAGTTAAGAGTCTGGAAGAATTGTGGGAATCAGGAAGTGGGGGGCAACATGGTGGAAGTAGAGAAAAGTCTACATGGAGACAAAAGTGGTCAAGAATTCTCAGGACCCAGGAGAGGTTTGTCCATTGTTCAGATTTGGGCCGTTCACCCACAGAGCTAAGAACATCCTCCCAACACAAAAGGCACTTCTTCTATTTGCTTCCTGACCCTTCAGTAGCACTTAGGACCTGCCAAAGACCCCATGTAGGAGATATTGGGGTAGAGGTGGAGAATAGGGTGCTGTGTTCTCATCTGGGGAGTCATGGTGTTACACCCACACACGGACCACAGATGTGAGCCTTTTGTAAACACTGGGATCAGGCTGAACCCTGCAACCAGCTGCTGGAAGAGCTGCCTTGCTCCTGCTCACCAGTGTGGACCCCAGAGTCCCAGCCGATTTTATTTGCATTGCAAAGCTTAACATTTTTTAACTGACTTCTCCAATGCAGGAAGCCCCCTCCCTTCTCCTTCTCCCAGGACCTCCAGAAAGAGTCCAGTGTATTGTGACTTGCACC
Organism: Microtus oregoni; assembly: GCF_018167655.1. NCBI lineage: Eukaryota > Metazoa > Chordata > Mammalia > Rodentia > Cricetidae > Microtus > Microtus oregoni. The sequence continues at coordinate 710,851 of NW_024543976.1, read as the reverse complement.
CAGGTGGTGGCAAGTTCATCATCAGGGCAGGCCACCAAGGACGACTATGTTGATATGAAATTATTTGAATATGTAATTTTTCCCATGCTCATTTGCAAATCAAACCTATTCAAAGGCTTTTTCTCCAATGTCATTATTAGCTTGTCTTAATTCTCTTCTGTCTGCTGAGATCAAAGGTATATGCCACCACCACCCAGCTCTTTGTGCCCATTTTTAAAGAACTTCTGTAACACATTTGTTTATTGATGTTTCTGAAACCATCTCTTACTAGGTAGCCCAAGCTAGCTTCCAGTTCTCCATCCTCCTGCCCCAAGTATGCCCACTGTCACCAGTACCAAGATGACAGGTGTTCTCCTTGATGCCTACTGTTTCCTGCAGTGTTAACATCTACCATTAATACCCTGTTTGTTTATTGTCCAACCTCTGTTCTTTCTTATTTAGCTAGGCATATGAAACTGTTGCTCTCTACCCTCTATGCCATCTCAGGAATGCTGTTCTTCCCACAGGGCAGAGCTACCCTAGGACAGACCACACAAGTTGTAACTATACTCTAATTTGAGGCTTGTAGAGTCTCCCCAGGAATTTGTGGTGTTTCCTGTTCTTGTTTGGTTTGGTTTGGTTTTTGGTTGCTGGGGCTTAAACTCAGGTCCTCAGCATTCCAGGTATGTTCTCTACCTTGGAGCTGCATCTCCAGCATCCTGCAATTTAGTACTAAATATTAAATATTATAAAATGCTGTGGATTTTATACAATAAACACAAATAATAAAGTGGATAAGCCAAATGTTTCCCATAGATTAGTTTAAAGGCATTATAACTTTTTAAAAAAAAATAAAAGTAAACTATAAATTGATGTTGTAAAAGTCCAATTGGCTCTTCAAAAATACATGTGTTCAGGTACATAGAAATAGAGCAACTTTGAAATTCCCATAAGTCTTTGCAAATTCCCATGAATATCTTCCCTGCGTCATTACCAGTGGCCGTTTCAGACTTTTCGGAGGTCTAGAAATCTCCCCAAATGTGGCAGTCACACAGCACTGTGGGAAGGCCAGCACGAAGTGTCAATAACTCTGACTGTAGGCAGTGACACATAGCACCCCTAAGGAGCACTGGGCTAATGATTTCACTACACAGATCATATTTAACAACAACGGCATTATTTCGTCAATCTAGTTCCGTAGTTTTGAGTCACATTTAAGGCGATTTATTTATCACCCAAGAGCAGTTGAAAGGTACACTGTTCTGCATGAAAGCCATTATCAATATTTACTTTATATCCAGGAACTAAACCGTACAAAACTCTCCATATCTATGACCTTATTTTACCTTCCTACTTTGTCTTTCTTTTCAGTTGAAACATAAAGAAATAGTTTCAAGTTATAGTTTAAACATGTGCCGCTGAACTCCTAGTACTAGTTGGTGGGTAGGCTGGGCTATCTCCACTATTGCTGTTGCTTATACAGATATAGAAGGCTTCACTGCTTTCCTTACATCAATAAAACAAAATACATACTGGAAGGAAAATAATCTCTACCAAAAGCTCTTTAAATTAAACACATGTATGGGGGTAATGTATGCTCATGTTTACCTAAATACTGACATATGTAAAGCTAATAAAAGTAATTACTGATAATAGGTCAGGAGATGAAGATTGCAGAGACCCAAAAAAGGCTTCAGTAACATACATTTTATGATTTTATATTAATGATCTATATACTGTCATAGTTAGCTTCAGTTGTCAACACACCTGGGAAGAAGGAACCTCAGCTGAAGAACTATCTCATTCAGGTTGGCCCCAGGGAAATCCATGAGGGCATGTTCTTAACTGATACTTAGTTTGGAGGCACACTGCGGTTGGTGCCATCCTGAGGCAGGTGGGCCCGTGCTGCAGAAAAAAGGTAGCTGAACAAGCCTTGGGTAACAAGGCAGTAAGCATCCTGCCTGCTGTCTCAGTGTCAGTTTCTGCCTCCAGGGTCCTTCCTTGAGCTCCTGCTCTGGCTTCCCTTGATGATGAACTGGAACCTGTAAGCTGAAGGAAATCTTTTCCTCCCCGAGTTTCTTTTGGTTGTGGTGTTTCATTACAGCAACAGGGAACCAAACTAGAACACGTACTATAGGATAAGGTCATCACAACCAACCACATTTTTCATATTGTTCTATTGTATTTCTGGTTTCATACACACACACACACACACACACACACACATATATATATATGGTATAGGTACCATAGAACACATATGTGTGAGTGCACACACTCACACACATGGAAATAATTCCCAATTATGCAAATCAAGATTTGCACAGTGCAAAGCTACCATTCCATATCTTAGCACATTTACAAGGCAGAGAATGAATTCTAATTCCATCATAATATCTAGTTGATTTTTTTTCTTTATATAAGACATGCTATGCCAAGCAGTGTTGGCAGAAGCCATGGCCTCTCATCTGAAATTGAAAATTGGCAGGCCCATTTTAAAAACGCGTGGTGATTTAAACCCATTTGGGTTCTTGTCACTTGGAAAGCAAAAACACATCTCCCATAGGAACAATATAAAAATGATGAGTCCATTGTGAGGGCAAACAACAGAAGTTCCAGTAATCTGAAGTGACTCAGAGTCCATGCCTTGCCCAAAGGGAAGGGAAGGAGGCCACACTGATTATTTCCTTCATAAAAACAGTACTAAGGCACATATATATTACATCCGTGCCTGTGCAGGAGAATGAGCTTTTATCAATGATTTACCTAACGTGCTTTTCTTCATTTTAATTTCCTTTGTCCTTGTTAGCGTTTCAGCCATAGCTCTTTCCTTCTTTCGCAATTTCTCGCTTGTCTCTGCTGCCTTTGAATGCTTTCTCCGTAGTCGTATTTAATCATCATCGTCTGATTTTTGAGTATTTTTTTTATTTGATGTGGGTGTGTGTGTGTGTGCTTCAGTGTGTGCATGTCACCATATGTGTGCAGGAACCCACAGAGGTCAGCTGAGGTGCTAGACCCCTGGAACAGAAGTTACAGGGAGTTATGAGTTGTCGTGTCAGAGTAGAACCCGGAACAGGAAGTGCTCATAACTGTCTCTCTCACCCTCTACTTTTGAATTTAAACAAATCATCTTCAGTTTTTATCTATGAAGTTTTACATTGAAGAGTAATCTTTCTAGGCAGCCCTAGTTGACCTGGACCTCAAAATCATCCTCCTGCCTCTGCCTCAAGTGCTGAGTTTATAGGCTCAGCTAAAAGACTCCTGAGCATAGGGAACAGAATAGCCATTGGCATTTTCCCCAGGACTCTGAACTTGGGCAGCAGAGGTGGCTGGGCCATACCTCCTCTGACTTGTCGGATACCACCAGAGCCACCACCACAGACAGGAACAGCACCCCTCATCTGTCGCAGCAACGCACGGCCCAGTGCTTGGTATTAATGAATCACTCAGTGTGCCCCAGAACTATGTCCTAAAAAGGACACGTTTTCTGTGTGTCCAGCCCTGAAGACTCCCTCAAACAAACAAAAGTGAGGGCCAGCAGCTGTCTTTGGTTAGCTTCTCAGCTGAGAACTGGCCTCTTAAACGCCAGACATTCTTTGTTTTATCATTTTGCAGGCTCAAGTCCAAGATCCAGGAGCCAGCAAGTTTGGTCTCTTCTGGGGCCTCTCTCTCCTGGCTTTCCAATAACTTCATCTCATCATGTCCTCACATGGTCTTTCTTCTCTGTGTATCCCCAATATTTCTGTGTTCCAATTCCCTCTTCCCAGAAGAGCAACAGTAGGGTTGGATTACAGCCATCTGACATCATTGTTTGAACTTCATCAACTCTGTCAAAACCTTATGTTCTGGTACAGACACGCCTTGGCGTTCTGGGAGTTGGAACTTCAATGCCTGAATTTGGAGGGGAAAGTGGGAGTCGAGTGGGACATGTTACAGAACCCTGTCTCTCCACCCCAGCACAGATGGCTGTCTTCTTCTGGGTCTTCTGAGTTTGGAAACGAGCTAACATCTTATCTATCTTTGCTAACATCTTACTGAATGTGTGACCAGCACTCAGAAAGCTCAAGTAGAGAGACTGTTGTGGGTTCACGATCAATGTGAGCTACAGAGTTAATATCAGGTCAGTCAGAGCTGTATACAAGATCCTGTCTACAAACAAAAACAAGGCTGAGCTACGATACATACAGCCTTGCCACAGAGAAAGGGATGGGAGGAAGGTGTACTGAGTCTCAGAGATTCAGCTCCCATCACCTACCTTTTCTGTAAGAAAAGATTAGGTTGGGGCTAGCTCTTCATCCTTCTCTTCTGCCTTCACAACACTCAAAAGGAGAGTCTTAGCTCCCCTTTTCTCCCAAGCAGAGGGAATCCTTCATTCTGCCCTTCCTGTAGTCCCACCCACATGGATGGTGTCTTAGTGTTGTATTTCTGTGAAGAGACACCATGACGACAGCAACTCTTATTAAAGAAAGCACTTAATTGGGGGTTGCATGCAGTTTCAGAAGGTTAGTGGGGAAGGGGGAAGGTAAGAGTTCTACATCTAGATCCTAAGGCAGCAGGAATAGAGAGACACTGAACCTGGGTTGGGCTTTTGAAACCTCAATGTCACCCCCAGTGACACACTCCCTTCAACAAGGCCACACCTACTCCCACAGGGCCACACCCCCTAATCCTTCTCAAGTAGTGCAGGTCCCTAGTGACTAAGCATTCAAATACATAGGCTTATGAGGGCCATTGTCATTCAAACCACCACAGATGGGCCCCTTTGGAGAAGAGCAGGGGAAGAGAATGAGCATCTGGGTCCCTGGAGGATATTGCCAGGCTCTGTGTTCTAGGCTGAGTTTCCTCCTTGGCAAAGCCAGGGGTTGGGGGAGTTAAAATCCCCAAGAACCGAAAGTTAAATTTAAAATAGCATTCAGAGGAGAAACCTTTCAGAAACTGTTTACTTTGGGGTTTGATAAAAGAGCATAAAAGCCTTGGATTGGCACTGTTTAAATATTTGTTCCCGTGCTGATATTTGCATTTAGGGTGAAATGAACTGGTGTGCATTAACTCTGAATCTGGTGGCGGGGTACACAGAGGGAACATCCCGCAAACTGATCGTCAATAAAATAAAGCCTTTCTCTGACTCACTCCTGCATCTCCATCTTGCTTGTACAATTCCAAGTGGATTTTTAAAAAATCATCCTCACTGCTTTTAAAGGCTATTATAAGCCCAGGGGGGAAATTGACGTAACAGAACTTCACAATAAATAGTAAACACCAGTGGTCCCCAGAAAAGCCGATGGCTTTGGAGAATATTCTACAAGAGCCTTCACTTAGCCACTAATATGCTCTTGTGGATGGATGATTCACTTTCAACAATAAAGACCATGGCAAAGGAGCTAATAATTTCTGAAGAAATAAGAGAATATAATAAATAGGCCATAAATTGCCCCAATTCCTACAAACAGCACTCTCATGGGTGAAAATTCACATTGCTAATGGCTGGAATATTGGACTACCGAGGGACCAGGGAAGGTGACAAAAGATAATGGCTTTTGCAAAGAGGAAGGGGGAAGCAGGGGGAGCTGGGACATTGAAGATCTGTAGTGCAGTTTAAACCACAAGAGTAGTGAGGAGCAGATTGTCCAGGCTTCTCTCCTGTTTGTGTGAGGGTATATTGAAGCCAGTTTCAGATGGATGGCTGGAATCTGAAATCATGGGGACATTTAATACCATCCACTCGTCTCTTGGGTAGAATGGCTATGATCACTTCTGAATGCTGATCTTGTGGGTTGTGGGTACTTCCGAAATGCAAGTTTACTCACAATAGTAAATAGCAAAAGAAGAGGAGGAGGAAGAAAGGGAAAGAAGAGGAAGAGGAAGAGGAAGAGGAAGAGGAAGAAGAAGAAGAAGAAGAAGAAGAAGAAGAAGAAGAAGAAGAAAGAAGAAAAGAAGAAGAAGAAGGAAATTGGCATGTGAACTTATTGAATATGAAAGGAATTTAACATTTGAAATTACATCTTTATTATTCTTGTGTGTGTGCACTTGTGTGTGTTTTCTACAGTGTGCTTGTAGAGATCAGGAAACAACACGAGAAGTTAGTTCCTTCTTACAGTGTGAGTCCCTGAGATCAGAGTTAGGTTTCTGGGTTTGGCGGAGGGTTTTCCCTGTGCCTTAGATGCAGGAGTTCTGATGCAGATGGGACTGTGGCTCCCAACAAGCCATTAATCTCTACAATGTGGCCAGTTGTGGTTTTCTGTAGTTTCCACCTGCTATAAACTTCTTTGTGAAGAGTGAGGGCAACACTTATATGTATCAATCTGGAGCTAGGGGATCTACAATTAAAAACTTAAAATCTCCGAAGAAAAGACTGGGAAAGACAATAGAAAGACATCCCATGTTCGTGAATCAGTAGAATTAATATTGTGAAAATGACCATCCCACTAAAAGCAATTAATAGATTTAACACAATTCCAATAAAAAATACCCATGATATTCTTCATAGGAATTGAAAAAAAATCCTAAAATTCATACGGAACCAGAAAAGACCCTAAGTAGTCAGTTCATTTCTGATTAAAAAAAAATATGGAAAGGATTGCTATTCCAGATTGCTAGAGAGCTATGATGATTTTTTTTAAAAAAAAATATGCTACTCATTGTGCATGTACAGTATCAATGTAGGTCTAATTTAACCTCTACACATACACAGGAAGACCTGTATCTATCTCCCTGGACAAAAATTAGATCCACAAAAATCAAAGACCTCAATTTGAAACCGAAAGTGCTCAAACTGGTAGAAGAAAATGTAGGCAATACCCTAGAAGATAGAGTTGTAGGAAAGGACTTTCTGAGTATGACTCCATGCCGGAATTAAGATCACAACTGACAAATGGGGCTGCATAAAACCAAAAGGCTTTTGTACGCCTAGGGAAACAATCAATTGAGTAAATAAGAAAAGAACAGAATGTATATCTGTCAGCTATACATCTGAGAGACAATTAATATCCCAAATATACAAAGATCAAGGAAACCAATGACTCAGTTAAAACTGGACTAGGAATCTAAACTGAGATTTCTTAATAGAAAAAAAATATTTCTTTTAATAAAAATATTATTATTAATGCTTTGAGACTTTGATACACATTCTGGTCACATTCACAAACACCCTCATCCCTACTTTTCCAGATCCTTCTTCACCCCTACACACCCAATTTCTATCATCTATCTATCTATCTATCTATCTATCTATATCTATCTTGCTTTCTTTCTCAAATCTAGTTTGTGTTGACTGACTACTCTTGGATGTGAGGTCTGCCCTGGAGTGTGGTCATTGTACTGGGTATTCACACAATTGAAAAAAAAAAAAGAAAACCCAGACTTTTCCTCTCCTAGCTGCAATCAAACGTCAATAACTCCTCCACTAGAAGAACTTGGGGGGTGGTTAAGACTTTGTGTCTACCGCCCCTTCTCCAAACTGGCGTCACATCAGGCTTGAGTCTGTGTAGGTCTTCTGCATGCTGCCACAGTACAGTGCATTCATGTGTGGATCTGGAAAACACCGTTGTATCTGGAAAAGACCAGTTTCTTGAAGCCATCCTGACATAATAGGGACAATAATAGAAGTGCTAAAGACATTGTGATTTCTGATTTTGAATTATACTAGGAAGCTATAGTAATAAAAACAACATGGTACTAGCATAAAAATAGACACATCAATCAATACCATAAAATTGAAGTCCCAGACATATGTCCACACATCTCTGGACCCGTGGTTTTTGACAAAGGGGCCAAAAGTAAACAATGGGAGAAAGACCACTTCGTCAATGATCAAACTGGATAGGCAGCTCATGTATTAGAATGAAAGTAGATCTGGATCTCCACTTTACACAAAACTCAGCTCAAATGGATCAAAGACCTCAGTGTAAGACCTGATAGCCTGAATCTGATAAAGGGAGAAGCGGGGTTACGGTTACACTGGAGCTTACAGCCATGGGAAGGGACTTACTGAACAGGCTGCAGAAGCAGATATTAAGACTGACAAACCACATATGAGATCTCATGAAACTAGAAATTTTCTGTATGGCAAAGAACATATTCTAGTAAAGAGTTAATCTATGGAATGGGAAAAAGTTCTTTATCAACTATATATCTAAGAAGATTAGTATCTAGACTATGCAAAGACTAAAAAAAACCCAAAAAACCCTAAGTATCAAGGTTTTAAAAAACGCTATTGACTAGTAACATTATACAACTCCCAAAACTCCTGAATTTTCTACCACACTTTAGAGAAGTTTTGGCAAAAATATATTACATTTAAAATTTCAAAAAGTGCATGTACGTGCATGACAGTGAAATGAAATGTGTTGTCATGGAGATTTAAAAGGAACATGAAGCTACAGCCTTGGTTTTATTAACAGCAGAAGTACAAAGTTAAAATGGTTTAAAGTGTGTATTGTTCTAAAAGTTATTTTAAGAATAAATATTTAAGCAAATTAAAACAATATTGCTTCAGACAGATGGCACAAAGCATGGAGCCCTTATCAGAGAAGCAATTTATCTCAGAGAAAGACCCAGGGTGTACATTTCTGTGACACATTAACTAGCCCAACATCGATAGTGCAATCTGAGGAAAAGAATCAAAACTTATATTGCCTGTAGAGTAAGAATTGACTTTAAGAAAAGAGCAAAAGTAAGGCTATTTTTAGGAAGTTAAAGAGGTATCCAAGTCCATTTCTGGAAGGTTTTGTTCTCCTTGATTTTCCGTAGGGCTTTCTAATTTTAAAACATGGCAATGTTTTAAAATGGACTAGGGTGCTCCAGCAGGAGATATATTGCCCATGAGATCATTTGATATATTTTTGTGTTCTCAGTGTTAAGAGCTCAGTAAACATTTGTTGAGTAAGTGAATGAGTACATTTATACGATGACTTTATGGAAAGTTTCCACGGAAACCCATTTATCCAGTGTCCAGCTCCATGAGCTTTGTGATGCTTAGCAAAATAGTCGGTGGCCGTTTTCACCAGTGAAATGGAAATAATGTGACATAATATGAGGCCCTGTCTACTTCAAATAGGCCTTTAATGTAGGTATAATGTCTATCACATCTAATAGTATCTATAAGCTAAGACTGTCAGAGCATAATCAGTAACTTCTTCACAATGAAGATTTGTAATCATATATAGTTACAAGAGAAAACCTCTAGATTTTTGTTTGCCCCCAAACAGTGCTATCCTCTTTGCTCCTATACTAATTAAAGTTGTTGCCATTTTAGTAAAAAGTTCAACTTAATTCTATAACAGATGCATGCCGCTTCCTGTTCTCGGAGATGGCTTGTTTGTTCCCAGCCACCTGACCCAAAATAACCACATAGAAACTGTATTAATTAAAACTCTGCTTGGTCTATTAGTTTATGCATATTTCTAGCTAGCTCTTATATCTTAAATTAACCCATTTATATTAATCTGTGTATTGCCACATGGTTGTGACCTAACAGTAAGGTTCCATCTGGCATCCGGTGTCTGTCTCCTGTGGCAACTGCATGGCTTCTCTTTGACTCTGCCTACTCTTTCCTCTTCTATCTGCTTGAAATTACTACCTTGCTCTATTCTGTGCTGCAACAGGCCCAAAACAACTTCTTTATTAACCAATGGTATTCATAATATACAGAGGGGAATGCCACATCACCTCCCCTTTTCTGTCTAAATAAAAAGGAAGGTTTTCTTTAACATAGCAAGATTACATACAACAAAACAAGTGTCAAGCAAGAATTACAGTTATAATATTTATATTGACTTCATCTTTTATCATAACTAAGAAAAACTATAAATATAACTAGTCTTCAATTCCACCAAAGATTCCAGAAGGATATAATATTACCTAAGTAAACAAGTAATTCATTGTAAGCAACTTCCAAAACTAGAATCGACAGAGACATCTTGCTGCCTGCAAAGTCACCCAGAGTTCTTCTATAACACTGGGGTACCCATCTTCAGCTTATAGGCCCATGGTATCCAGCAAACTTTTTCATGAAACAGGAAATTTTAAAGACAATTTTTCATATATTAGCAGTTTGTCAGTAACTTTCTTTTGTGTACTGCAGAATGTCTGACAGACTCTTTCATGAGCCAGGAACCCTGAAGGACCGTTTCACATTTAAGCAAGTTCAGCAGTCATTTTTCTGTAGGTCCTGCATGTCTAGACAGCATAACATCAAGCAGTCCAGGCAAGAACAATTTCTTGCCCAAATGGCTAACAAACTTTGTAAGGAGCCTCTTCAATGCCCACCTTCTTTTTGAAGTAATTCGTGCTGCCAGGAGCAGATGTGTCTCATTGTCATGAAAAGTCCTAAGTTCTTAAAACATTTTAAATGCTTTATTCTGTAGGTCTTTTAAAGTGTTGAAGATTATCTATCTAACTGAAATATATCTCTATATATCTAGAAAACCTAACATGACTACAAGTTTGACTGTTATAAATGACTATTTACCTGTATTTCTTAATTATACATTACATTTAAAAATGAGCTGCACAAACACAATACCTTAATCAAGAGCAGAAAAAAGCATATAACAAAATTGACCTTAAATTTGTATTAATAGACCAAGATCCATACAAATGCAAAGTACTCATCTCTATATCATATCCGCCTTTAAACATAAACAAACATTTATAAGCAATATATGGGAATTTGGGCATAGTTCTCTCCAAACTGCTTTCTGATGTTTTTTGGGTGAAGAATTTTTTTTAGGGTTCACAGAGACCTTTCAGGGACTCTTATTCCATCAAACCATATTAGTCTGGAAGGAATTCACAGGTTCTCATCATCTATGGAAACGAAAGCATCTTGTTTTGAAAAGTGTCTGATGACTCCTTGATCTTCCTGTTGTGAGCCCCTGAACTAAGGACTAGACTTTCTCTAGGAAGACAAGGAGAAACCCACTTTTCTCTGAGTACTCTTACCTTGATGTGAAATCATATCCAGATGTTTTGGCAGTCAACACCTACCAAGTTCTGCCAGGATCAATGAGAAACTTGAGCTCTTGATGTCCCCCCTTTTGACTGGGGAGCATCTTTTTCTGACCCTCTGGGTCCTAAGATGGCAATGAGGCTCATACAGTCTGTACATCACTGGGTAGAGGTCCTCCCATCCAGAGAGAAGGAAGTCTCACCTGGGCCCCACAACTGCGGCTAGGACCTGTAGTTGGACTTTTTTGTTGGACTTTTCTTGGACCACCAACCCCCAAATAATGACCCTGGAGACTTAATACTAATTAGGAAGCATGGCCGTTAGCCCAACTCACTCTTCTAACTCAAATTAACCTGTGTCTATTATACAATCTGCCACGTGGCTCTCTCCTCTGTATTATGTCCGACTTCCTTAGTGTCTCACTGGCATCTCCCTCATGTCTAGAACCATCCTCAGTTCTCTCTCCCAGAAAGTCCCATCTATTCTTTCCTGCTTAGCTATTTGTTATTCGGCTCCTTATTAAACCAATCAGAAGGCATCTCCAACTTGCCAGCTTCTTTCATTCATTAGCATGCTTGCAGCAGGAGCAGTGTGCTCATTGTTGCTCAACCTCCTGTCATGCCCTGAGTTCTGTCACGTCATCATTTACGGCCTCTGTTGTTGACATTTTAATTGCTTCCCTGTTTGTTAGCTTACTTGTTATTACAAATGAGTCCATGACCCTTTAGCTCTTGCATGCTGCCTTTGTGTAAGCACATAATGATTTTAGTTGTTAGCAAAAGCTGTGGCCTCTTCCACATGACTCCACTTATGTTCTTCATGTGGACTTTACAACCCGTGGTATAAGTTGGAAGTCTGGGAAGAGGCTATATCTCAAGTAGCCATAAGATGCTCTTTAAGATTCTAGGTAAAATACAAAAATCACAACTTTCCTTGAGTACTTCAGGAGAAGACTTGCAGAGAACATTCTGCAAAAAGAGCCCTGGTGCTAAAATCCTAGACAAGCATCTTACTGTCCCGACAGCTAGAGAAAGAGATAGCCCCTCCTCCCTACAACTCCCCCTGACAGATTCAAGGCAGAGGTTCTCCAGAAAGGAATGAGCTCATAAAACTCAGGGGCAGATGCAATCTAGGATCACTGAGGTCAGACCAGGGCAACAGAGTACTGCTTGAAGGCCCCTCTGTGGGCCTAGCTGCATGTACCCAGCAACAGCAGTTTCAATGTGAAGCACTATCCACAGGCTCATACGTCTGAACCCTTGGTCAACAGCTGGCGGTGCTATTTGTCAGAGGCTATGGAACGTTTAGGAGTTGGGGACCAGCTAGGGGAAGTGGGTTACTAGGACATAGGACTTAAATTGTATAGCCATCCTTGCTTATGGCCCAAGATCATTTTACTTCTGGTTAATAGAGATGTGTGTAAGTCATGCCAGAAGTTCCCATTGCCATAGCTTCAAGCTGCTTCAGCTACCATGCCTTCTATCCTGGTTAGATTTTATTGCCGACTTGAAATAACCTAATTGTGGTGGTTTGAATGTAATTGGCTCCTATAATCTTACAGGGAGTGGCACAATTACTAGGCGTGGCCTTGTTGAAGTATGTCACTGTGGGAGCAGGCTTTGAAGTCTCATGCTCAAGATACCACTTGGTGTATCAGTTCACTTCCTGTTGCCTGTGCAAGATGTAGAACTTTCGGCTACCTCTCCAGCACCATGTCTGCCTGTGCACTGCCATGTTCTGCCATGCTGATAAAGGACTGAACCTCTGAACTGTAAGCCACCTAATTAAATATTTTCCTTTATAAGAGTTGCCATGGTCATGGTAATAGAAACTCTAAGACACTCGTGTCACTTGGGAAAAAGGAAACTCCAATTGAAGAATTGCCTGGAGTCTGGGGCAGGCGGATTGTCTTGATTAATGTAAGCGGGCAGCACTATTCCAAGGAAGGTCATTCTGGGCTGTAGAAGAAAGCTAGCAGAGAGAGAGAGTATGAGTATTCCTGCATGGTTTCTGCCCCAAGTTCCTGCCTCGAGTTCCTGGTGCCTTCCCTCAATGGTGGGTTGTGACTTGAACGTATAAGCTGAAATCAGCCTGCTGTCCCCCAGATCACTTTTGGGCAGAGCTTTATCAAAGCATCAGGGAAGGACACCAAACACCTCTCCTGCCACGATGAACCGGAACTGTTAGCCAAAGCAAATTCTTCTTCCTCTCCAACAGTTTCTATGGATTTCCTGTCACAGAGGTGGAAAGGGGCATGGATGCAACCGTTTGCCACAAAGAGAAGCGAAACACGTGGAGAAAGTCACTGTCTGTGCTGAGGGGGAGAAAGTCTATCCCTAAATGCCAGCACAAGTTTGAGCACAAGGCCAGCACACCTGGTAAGGGCTAAAATTTGTAATCTTGGAGTAGACATTGGTTTTCTAGATCAGATAACCTAAATCATAAGCAACAAAAGGAAAAAAAAAAGGAGATTTTACTCAAAACAGCAAACAACAAACAACAAAATCCTAGTGATTGTGATTCAAATCAAACTCTCAAGGAGATAAAAATCGAAGCCAGATGTGGTGGCACACCCCTATAATCCAAGAGAATGATTGAGAAGATTGTCCATTTGAAGCTATTTTGAGCTATACAGCAAGACCCCACCCCTCTACCACCAAGAGAAGGGGATTATTAGGACACGGTCCTGAAACTCCAATCGCATGTTTGATATAATTCATTACAAAGGAAAGAAAGTGAATAATATCAAGGTTACCAGAAATAATGAGTGAAGCATAATTGTCTGGCATGAGTCAGCCATCCAAAATCATTAGCACTTTGATACTTAACAATTACCCAGGAGAAAATGTAACTTTTAAAAATGATACCATTAGAATTATAACAAAAGCCAAGCACTTCCAGGAACCAGGAAGGGTACGTGGACTTCTAATCATGGATGTTAAATACTAACAAACAGAAAAAAGAGTATCTTGATTAAGTGTTGAAACATACTGGACTCTTGGGTAGATTAATCAAGAGTTATAAAAATATCGGTGGAATCTTATCTAGGATAGTTAGTTAGAGCATTTTGAAGGTCTAGAAACATTTATGCTAACACGTACATGGAAGAAAGTTCAAGTATTAGATCCCGCAAAACTGTAAATCTCTCAAAACAAGTAGCTAATGTTAAGGAAAATGGCAAAGCTAGCCATCTGTATATATTTATTCTTGCCACAAATAATGATCTAAGTTGCTGTGGCAATGGCTGCCGGTTAGATCAAGGAAGGGCTGGGCCTTCAGTCGGGTGAAAAAACGGGAACTCTTTGTCTATGAGAGGTAAACCATCCAGTAGGTGTTCAAACTAAAGCCAAAGAAAGATTTTATGCCTCCTATAATTTAAAGGGATTCTGCTGCTGGGTAGAAGAGAATACAGGTAGATCCCGACACAATTATATTTAACAAACATAACAATATATTGACCTTATCCAAATAGCACCATGATAACTAAATTTTTATAAACAACATAATCATGACTACGCCTTGTGTGTAGTAATTGCTATTTGTTTAGTGTGGTTTGGGGTCTACTCTTCAAAATTTACATATTCACATGTGGTTGGGAGTCTTTAATTCATTCCCGTGTGACTCCAAATTTCAGAATCCCTTTAGACATTCAAGTGATGATACCAGGTTGATGGTTGGATGCGAGCCCAGAGCTTGGCAGAAGGAGAGCCATGATTCTAACCACAATCAGTGATACCTGTGTGTCCCCGGGACTGGGAAGGTCACTTGGAGGAGGAGCATTATCGTAACTGAGGAGAGGAGTGACAACAAAAGTCCTCAAAGCATCCTCCATTAGAGGTTGGGAAACTGAGAGCCAGTTCAGGAGACAAGGGTAGCATAAGAGGGGCAGAATCAGCTGGAAGCATTTGGAGAGTGATGAGAACGTTGTAGCACAAATAATAAAAAGCCAGAGACAGATATTGGGGTTCAAGCTGAAAGATCAGAGACGCAAAGCAGCCAGCCACTGGCTCTTACCTCTACCTCAGACTGAAATGGGCGCGATCCTGTCTCCACCATCCTCAGACTGAAGGCTTCACACTCCAGTGAGTTCCTGTCTCTTTCCCTTTATATTCCTCTCTCTGCCCAGCCATGTTGCTCCATTTCCCTAGTGCTGGGATTAAAGGTGTGAACCACCACCACCTGGATGTGTTTCTAGATCGATTTTGTGTAGCCCAAGGTAGCCTTGAACTCACAGAAATCCTTGAGTCCTAGGATTAAAGACGTGTGCCACCACTCCCCAGCCTATTGGCCTATTTATTAGTGTGGCTGCTTTGCCCTGTGACAGTCAGGCAAATTTTATATAATAAAACACACATAACATACCACTACAGAATGTCAGCAGTTGCTGAAAGATACGGTTAGGAGAAGATTGAGAGCTGTCTTGGACATGAGTCACCCTATCACATGACAGTGACCTTGGAAACAAGTCACAATATGGCTGGATGGTGGCCTGGAAAATTATCATATTAACTAAAAGGCAGAGACTACGGAAACACAAAGGGCTTTTCAAGAGCTCCTGCAAATGACCAGGGTTAAACCCAGTGGGCCACACACACAAAAGACAGGAAAACAGAAGGAGGTTGGGGATAGGCAGTGGGGGAAGAGAAGGCAGGAGAGAGTAGCTCTGGTGCCAACACAGAATTTTTAAAAATATTCTGTATTTTACTTATTTGATAGTTTCATAGATGTATATAGCAAATTTGAGTCATTCTCACCTCATCCCCCTCTCCACCCCTTCTCACAGGAACCTTTCTTCCCAACTAATCTCCACCCTATGCTCATGGCTTTTGTACACACGTGACTCATGAGTTTAATTACAGTTCTTTGCATGAATGTCAGTGGAGGTTATACATGGGCTCGTGGGCAAGTTGACCATGGCCACACCACCCCAGCAACTATTACTACCAGTAGTCCGTTAGGGACGTGTGGGTTCCATTCCTGATGAAATATTGATGGCGAAGCATGTATTTTTTAATAAACATCTATAACTATAATAAAGTGTTAAGATGACAGATTCGATATATTATTATGACCTGTGAGGATGGACGTGTACCTGTGAGAGGATGGACGTGTACCTGTGAGAGGATGGACGTGTACCTGTGAGAGGATGTACCTGTGAGAGGATGTACCTGTGAGAGGATGGACGTGTACCTGTGAGAGGATGGACGTGTACCTGTGAGAGGATGTACCTGTGAGAGGATGGACGTGTACCTGTGAGAGGATGGACGTGTACCTGTGAGAGGATGTACCTGTGAGAGGATGTACCTGTGAGAGGATGGACGTGTACCTGTGAGAGGATGGACGTGTACCTGTGAGAAGGATGGACGTGTACCTGTGAGAGGATGGACGTGTACCTGTGAGAGGATGGACGTGTACCTGTGAGAGGATGGACGTGTACCTGTGAGAAGGATGGACGTGTACCTGTGAGAGGATGTACCTGTGAGAGGATGTACCTGTGAGAGGATGGACGTGTAGCTGTGAGAGGATGTACCTGTGAGAGGATGGATGTGTACCTGTGAGAGGATGTACCTGTGAGAGGATGGACGTGTACCTGTGAGAGGATGGACGTGTACCTGTGAGAGGATGGACGTGTACCTGTGAGAGAATGGACGTGTACCTGTGAGAGGATGGACGTGTACCTGTGAGAGGATGTACCTGTGAGAGGATGGACGTGTACCTGTGAGAGGATGGACGTGTACCTGTGAGAGGATGTACCTGTGAGAGGATGTACCTGTGAGAGGATGTACCTGTGAGAGGATGTACCTGTGAGAGGATGGACGTGTGCCTGTGAGAGGATGTACCTGTGAGAGGATGGACGTGTACCTGTGAGAGAATGGACGTGTACCTGTGAGAGGATGGACGTGTACCTGTGAGAGGATGTACCTGTGAGAGGATGGACGTGTACCTGTGAGAGGATGGACATGTACCTGTGAGAGGATGGACGTGTACCTGTGAGAGGATGGACGTGTACCTGTGAGAGGATGGACGTGTACCTGTGAGAGGATGTACCTGTGAGAGGATGGACGTGTACCTGTGAGAGGATGGACGTGTACCTGTGAGAGGATGTACCTGTGAGAGGATGTACCTGTGAGAGGATGTACCTGTGAGAGGATGTACCTGTGAGAGGATGGACGTGTGCCTGTGAGAGGATGTACCTGTGAGAGGATGGACGTGTACCTGTGAGAGAATGGACGTGTACCTGTGAGAGGATGGACGTGTACCTGTGAGAGGATGTACCTGTGAGAGAATGGACGTGTACCTGTGAGAGGATGTACCTGTGAGAGGATGGACGTGTACCTGTGAGAGGATGTACCTGTGAGAGGATGGACGTGTACCTGTGAGAAGGATGGACTTGTACCTGTGAGAGGATGTACCTGTGAGAGGATGTACCTGTGAGAGGATGGACGTGTACCTGTGAGAGGATGTACCTGTGAGAGGATGGACGTGTACCTGTGAGAGGATGTACCTGTGAGAGGATGGACGTGTACCTGTGAGAGGATGGACGTGTACCTGTGAGAGGATGGACGTGTACCTGTGAGAGGATGGACGTGTACCTGTGAGAGGATGTACCTGTGAGAGGATGGACGTGTACCTGTGAGAGGATGGACGTGTACCTGTGAGAGGATGTACCTGTGAGAGGATGTACCTGTGAGAGGATGTACCTGTGAGAGGATGTACCTGTGAGAGGATGGACGTGTGCCTGTGAGAGGATGTACCTGTGAGAGGATGGACGTGTACCTGTGAGAGAATGGACGTGTACCTGTGAGAGGATGGACGTGTACCTGTGAGAGGATGTACCTGTGAGAGGATGGACGTGTACCTGTGAGAGGATGTACCTGTGAGAGGATGGACGTGTACCTGTGAGAGGATGTACCTGTGAGAGGATGGACGTGTACCTGTGAGAGGATGGACGTGTACCTGTGAGAGGATGGACGTGTACCTGTGAGAGGATGGATGTGTACCTGTGAGAGGATGTACCTGTGAGAGGATGGACGTGTACTTGAGGGAGTCATATGAGAATGCAGATTAAGTTACCTTGATTTGTGTGGTTATTTTCTATGCCCTTCTGTTTAGGCAGAGGTAGGCAGTCAAGGAGAAGCTGATTTAGCCAGGATTTGGTGCTACCACAGTATAATTTCAGGTTTTTTAATTCCAGTAAATAGAAAGTCTTTCTCAAGTCGATAAGAAGATGAATGATTGAAATTAGAGGTTCAGAGTGTGTGTGTGGGGGGGGGGGGTCGAGCTCCAGGGCTGATTGATTCAGCGGCTGCATGAATTCATCTGGGGTTAATCTATTTTATTCATGTTCTCTGTCTCAATCCATGGGTCCCCTTCTTCTGAGCTTGCACCTTGCTGCTGAGACATGGTTTGAATAGGGAACCTTTCTTTGGGCACATCATCGCCATCAAAACATTATGTATTGATTGTCTTCACTCAGGTCTTCCGAGTCAATGGATGGAGTCAGGGAGTTTGTATGATGGATTTATATACTGATTGTCAGACTGTGATTTTTGTATTCTCTGTCTCACCTGAGAACTTTTTTTTAAAATTTGCCTTTGATTCCAGTACTTGGGGGGCAGAGGCAGATAGATCTCCAAGTCTGAGGCTAGCCTGTTCTACAGAGCAAGTTCTAGGACAGCCAGGGGTACACAGAGAAACCATGTTTCAGAAAAAAAAACAGGAAGGAAAGAATAAAGAAAGAAAGAGGAAGGAAGGAAGGAAGAAAGAAAGAAAGAAAGAAGAAAGAAAGAGGGAGGGAGGGAGGGAGGAATTTGATTTGGCCCTCACTCTAGTTCTATTGTATAGGGGAGAGCTGGAGAGTATGGCCCTGACGTATGCATTTTAATAAGACCATCAGACAATTCTGATGCATCACAAAGTTTAAAAAACCACTGGTTTAGAGCAACATTGTAAACACTATGTACAAATAAGATTCTGTGACCAGCTGAGCACCGCAGAGTGGAAAAGCCCCTGTACATTTCAGGGATGGATCCTGCAAGAAGGATTCCATGAGAAACACTTAGGGATGGTGGATGGTGGAGGAGTGGTGGGGTTATAGACTTTGGTGAAAGTGGAGAATTAGAATTTGGCTCGCAGTGTTGGTTGGTGAAAGCAAACCCCTCACATATCCCACCTATGCTCATGCAAGCAACCCTAATCAAACTCAGGGACCAGCAAAAATAACAGGACAAGAAAGTAGGAGGAGGATTTGTTTGGAAAGAAAAGAGTTCAGTAGGAATGAGTGGGACAAAAAAAGGAACAGAAGGTGAATATGAACAAAACAATTATATCCATACATGAAATTGTCAAAGAATACTCCCCCGAAGATGAGTAAGCAGGTTAGAAGGGGCGTGGTCACTAGGATAGCCACTTATCACACACTACCTGAGGGCCACAAGTTTGAACCAAGACTACACCAAGCACTTGCTGCTCCAAGCCAACAAATGAAGGTGGCAATGATGTGAAGGCCGGTTTTGTAGAGGAACACACTTTTCAGATGGTTGACTTTGGCCCAAGAACCCCCTCTCTCACTTTAAGACTCTTCCTTGGCATGGCTTTCTAGAAATCTGCCCAGCTTTCCTGCCATTCTTCATTCACCCTTAGAAATTTGCATCGTAATTTAATAGCTCCAAGATTTACTCAACTTCCTCCTTCATATATTTTTCACACAGAAACTTCCTGGGTTAAAACCTTTGGCATCTGCTTCTTGGATGATGTAGAAGAAGACAAAGTTCCTTGTTGTGGAATATTACATTAACTAGGCAAAGATGTGTTACATTTGTTTATGTAGCAGAATATTACTTTAATTGTGTTAAGGTGTGCTACATTTGTTTATGTAGCAAAATATTACTTTAACTGTGTAAAGGTGTGTTACATTTGTTTATGTAGCAGAATATTACTTTAATTGTGTAAAGGTGTGTTACATTTGTTTATGTAGCAGAATATTACTTTCACTGCATGAAGGTGTGTTACATTTGTTTATGCTGAATTTAACAATGTAAAGATGCATGTTTAATTATGTAAAGATGTGTTGCATCTATTTCACCTTGCCCATCGAAGGCACCTGTGAGAGCCATTCTCTGAAGACAGTTGGGCAGTACTTGAAGAATCTGAGATCTGACTATACCCCCAATATCTGAGATCTGAGCATACCCCCAATCTATCTATCTAAATGGAACTCTGTGGTATAATAATGGGAAAGGGGTGCTTGCATATAGTACAATTCAAAATAATGTGCTTCTTTTTGTTTTTTGTTTCTCGAGACAGTATTTCTCCGTGTAGCCCTGGCTGTTCTGGAGCTCACTTTATAGACCAGTCTGGCCTCAAACTCAGTGATCCCCCGGCCTCCACCTCCAGAGCGCTGGTATTAAAGGTGTGGTGACCACCCAGCATAATTTTGTCCTTTTACTCTATTGAATACTGTCTTGGAAAACCAAGAATAAAACCAAAAAGCATATTTTTTCTTTTATTTTTAATATTTTCTTTCCTTCCCTTTTCCAGCTTCTCCACATTCCTTATTACTATATGTCTCCAGATCAATATATGAATATTTTCATTAGAATTATAGTTACAACATGGAAATTACATAAACTTAAAAATTGTGGTCAAAAATGCCGACTACAAAAGGGTCTGACCTTTTGCCCAAGTCAACACTAGAGGGTGCTACACACCGCACAGCCGGCTCCCTTCTTTTAGAACTGGCTCCGGAGAGAGTCAGCTCTTTTGTGGATAAATTTGCATAAATATTGCATAAAATTTACAGAGATCAGGAAATACTTGGAAGAAGAGGGTTGATTTGTGGCTGTTGTTAGTAGTAGCAGAGCTTACATTGGGTGGTTAAGGAGACCCCAGACTAAACACCACCGTACCAGGCCCCACTGGGCAACCGGCAGGCCTCTCTGCGCAGATGCTGAACCCCTCTACCAAGGAGTCTTTTCTAGAATAAGAACTCAATTTATTTCCTGACAGATTACCAAGCTGGTAGAGCGATGAGTAGTAACAGTAGACATACTAAAATACTATTTGGATTTATGGTGATTCTCTGTGAATGGTCCCTCCCCTCAACCACCAAAAACGATGGCAGCGGAGTTGGGAGAACAACTGGGGTCATTTATTCACCTTTATCCCCAACTGCCTAAGACCAATACTGTGGCTTGTGTCAGGAACATCCTCTAAAGATTCTTGTATTGAACATTTGGCCCTGGTTTAGCAGTGTTTAAAGAGGATCATTGAGAGGTATTGGTCCTGAGGACTCTGTCCTCGTGAATGAATTCATCCATGGATGTAGTTAGAGCTGAATGGACTGTTGGCATGTGGTAGATGCAGTAGGAGGTGGGGCCTAGCTAGAGGAAGTAGGTCCTCAGATTTATATTTTTATCTCTTTGTTCTTCTATCTATCTATCTATCTATCTATCTATCTATCTATCATCTATCTATCTACCTATCTCCTGTCCACAGCTTTACTATCTATCTGTTTGTCTGTCTGTCTATCTATCTCCTGTCCACAGCTTTGTTCTGCCATACTCTTCTGTCTTGGCATAACCTAACCTTACCACAGGCTCAGAAACAGTAGACTGAGCCAACTAACCATGAATTGGAGCTGTGATCCAAGACAAACCTCTGCCCCCGCCGGTTGCTTTTCTCCACTGTTTCATCACAGTGATGAAAGCTGGTGCACGCAGCAACTTTCAGCCATCAGGATGCTTATCTTCGAGGTGGCCTGGCACCAGGTGTTGGCATGGCTGTGAAGTGTCTCTTTCCTGCTCCCGTGTTAAAGGCTTTGGGAAGTGACTGGCCCCTGAGGGCTGTGACCTAATGGATGGGTTAACATGTGATGAATTCAATGTTGAATGGACTTTTGGGAGGTGGTGGAAACTGGAAACGAGGCTTAACTAAAAGAAGTGTGTTTCTAGGGCATGAGTTTTAACGGTATGTCTGGCCCTGGCTCTCTGATGTCTTTCTTGGCCTCTGGTTACCTTGAAGTGAGCAGCTTTACCCTACTGTAGGCTCCTTTCCACCTTCCCTTCACCTGGACCCAGAAGCACGGTGGTGAGTAACCATGAAATGGAACCCTTCAAACCATGAGCCGAAATAAATCCCATTTTGCCAAAGCTGTGTTCTCGGTATTTTGTCACAGGGATAAAAAAACCAACCAACCAACAGGCATTGATGAAAACTGAATGGAAGCTCTTAGGAGCTGGCCCTGTAGCCGAAGACATATAATATTTACCATGTCAACAAATTAAAACGACACATCTAGTATAACTATTACCACTGTTAACTTGACATAAACTAGAGTCATCTGAGAGGAAGGAGCCTCAACTGAGAAAATGCTTCCATAAGATCAGACTATAGGCAAGCCTATATAGTATTTTTTTTTCTGGTTAATGTTTGATGGGGAGTACCCAGCCCATTGTGGGCGGTGCCACCTCTGGGCTAGCGGTCATGGGTTTGGTCTTGGCAGGCTGATCAAGCCCAGAGAAACAAGCTGGTAAGCAGCACTCCTCCATGGTCCCTGCATCAGCTCCCCCCTCTACACGCCTGCCCTGTTTGAGTTCCTTCCCTGACTTCCTTTAATGATGAATAGTGACGTGGAAGTGTTAGCTAACACCCTTTTCTCCCAGGTTGCTTTTGGTCATGGTATTTCATCACAGCCATAGCAACCCTAAGATAAGCACTGTCTGTTTCCAACTCCCAAACTAAAGACCTACATTAAATTATCCCCACCCTTCCCCTAGACCCTGGCAGCCTTACCTGTAACCACCTTAGGTATCCCATATTGGACTCATAGAACACTATTCCCCTGTGTCTTGTGCATCTCACTTATGCAATGGTGTAGTATGGAGCTGCTGGCTGCCCCAGCTCCTGGTCGCCTGGCTAGCTTATGTCCCAAAATAACAACACACAAATTGTATTCTTTTAAACACTGCTTGGCCCATTATATCTAGCCTCTTCTCGGCTAACTCTTGCATCTGGACTAGCCCATTTCTAATAATCTGTGTAGCATCAGTCTTACCGGGAAAGATTCAGCATGTCTGACCTGGCAGCTTGCTTCATGGCGTCTGCCCGGGAGAGGGGAACATGGCCTCTGAGCTCACTTCATCTTCCTCCCAGCATTCTGTTCTGTTTACTCCTCCCACCTATGTTTTAACCTATGAGGGCCAAGCAGTTTCTTTATTATAATTAACCAATGACCTTCCTCCATCACAATGGCATCAGGGTTCATCAAATTAATCAGAATTTTATTGTTTTGTAGAATTTGTTTTTATGTGTGTGTGTGTGTGTGTGTGTGTGTGCGCGCGCGCAGGTGCGTGCATGCGCTCACACACCACATGTGTACATGTGCCCAAACAAGCCAGAAGAGGGCATCAGATCCTCCTGGAGCAGGAGTTACAGGCAAGTGGGGGTGCTGGTAACTGAACTAGGGTCCTCTGGAAGAGACAGCAGCAAATGTTCTCCACCACTGAACCATCTCTCTAGCACCAACATTTTGTTGCTTTTAAGTCCAGAATAATAGCCCATCTTGATTAAATATCAAGTTTTATTTATTCATCCATTCTTTGATCAATACCTGTGCTGTTGACCTTTCACATGTTATAAAAATACCAGAGTTACAGCTCTTAGTGTGCAGACATGTCCTTGAGTTCACATTTAAATTTTTTGTATAGATCTTCAAAAGTAATTCTGTCTTATATTCTTTGAGAAATTGCTGGGGTTTTTCTATATCAATCATACAATTTTTTTGTCTTCCTACCAGCAAGGCACAGATGTTTTAGTTCTTCCACATCTTTGTTTTATTTTCTGTTTATTATTATTATTATTATTATTATTATTCCTTGGGGGGGGGCGAGCGCATGCCCGAGATTAGGTGTGAGTGGTAATGTATAAAATGGTCAGGGGATAACTTTCACAAATCTGCTCTTGCCTTCTATCTTGTTAAGATCTCTCCTTTCTGTTGCTGCACTAGCTAGAGCGAAAGCTCCTGGCCAGTTCTCCTGCCTTGACTTCCCGTCTCTGGGAAGGAGTGTTGAGATTATAGATGGGCATGGCACAGCTTCTGACGTTTTGCGTGGGTTCCTGGGACAATCAGGCTTGCATAGTCAGCAGTTCACCTGCAGTGCCATCTCCCCAGACCATTTCCTGTTTTTTAACAAAAGCCATGCACCATGCTGATGTGTATGAAGTGGCATCTCCGTGGGGTTTTTTTTGTGGGGGGTGTTTCACAGGTACACTAGATGACACACAGATGTGGAGGCCAGAGGTCAACGCTGGATGTGTTTCTTGATTGGCCCCTATGTTTGAGATAGGGTCTCTCACTGAACATGGATCTTGCTGAGTTGGCTAGACTAGCTGACCCATCTCACTTCCCTCAGGCTGGGATTTTATGTGGGTTCTGGGCAGGTCCTCACACTTGCATGGCAAACACTTTACCCACTAAGCCGGCTCCTCAGCCCCTTATTATGGTTTCCATAGATATTTTCTGCCTATTCAACAGTCTTGTCAGTGACTTGGGAAGAGACAAAGAACAGGTGCGAACCTGATTTGCTGATCAAAGGAGGAGGGAAACGATAGGTGATGTGAGAGCCAAACTTGCATTGAATATTTACAGAAGGATTGTCAAACTACACATGTACATGAATCTGTCTCATTGCCTCTTCCTGCAAACAAGGCAACTTGGTAACATCCATTTATGCACATCCACAGATGCTCCACAACATAACGAAAACATGATGAATGTGACAGACAGACCTGCAAAGTCTGAAATATTTACTGTTTTTGCTCTTTTTTAGGAAGTATTTTCTACTTCCTGAGTCATGAGAAAGAGACAAATTTAACCAAGTATTTAATTCCTACAAGTATAAGATATCTGCATCCAAGCAATTATAAAACCAAGTATACAGCAAGAAATTGGAAACCCATGATATTTTGCTATATAAAAAAGGCAGGGAGTTATTTTCTTAGCAGCGAACTGAATGTGACCGCATTGTGATGGATGAGATGAGCAGAAGTCATCAGTGTGAGCCCAGAGAAAAGAGTCCTGAGCTCTGGTGATCAGCCTTGGCCACACAGTGAAATCCCCTCAACACTCAGAGACATCAGTGGCAAATCCGGGGGCCGTCTGCTGAACACGTGTACATGCGTGAGTTTCCCAGGTTCCCCAGGTAACTGTAGTGTGCAGGAGCGACAGACATTCCTATTCTGCTGATGTTAGGCAGGTGCACACCTAGAGCCTCGTTCCATGTGGCCCAGGTTCGAGGATATAGACAAGTTGATTCCTACTCAGGGAGGAGCCTGAATTGTGAGAGAACAAGGAGTTCATTTTGATAAGGAGTACAGTTACCAAAGGCAAGGGCACAAAAATCTGGGAAGAGAGAAGGATGCTTATCACCCACATTAAGCATTTGAAGGCTGTCTCTTGAGAGGTTGTCAGACTCATCTGTGTGGCAGACCCCAACAGGGAGAGGAGAGAAGAGAGAAAATAAGTTCCCAATTTCTATCATCACTTTTAGCATTACCCAATAGAGGTGTTGCTGAGGGAAGGAGCGTCTTTTGAGAGGTCCTGTCTATCGGTCCCTGATCCATGATAGTGAGCAAACTGCCAGGGCCCAGAGGGTAGCAATGGCCACAATCATCCAATCCCACACAAGTAGTTGCTGCGGCTTCTTTAGCAGGCATCATGCTATTCATTTGTGGGAACACACTCCATCCTTACAGGAGGGGAATTCCCTTTTCCAGTTCATGCTTGAGGAGCCAGGGTCTCTGAGGTTTGCTGAGTGTCACATGTAACAGGGCCCAGGGACACCAGATGGATGGCCTTCCAGCCTGGGCTCATTTGACCCTGGGGATACTGTGTGTTGTAGTGATATTTCATTTGTATTTTAGTAAATAAAGCTTGCCTGAGGTTCAGATAATAAAACAGCCCCTACTGGTCAGCCTTACAGACCAGGCAGTGGTGACACACTTTAATCCCAGTAGCCGCACTAGTTTGCCATAGAAACCGGGAGATAGTGGTGCACACCTTTAATCTCAGCCCTAGAGAGAAGTATAAGATGGGAGAGACAGCTCTCAGACACAGTCTCATTCTGAGATTCCGGGCGGCAGGATCGCCATTTCAGACTGAGGTAGAGGTAAGAGCCAGTGACTGGCTGTTTTGATTTTTTTTGACCTTCAGGTTGAACCTCAGTTTCTGTCTCTGGGTTTTTATTAATTGTGCTACAGTGTGTGAATAATTACACTGAGGCTGTATGGGCAGTAATGAGGGTATTTTCAACAAACCCTCCAGTGCTACTCTATGTAGAGGAGAGGGACTCTGAAGGGAGTCACCTTTAAAACTTTCCCCTGGGAATCGACAAGGACAAGGCTTCAAGACAGCATGGGGCAATCTAGCCCATGCCCTTTCCCAATATGCAGATGAGGCAACTGAGGAGAAGGTCAGGAGACATGCTGGATTACATATTTAATATCGAGAGAGAGAGAAAGAGAGAGAGAGAGAGAGAGATCCACATTCTTGCTCCAGCTGCCTTACAGTCTTCTTCCTGTTCAAAATATAGCTCATTGCAGGCAACTGCCTTCAGAACTGACCCACAGACATGCGAGAGAATCAATCCCTTCACTTGGTTGATCCATCTTGACTTGGATTCAAAACAGCATGGCTAAGCCTCTGTATTCGGCTCACACTCCACTCTGACAGACCCCTGACTTTTTGAGAACGAGCTTAGTCTACAGAGAATGTGCATTGCCACTGTCGAGGGATCACGTAAGAAGAATCTTCAGCTTCCAAATTACTTTGAAAGTAATTTCCAACGAAAACTTGCCAAAGCTGTGTTAAACACTATCGGTCTCATTGGCCTAGAGCACCACCACGCAGGGGAACCCCAGGACCAGCTCAGCAGCTCGAGATGAACTCGGTCTGTTCTGCTCACTACACTAGGTAAAAGCCTCTATGCTAGCTGCCATCCAAACAGAAACTTCTCGTAGGGAAGAGGCTGCCTGGCTGGAATGACTTTCTCAGTAACCTCACACCTATCATCTATCCCAGACCAGACAACTGTCACCAGTAACAGGAAGAGAAGGGATCTATGTGACTTCTGGGCAAAGAGGATTAGGAAGCAAATGGGCATTTTCTAGACTTGATAAACTCCCACTGGGCATCTGGATGCAAATGACTCCCCTGGTGTAGGGAAAGGGGAAGCCACAAGAGAGAAAGAATCTGGGTTAGGATAGGTTTGCCTCTTGGCCATTGTTTGGATAAGGAATGTCACCCCAAAGCCTGCATTTCAAAGGCTGGCAGGAAGTGGTTGACCCTGTAAAGGTGGAGCCTAGTGGGAGGAAGTTATATTATTGGGAGTACAATCTTGAAAGGGCTATTGAGACCCTGGTTCCTTCCTGTCACGTTCAATTCCTAGCTGTCATGAGGTAGACAGGCCTACCCTACCCCACCCCCCCTCGTGACATCCTGTGCCACCCTGGGCCCAAAGCAATAGGACCAAGTGACCCTGAACTGAAACCTGGGAAAATGTGAGTCAGAACCAACTTTTCCTCTTCATAAGTCAAATGCCCAGATATCTGTCGGTGACAGGAAGTGGACTAACAGGCTACCGCAACAAAAAACGCTTTTATCTCTTAAGCCCTGGGATTTTGAAGATTTATTTGTCGCTGCAGCTAGTATAATCCCCAAGCAGCTGTGAAAATAGGATTCCACGAAAATATAAACATATCTACACGGAGTCTGTCCGAGCACCTGATGTGCTACACACTGTATGTTTGGGGTAAATGAATGAATTGGAGCCATTAGTGGCTTAGTGAACGCATACTAAAGAAGGCTACTAAGTGGCCTTCAGGGGAAGGAGCGTGTTTTCTCGCATGCTGAATGTTGTTTTTCCAGTTATACTCAGTAATAAATGGAGGGCGAAGGGTTGCAATTGCTGCAGGGAGAGACAGCCAGATTTGGGTCTGATTTTCTTTAATCAAATCGGCTTGTCTTCATGAATATCCTACTCTGGAGGCACACACTGCGATGCCTCTCCTGCGAGATGAATCAGGGATCTCCTCGGGCTTTCGATGGCTTTTCTCATTTGCATGTCACATCACAACACACTACCTCAAAGAGACTGAAGGTGACAGTATAGCGTGGGGCTCTTCCCTTCACAGCCAAGCAAGTCTATGCCCTAGGTGGTAGACGACACACCCAGAGTCCTCTGAACACAACAGTCCACACCCGAGGCAGACTAGCAGGACCTGGGGTAGAGCAAGGGAACGCTGCTGCGTGCAAGATACTTATCTGCCCTGCCACCTCTGTTTCCTGACCTTTAAAATGGGGAGAGTTGGAATAGAGCCCACTTTGTGAGGGGTGTTCCTAAGCGTGAGTCCATATACTCGGCAGTGATCTGGGTGAGACCTGGTGTGCTTCCCGCACCAGGACAGTGTTAACAGTTGTAGTTGTGTAAACTGTCTTTGAGTTCCTTTCCACATGTCAGTGTCCTCGGGCTCCCCAGAATGGAGACATTAAGCACACAGATAATGGAGGAGCAGGGTGAGTCAGAGCGTGCCAGGAAGTTCTTAGCCCCGATTCTCAGAATGCACAGCCTAAGAAACTAAGCTGCCTCACAAAGCAAGTGTGAATGGGTATTTGGCACGCAGAGATTAATTCATTAAGAGAGGAGGAATTCAGGATTTATTCATGTCTCAGGAATGCTACCACGGAGTATAAGTACGCCATTGTTCCTTACTGCGTGAAGGAAAAGAAAATGCAGGTTGTGTAAGCTCAGTCTCTGAGCATACAGATGGACTAAGAGAATCAAAACAGAGGTAACCTAGTGCTCCCTGTCTCAGACACAACCAGCAGAGCTGACTGTGAGGAGTTAGCATCACAGAGGGCCTTGTTAAGGAGTTCTGGAAAGCCAGGTTTTCTAGAAATGTCCAGAAGCAGTTGAGATTTTGCTGAACAAGGCACACATATCTTCCCATCAGGTTCTCCTGGCCTAACCATTTCAGGGCAAAATTCCTTAATATAGTCACAGCAGATGGTCACCAACTTCTGCTTGGACACTTGCTTGTTGCCTACTCATTGCCGGGCAGCGCTGACTGTTATAGAATCCTTCCCTTGACTGAACCAACAATCTGTCTTACTGGAATATTGGTCTATTGTCCCTGCATTTATCTTCTGGTGTGAAATATAATCTATTTTCTTGCTTTCTCCCTCTTGATGGACAGTGGGAGAAAATAAATAGCACTAGGCCTTCCTAGGAGGAAGATCTATTTAACTATGTGTATTTAGCTATCATACCTCAGTCAGGTTGCTTAAGGTCTCATTCTCTTGATTTGCTTAGCTTTGAAGGATCACTTAAATTTTCCTAAGAATCTTGTAAAAGTTAAGGTAACTAACTAACCATAATGTGCATGAAATATAGAGGACAAGCTTGGAACTATTTCCCCAGTGAGTGAGAGTGACCATCATCATTACAGTGTTCAGCACCCTGGGCCTCTGTCAGCTGAGCGTCCACGACCATGAGTCTGACCATGAGTCTCCTCCAGCTGTTCCCTGACCTATTGGCCAGCCCTATCCCCTTCTGCTTGTTTCCCTAGGAAACAGTCCAGTTGTCCATCTACAGAGATCCTCACTCTACCGTAACTCAAGAATGGCCACAGCTGGCTGGTCATGCAAGGAGAGAAAATGAAAGTGGAGACGTGAACTTTTCTCCCAGAATGCCCAAGTCATCTGTAAGGGACCAGAAGTCGGGCTGGCATCAGCAAATATTCTGCCTCCAAAGGAGAAGCTTTGACATTTGAAGTCACCTCTTTTATCTGTGCTCAGCCGATGGTAAGGGAAAAGAAGCCTCTCACTATGTCTAATTTGATTTTCACTCTTAATCTGGGCACTGTAGACTTATGAAAATAGCCTGAATTGGTGCTCCTTTCTTACCAGCCATGCCTGTGGTCAGTTCCACATAGATGGAATCAGAATTGTATCCTAAGATACCCGCTGAGTATTTACAGGAAACTCAAGGGTTTGGGATGTGGGAGAAACTCCTACACAGCTGATGTCAGAACTGGTATATTCTTGAAGAACTAACTGTTATAAATGAGAGAAAGAGAAATGGTGTTTTTCCTGTGTAGAGGGTATAAAGAGACAAATCATTGAAGAATATAACACACAAGTAGCACACAAATCTCCTCCCAAGTTTGTCTCAGAAAACACTAGTTTTTGTGGCTTTGATCCAGCCTGTGTCTTCAGGCTGAGCTGGTCTCCAATGTGCTACCTACCCTCAAGCCCTGTCCTCCTGAGAGCTAGCATTCCAGTGGGTATGCAACCACACCCAGTGGGAAGGTATTTCATGAAGCTGTATAAAACAGTGTGTTGAATGGTGGCCTCCTTCTGAGAGACCTATTTGTCCTAATTCCCAAGAGCAAGGGTGTGACCTTCTTAGGGAAAAGTCGAGATAAAGGACCTCAGACAAGACCTTCCTGCTTGACCCAGGCAAACCACAAAACCAATGACAAATGTGCTTGTCAGAGAAACGTAGATGGAGGGATAGGTCACAGAGCTGAGAAGGCCCTGGGAGGATGGAGACAGGGTAACAGAGCCAGGCCACCTGAGGGGCTTCAGGATTCAACCTCCAGATGCTGGAAAAGCGAGGAGGAGTTCTTCTCCCTGAACTCTGGGTAGGTACAGGGTCCACAGCCTTTAAATGCTGTGACAGTGTTGTCGTGTACTGTTTCCAGTGAGAACTCTCTTGTATGGAGCTGTATCAAGAAAACAAGCAATAAACAACTCCCTGTCCTTGGCCTCATTCAACCTTGTGGCTAGACACATCTGGTAACCAAAACTTGAATGCAGGACTTCAGGCTCCCAGAATTGTGAGATAATTTCTTTCCTTTGTCATAAGTCACCAAGTCTGATCTTACATGTTACAGTAGCCCCAAATGAGCACAGAGAATATTTCCTTCCCTGGGGATCTCCACTTTTTAAAATCGGAAGGACTTACTGAAGACCCTGAAACCACCCTCAACTTTCTGGCTCTTTCAGACCTGTGAGGTCATAGGAGTGAGGTTGGTAGACAGGGGAAGAATCTGTGAGGTCACAGGAGCAAGGGATCCCTGTGAGGCAGAAGGCCTGGTCATGGTGGCACATGGCTTAATCCCAGCACTTGGGAGATAGAGGCAGGTAGATCTCTGAGTTCAGGGCCAGCCTGGTCTACAGAGAGGGTTCCAGGACAGCCAGGGCCACACAGAGAAATCCTATCTCTCAAAAGCCAAAACCAAAAGCCAAAAAATAACTAAAAATAAAAAAGAAACCTAGCTTCTTGTTTTGAAGAAATACGACGTTCTAATTCTAAGGAGTCTAATGCATGCTAATTTAATCATGGCGGTGTCACACATAACCTTTCTTTTGAAAATATCGTCTCTGATGTGATTTTTATTTGAGTCATAAATATGCACAGACACCTCAAAGAAGCTGTCATTTTGAGCCCCAATGTGATTTGTGTATCAGTCAAGGTACCCTGAGTTATACATTGGGAACAAACAACATTCAAGTCTCAGAGGCTTCCAGTGCTGAAGTTGGTGGTGGGCTGATCTATGGCCCCTCAAAATTCATGTGTGGAAATCTTAACTTCCCTGTACATTGGAATACCTGCCTATGTGGAGACAGTCTTTGAGAGGCAATTAGATGAAAATTAAGGCGGGTCCTGCTCCTGTAGTCTTGGTCCAGGGGTCTACAAACATGGCTACCACGCATCAACTTCTCCGTATGCATTGTAAGAAACACTGTTCTTGTAAGTGTCTTTATAAGTAGACAGGGAGAAGTCGGGGAGAAGAAGAAGAAGAAGGGACAGAAGGGTTCTCCATCACCTCATCTTACAAACCCAATAAAGAGGCTGCTTTCACAACCCCTGGGGGAAGCAGAGCTGTTCACATTCTAATCCAACTTCCAGACCTGTGTGGAAAAAAAAAAATTCTACCACCAAAGCCATCCAGCCTATGGTACTAAGTCAACATGGCCCTGATGAATTACCTAGCTAGAATGGAGACTAGGGAATTTTGCTGGTTTTGGTCATTGCTTTCTCTAGATTCCCAGAACAAGATAGTGTTTAGTTACTTAATATTGTGCTTAAATACATTTACTAATTTATGTAGAGGTCATATTATAATAAAATTAAGGTTGACACTGAGTAACTGTGAGCTGTGTGTTTCTTCAAAAATAATATGCTTAAGTAATTTCTCTGAAATAATTACTGCGGATGTGGGAAATGGCTCCCTGGTGGCTCAGAATCTTGGGTGAGTCTCTGGGAGCTGAATATGTTGTTGGCTCTGCCCCTGTCTATCCTGGGAGATAAAGTAACAAAACCTAGACCCATCTAGTTTAGAAATAGGAAGAGTGTTGACAGAGGTTTCTCTCGCACCTGGTCCCACAGTTGTTCAATCCCAAAGAAACACACAGAAGCCTATATTAACTCTAAACTGGTGACCTATTAGCTCAGGCTTTCTTATTAACTAATTCTTACATCTTACATTAACCCATAATTCTTGTCTGTGTTAGCCACATGGCTTGGTACCTTTTATCAGTGAGGCATCTTGGGTGACGACTGCAGACAGCCTTTCCTCTTCCCAGAATTCTCCTGTTCTGGTTGCCCCACCTGTACTTCCTGCCTGGCTACTGGCCAATCAGCATTTTATTAAACCAGTACAAGTGACAAATCTTTACAGAGTACAAGACCATTGTCCCACAGCAGAAGCGCTTTTAAGAGTAGAATTACCTGGTTCCGGCCTTGGAAACACCTGGAACCAGAGTTTTGAATGGACTGAATTAAACAATTCTCCAAATAAAATAATTCTCTCTCTCTCTCTCTCTCTCTCTCTCTCTCTAAGTTTCTCTGCCTCTTGTTTTTTTTGCTCTCTATCCCCTCATCTGTCTGTCTTCTTTCCTCCACAGCAACCTCTTCAGTCTCCTGCTGATGCTGGCATGCCCAGCTCTGTTAGAACCTATGTGTTAGGTCCTTTCCTTAGGTCCTATTTGAAAAGCCCTGAAGCATTTTTTGATTTGGGATAGACGCTCCTTGGCCCTGTCAGCCATGGGCACAGCACCAAGTACTTACTTCTTAACTCAGCAGGTGTCCACAAACACAGCTGCCACTCATCAACCTCTTGGTATGCATTGCAGGGAAACCTGAAAATTCAATAGGACTGAGGCTTCTTAGCTTCCTGTTCCTGCTTCCTACTAGTTGTTAAATTTCCTCGCCTCCCAGAAGTCTCTGGTTCTACTATAAAGTCAGACCACCTCCTGCAGGTCTGGGTCTAAGTTGCCATGAGGGAAACAAGAGTGAAGGATTTTCAAGGTATGAGGTTTGGAGAGCCTGTGCCCTGTGGGCCTCAGTACGCACAGTGTTTTGTGAGAGGCATAGACCTCTGGGCAAGAGCAATCATGGACCTTATTTCTTCAGATGGGCCATTGTTCTCTTGGCACATTTTCTTATCACTGCTTTAAAAATGGAAACATCACGATTGAGCTCTGGGTTGCACACAAGGGGTTATTTTATGATTGCCCACTTTATCTTCTCTGCCCCCTATGTAAGCTCCTCATGGCTAATTCTCTTTTTCCAGCATCTAGCACATTGAATGAATGAATGAATGAATGAATGAATGAATGGGATGAGAGTGGCCAGGGCCTGGTGGAAGGTAGCAGAGAAGATACGGTCTAGACCCAGGGTGAAGGCATCCCTCAGGAATGACTAGAGCCTGAATCAGATTTAGGTGAGAATCATGTGGCAGGAAGGTAGGCAGAAGGGACAGCTGAGGTAAAGAGAAGTCACACGGTAAATTTCTGCCTGGGCCAGGTCTACTATTTAAGTCTCCCCAGTTAGGAGAGAATCAAGTTTGGTTCCACTCTGCAAAGAGTGTAGCAGGTTGATGCCTTTTGAGATGCGGCATGGTTAGACTGAGACCCTGCACGCATGCGGTCAGGGAACTCTTGCTATGGAAAATTCCAGCGAGCCTCAAAAGGAAACTCAGAGTGCCTATTAGTCATTACAGCTGCCACCCGATCAGGAGGGAGAGCACACATTCTCTGTGCACATTCCTGTGTGAGTTCACAGGAATGGAGAGGAAGATGCGAAGTGACTTAGAGGCATGAGTAAGGAAGAAAATCGCTGAGTCATTTTTTGGCACGGTGTGATTCAGAGTGTACTAAACCCACAAATGGATGCAGATGATGTCCTGAAGCCCGGAAGAAAACCCTTTATCTACCACCAGTGCTGGCTCTGTGGCGTTCAGAGTTCATCCAAACATAATGCTAATTTGCCCAAATCAGAATGAAAGAATTTGCCCAGCTAAGGTAAATGTGAGGTAAAGGCCCAGATCATGGAGTCCCAGAAGAAGAAGAATGTACCACCTTCCCTGCACCCAATTTGTGTGTGTGAAGCCCTTCTCTCCTGAGCTGAAGCATCATTTCATTAAGAAAGTTTGAATGGGGCTGGAGAGATGGCTCAGTGGTTAAGAGCACTGGCTGCTCTTCCAGAGGACCCGGGTTCGATTCTGAGACCCACACGGCAGCTCACAACCATCTACAATTTTATTCTCAAGGGATCTGAACTAATGCCTTCTTCTGGCCTCTGTGGGCACTTTTCACACATGATGGATGCATCGACATACTTGCAGGCGTAACACCTACATACATAAAAATAAGTAAAATCCCAAAAAGGAAGGAAAGTTTGACTACATGGGGATGGAGTAATGACACAGTGGTCAAGAGCAAGTGTTGCTCTTCAAGAAGACCTTTGTTCTATTTCCGCCATCCATGTCAGATCACTCACAACTGCCTCTCACTACAGCTCCAGTGAGATCCAACATTCTCTAATAGCCTATGTGGGTACAGCACGCCTGTGCAAAAACCTACACCCAGACACACATACATGCACATAATTACAAAAGGAGAGCTAGAACACACACACACACACACACACGACAGGCTGGTGGAATGGCTCCATAGGCAAAGACGCTGATGGCAAGCTCCAAGACCTGTGTTCCCTCCTGGAGATCCACATGGTAGAAGGGAGAACGGACCCCAACAAGTTTCCTCTAGCCTTCTCGTGATGACTGTGGCACACTTTCCCCAAAAATAACATTTGTGGGATATTTTTAAGGCTCTTTTGTGGTAGTCCTAAATGATGCCTTCATATCCATCCCCTGTAGCTTTGGTCCCCTTTTTGAGTGAGAAAACAACATGACTGCAGGTTTTATCCTGATCTCACAGCCTTTCCTTCCTGTTACTTGGCCCTCATTTTCAAGAGCATCCAAGCATTCAGCATGGGTCCGTGTTCTCCTTGGTGTGTCCCAGTCCAGGGCTTCCCCTTCTTTATCTCATCACCATTCTAGTTTAGAAGACTAGCTCTAGATTCCCAGACTAACTGGTACCCATTAAGAGCTGTCTTGCAGACTAAACAAACAAACAACAACAAAAACAAACCAAAAAAAAAAAAATCCTGTCCTACTACACGAAAGTCCCCTGGGCATACAGAGGAACCCAGGAATTACCTTAAAATCCCTGCCTCAGAGAAGTCCCTGATAGAGTCCCACTTGCTCCCCACAGACTTGCAATGTCTTTCCTCAGGGCAAGTTCTGGAGCACACGATCATATTCTTCTGCCCATCCCTTAAGTCTCTGATCACAAGCTGTTCTAATTATCTTTAACAGCCTAGAACTGGCTGAAAGGAAAGCCTGGCCTGAGGAACCGCTCAGGTCGGAAGGACTTGTGAGTCTGTCTGTGGGGATTGTCTTCATTAGTACATGATACAAGAGAGCCCAGCCCACTCTGTGGTGGGCATCACTATCCCTGTCCAGGTAGTCTGGGTTATGTAAGAAGGCTAATTAAGCACCAGACTGAGAAAAAGCAGAGACTGAACCTGACTCCCTTCCGAACAGCCGAGGACAATGGAGACCATCGCCTGTCCCTTTGGAATTGTGCTGGCCCATCTCCCAATGACTGTTTGTCCTGTAGGACTGTGTGGTATACCTGTAATAGGCTTTATATTATAGTGTTCAAAAAAAACTGTTTCATCTTACTAGAGACATATGTTGGAGCATTGTCAGTCTTAATTTATGCAGGTATACCCACGATGGCCATAACTTCTAACAGGTGTGTGACTCAGCCTTTTCAGAACTCAAAGCAGTTGCCCATTGAAATCCTGAAACGTGTCTGCTGTATGGTGTACATATTTTAACTTTGCGAAATAAAAATGAAACACATCCATTTGCCAAATTTCATCTTTGACCAGGCAACGCATGTGGATAAATTTCAGTTGCTGATGAGGAGATTTTTATAACCAAGGTAATATCCCTTCATCAGGTACCAAACTGAGTAGAGCTCCCAAAACATCAGACCTTAATCCCCCTGCTGTAACAGAGCACTAAAGACTGGATTGTTTATAAATAGTGTGAGTTTATTTTGCTCACGAGACTGCAAAGTTCCAGACTGGGAGGATGGGAGGGGCTCCATCCCAGTGTCCTAACACAGCAGAAGGTCTCATGGAGGAAAACAACATGGGAAAGAGGTTGAAAGTGCGTCCTTAAGCCCTGTTATGTAAAACACTGACCCAATCACTAGGGTACTGTTCTAGTTTCCTTTCTTTCTTTGCAATAAAATACTCAGGACCAAAATCAATTTCGGGAGGGAAAGGTTTGTTTAAGCTCATGGGTCGTAGTTCATTATTGAAGGAAGTCTGTGCAGGAACTCAAAGCAGAAACATTGTGGGAACAATGTTTGCTGGCTCAGTCACTGGCTTATGTTCACTTTCCTTACATAGCCTACACCCACTTGCCTAGGGATTGTGCCACCCAGAGTGGGCTGAGCCCTCCCATATTAGTCAAGACAGTCCTTGACAGACATGCCCAGGGCCTAATCCAATCCAGGCAATTCCTCAACCCAGGCTTCTCCTCTCAGATTGACTGGAGGCTTTTCAAGTTGACAGTTAAGATTAGCCTGACATCGTCACCACCATGACCTAAACACCTAATCCCATATCCCAGAAATACTGCATGGGAGATTAGGTTTCCAACACACTTTCTGGAAGGAGAAACCCTGAAAACATAGCACTTATAAATGTTTCAATATGTGAAAATTCACAAGATGTGTGTCGTTCACAGAAAAGATGACAGTAAGCTCACTGAGATGGGGGATTGATTATTCTGGGCCCTCAGAGTATGCACATGTCCTTCAAAGGGGAAGCAGAGGGCATTTGATACATAAGGATATAGAGTGGATATAGAATAGAAGCAGATATTGGAGGGATGTTGTCAGAAGTCCAAGAAGCTGTGTGGTCACCAGAAACCGGAGGAGGCAAGAGCATACTCCTATATGGGAACAAGTACGTCGAACCTTGATGTCTGTTCTGACACTGATTTCTGTTTTGTTCTCCAGAATTGTTACAGAATGAAGATCTGCTGTTCTGAGTCAGCCGGTTTGCAGTGTGTTGTTACAGCAGGGGCAGGAAAGGAGCAAGCCAATTGGGGAGCATCAGTCAGAGGAAGCCCAGGAGGAAGACACACCTTCCTTATGTGGCCTTTCCCAGAACCGGGTGTGGCTGCTAAATTTTATCACTTGGTGTCACATGCTGAATGCTTCAGAAAGACACTGGGGAATCTATGAGGCTTTGTTAAAGTCAACTGGTAGACCAGGGGCAGGCAAGCTGAGATGTGATTTTTGCCTTTGTGTCAGGCATTGTAGTCCCCGACTACCTAATAGAACCATTACCCAGAGCCTGTTGTAGGGTGGCCTTCTGGAGGTAGACACCTACCATTGAAAGTTGTTATGGTTCAAAACTGAAGTCTCCCTCTTCCCATTGGATTACTTAGACCCTAACTGGTGGCACCATTTTTGGAGGTCGAAACCCTTATGTGGTAGGAACTCGCTTGGCACAGTAGGTCACTGTGGGCAGGTCTTGCACATCACAGCCTGGCCTTGCTTCTTGTCCCATCTCTGCTTCCCAATGCACTGAGCTCTGAGGAGTGTTTCCGCCACATGGTTCTGCCACCACAGAGCTGCTCCACTCACTGTGCCTTCCACTCTGATGAACTTCTGTCCCTTGGAAGCCAAGAGCCAAGGTAAAGACTTTCACCCTTAAGTGGCTTCTGCCAAATACTTTATTATGAGAGTCTTCCAGACTTTCCAGGGTTCATCGGAGGTTATAAAGCTCCATGCTAATCCCCATCACAAACACAGACATTTGCTGAATGACTAGCTGGATGGATGTGTATCTGTAACAGAAATGAAAAAAAAGAGGACACAAGATTGGAGGATGAAGCTGGAAACAAGTTGTGTGGGTTACATAAAGTATTTGCTCAGCAAACAGGAGGATCTGCATGTGGATCCTAGCACCCATATTAAAAAAAAAAAAAGGCTGGGACGCTTGTCTCCCCATTGCTATGTAGAATAGAGACAGATGGATCTCTGGGGCTTCCTGGTCACCAGGCTAGCCCCACGTCCAGTGAGGACTGTCAAGGGAAAGACGGAGTGATAGAATAGGACACCTGATATCCTCTTCTGGCTCTGTGTATACAAGTGCAAGCTGCATACAACACAGGGACATGAGTACCACACAGGTCCAGAGACCCTTGCTTAGAGTGCACGCGCTTTTATTTCTAAACAGGCATGCAAAGGTGTCAAAATCTTGATACACACAAAAGTTTGTGTGTCAAGATGCTCAGCCGCAATAAGGGCACAGAGTGCAGACCGTGCCTGCCTGGTTTTACGATTTTCAAATCAGGAAGGCAGGTTTAAAGACAGCAGTGGGAAGGCAAGCACAGACAACCTTGAGAGTCTGTAGAAACCCTATAAAGCAGAGAGATAACTTCAAGAATTGTCTGGGTCCATCTCCTGGATGATCAAACAGACCCATCCAGACCCGCTTCCCTGAAGGAGTCACTGTATGAGAGCATCACCATCATCATAATAATTGTCAATAATAATCAGGTCACCATCAAGGTGCCACTCTGCTTCAGACACCACCTAAAAAGCCACGAGAGTCCAAGCAAAGTCCTGGGCCTGGATACTGAAGTATCCCAGTCTCCATTTTTGGAAACATTGATGGGTTTAGTAGCCGGCAGAAGCAGCACGGTAGAGCTAAGAGAAAAAATTAAGCAAATAAACATCGCCTTAAATGTACTTCCTAAGAGGCTAATGGGAAATATCTCACAGCATACTGTTCCTCCTGTCCATTTGCCCCAGAGAGGCCTCCTCTGAGGCACAGCAAACAGGGAGCTACCAGTCCACAGACCTCTCTGGAGAGCAAACCCAGATGGGGCAAAGCGGTCCACAAACAGGTTCTTTGAAGAGACAGCCTTTCTTCCTCTTTTCTTAGGAAAAGACAAAGATAGTCCCTCCCGTTTGGCAAAGGTTTGCTGTTTTCCTAGAGGGAGTTAGAATGCTTGAGATCTGTAGGACGCTGCTTTGTTCCTGAGATTTGTGCTTGTTTTTGGAAAAGCAGAGCTAGATTTGGATTTCCATGGGAACAGGGGTGGAACAGGGTGGTTCTACAGACTGGAACTTGACCCCACACTGAGGAAACATTGTGCAAAGGAAGTGGACTTATCTCATGCAGAGTCATTGAAACCTGAATACCCCAGAAGGCGGGGACAACCTTCCCACTGAACTTCCCCCTGCCCTATTCAAGGTGGTTGTGCGGGCTCTTTGTGGGGAAGGGGGTTTTCTGGGCACAATGACTATTCCAGCTTGTGGTCCTACTAGTCAGGAAGTAAAAACCTGAAAGACCAACTTTAGCCTGAAGAAGGAAGAGGAAAATTCCTTTCTCCTTTCCCTTTTATCAGTCTTTCTGAGTCTTAAGGATGTGTATGGCAGGATGGGAGAGATTACCTGCAGAGGGCAGGGGTGTTCAACAGAGCAGCAAGGGCTCATGGATTAATATCTCTGAAAGAAATGGGTGGCATCACGAGCAGGGTACCTCACTTTCTCCTTCCTCCCTTCCTCCTTCTGTGTGTGTGTGTGTGTGTGCATGTGTGCACGCGCACAATTCTACAAAGCAATAGTTGTAGCAGTAGACTTCCAGAACTCTCCAAAGCACAAATGGAAGGCTTTCCAGCAAGTCAAGATGGAGCCAACATGATTTTGGTATTTTGTGTAAACAATGTCCACAAACAATTGAACTTTTAAAATTTAGAAAATTGTGGGTTGTTTCCAAGTTTTGTGACTCTGGACATCTGACTGATGGCGGTTTCCTTATGGGACAACATCGAGTCCTAACTGACGCTCAGACAGACTCCTAAGGACGTTAGCATCAAAGCAAGTAAGATTCAAATATGCTTCACAAACGGTAAATATGTTGACCTGAAGAGTTATTTTACCTTTGAAAGTTTTCCAGCTGAAATGATGGAGCACATCTGATTTTTTCTTTCCTTGCTTTTGCGAGCGTGTGTTCCTAATCAGCACTCCAGGGATTCTGCTCAGCAGGTGTGGGGACCACAGATGGTGTCTACCCTGACGGTGAGTTCCACTGTCCTTCCTCCGCAGGAAGGACAGCTCCTAGGAGCGGACAGATGGGGGGAGGGACAGTAGAG
The DNA here is from genome assembly GCF_018167655.1 of Microtus oregoni. Classification (NCBI taxonomy): domain Eukaryota; kingdom Metazoa; phylum Chordata; class Mammalia; order Rodentia; family Cricetidae; genus Microtus; species Microtus oregoni. The sequence continues at coordinate 670,323 of NW_024543976.1, read as the reverse complement.
CTCGGTGCCACAGTCATCCCTGGTTGGCAGGAAGAATAGAAGCTGCTTCTAAAGCAAATACCTCAGCACAGACACACCCAAGTTCATCAAGCAGGGGGAAAGATCTTATTTAAGTATAAAAATGGCAACTTAAATACATTAATGCTCTTTCAACATTTATGAAAGCAAATCAATTGATTAATCAACAAATTCTTACTCGTCAGCTTTGTAGTCCTGTCACCACAGTTTTTCTTCTCACCGCAGGCCCCAAACCCCAAACATTTAAGGACTGTGTACCCAAGTCTAGGAAGCAATGAGCCAAAATAAAAAACTTACTCCTTCAGAGCTTCTCTCAGATATTTGGTCATAGTTGATGACAAAGTAAATACATGATGGCTCAAACGTAGCAAAGTTCCTCCCTTGATGGAGGAAGGTCATTGACTAATAAAGGCACTGCCCTGGCCCATTTTATTGGTTAGAGGATAGGTGGGAGGAGTAAACAGAACAAAATGCTGGGAGGAAGAGGAAGTGAGCTCAGAGACTTGACAGCTCTCCTCTAGGGAGCAGATGCCTGAGAGAGACGCCATGCCCCGCTCCCGGCATGAAGCTCCGACCCAGGATGGACTAGGCTAGAATCTTCCCGGTAAGACCGGTTCTCACAGATTATTAGAGATGGGTTGATCGGGATGTGAGAATTAGCCTGTAAGTGCTAGAGCTAAAGGGCCAAACAGTGCTTAAAAGAATACAGTGTCTGTGTAATTATTTTGGGGCATAAGCTAGCCCAGCAGGCGGCCGGGGTGCTGGGAACGCAGCCCCGCCGCCCCTATTACCATACTCCCTTTCTGCAGATGGCTTCAGAATGGAGGCTGGGAGAGAGAGACAACTTGCAGGACTCTTGATTCTTCCCATTCCTGGGGTAATGGAATAGATTTTCCAAAACATTGGCGAGGAGGCTTGCATTCAAAACCAACTGAATAAACAATGGGGCTTCCATGCGCCCCCTCCCCCGCTGTTTGGAAAGCCAAGTGTGGCGCCTCTTTCCTGAGCACATTCTACAGAGAAGATCATTTACATTTGCACAAAATCTGGCTGCAGCCCACCTGCTCAAGAATCACCTAAGACCCACCTCTCACTGGAACGTGGCCTGCACTGGCTTGGTGAGCACGTGAATTTGGGCACTTGGGTTTTAAGTTCCCCTAAATAACTTCCAAGTGCCATAGCCCAACGTTTTTGCCATCATCTTGGGGGGGGGGGGGGAATCACCATTAATATCCGTGTTAAGGGAACTGAGTTGCCTGGGGCTTTAAATCCCCAGTCCCTGCAGCGGATTCCCTGCCGTAGTTAAAAGCAAGGTTAGGGAAAGGAGTTTGGTTATTTCAACCTGATGTTTTTACTACTGAAGATTACTTGTAACAGGGAGGCAGCTGGAGCGCTAACGTGATTCATATTAATATATGCATGCAAATGGGTTAGAATGGAATTAGCATAATTTCTGGGCTTGGTTTTTCCCTCAGAAGTTGAGACTATTGGTTTATTTACAGTCTGTAGTCAACCCTGCCAGGCAGTTATGTCGCTGACAGATGGTGGGGAAGGGAAGGCCATGTGCTGTGGATCAATGGGTGAATGCTAACGTTAGAGTGTGTGGGTACCGCTGCTTCGGAGGAGCTGGAGCTAGGAGAGAAAGTGCAGGAAAACAAAGGCCCCCTTTGTCTCTAAGAGTTCTCACCCCTCCCATGGATTCCCTTTGAGGTAGTTGTGCTTGCCAGGATTTTAGACAGAAGGGGGATAGGGAGACATAGGGGTGGGAAGGTGGGAATGGGTCTGCCAGGGTCAGGGCAGAACCCTGTGTGAGGAGGGAAGGAGAGGAGGGTAGGAGCTTTAACCCAGTAAGAAGCTGGGTTCTAAAGGCTGGAAACAAAGGAAGAGATGGAAAAAGAGTTTACAGGCTCAGCAGCCTCTCCACTCTGAGGAGGCTCTGCTCTCAGAGAGGGAGGGGGGATACCCTGGGGGACTTTGAAGTCTCTGATATTGAAGGAAGGACCTTTCCAATTTGTGAAAGACTAGTCAGCTGGGGGTAAAGACACCTGGAGGTGGAAGGTGAGCGCTCAGGCAAAAACAGGCCTGGGCAGGAGACTCTAATTCCTCCTATGGCTTCCCATTAGGATCCACGTCTTCTCAGGCCAAGTTCAACTACCATGAACAAGTTCACACACCCAGAGGACAAGTGACAACTCCACACATGCACACATACACACACTCTACTTATGTGTGTCCAGGAAAAACATGGGTGAGGACAGAAATAAACCACAAGTGTTACACTAATGATTGCTCCCCCATTTGGAAACATGGAGTAAGGAGAAAAATAGTTCCAGTGACACTTCATAGTAAGTTCTAAATATATAGTCATATAGTCTAATGAATATGTAATTTAGAAACGTCAGTGTTTCATTCTTCTGAAGTCTATCTTCATAGTTACATGTTTTATAACACATCACCTTCTGTCTCTTATTACGAGTATATGTGTTATATGTAACATTGTACACAGCAGGTGGGTTTATCTGTTCATGTGTGTAAGGACACCTGAGGTTGAGTTTGGGTGTTCTTTTTTTTTCTTTTTAGAGTCAGGGTTTCTCTGTAACTTTGGAAGCAGCCTAGAACTAGCTCTTGTAGACCAAGCAGGCCTCAAACTCACAGAAATCCACCTGTCACTGCCTCCCGAGTGCTGGGATTAAAGGCTTGCACCACCACTGCCTGGCTTTGGGTGGCCTTTTCTGTCACAATCTACCTTGTTTGTTGAGACATGTCCTCTCACTGAATATAGAACTTGCTCTTTTGCCCAGACTGGATAGCAAACCCCTGGAATCCACCTGTCTCCACTCCACCTTCACCCCAGAGTTGGAGTTGTAGGTATGAGCCACCATATCTGGTTTTTAAGGGGGTGCTGGGGACCTCAGTTGAGAAACACATGACTGTGTAGCTTGCACTTTATCTACTAAGCCGTCTACAGTCCCTCCTTATGGTGGCTGATAACATACGTAAGCCTCCATCTCTTTACATAGAGCTCATCTGCTTCTCCAAGCCCCTGGGAATACCCAAATTAACTTCACACAGCATCCCCCAGGGCTTCTTGTTTTCTGTGAAGTTATCTATATTGGTCATGAAAACAGGGTGGTTTTACCAGCATTGGTCTGCAAGTCTGCAAAGGCAGAGGGCGCAAAAGCTTTTGCCCTGAACATAGTCATTTTTCAGATGTGGTTCCAGAATCAAGCCTTCCTCTCCCGGCCTCAAGTCCTGTCATGGTGCTGGGGCTGGCCATTCTGAAGATAGCTAACTGTTAAGGGCAGTGAACAAGCGCTTTCAAGCACACATCAAAGACCTTCAGTGTCAATGACTCCTTCCCACGCCAGCCTTCCTCCACTGACCATCTCCTAGATTCTGTCACAGTGCTAAGCATAAACAGGCTTCTGCTGGCACTCCTGTGACCCTTTGAGTTAACACGAACCTCATTTTGAGATACAGAGATCCAAGCCTCAGAACTGAGATTCATATTCAAATCTGCTCTGTTCCAAAGCCCATTCTTCTTTGCTATTACCAAAGCTTTTATGATCTTGATAGTTCCCCAGGAAAGTAGAACCATCTAAAGAAGAATTAAGGCCCCTGCTAATGTCTTGCCTTTGCTAATTGAAATGCGGGTTGGTAGCAGCAGAGATCTGAGAGATAATTACCCACGGATACCAAAGGGATCTGCAGACAAGAGTCAAGAGGGAGGAGAGGAACAGTGATTAGACTTTCTGGTTTATCTGCAGAAATTTAAGGGGGAAAAAAACCCCACAAAATAAATGTGATGTCAAAAGGGTCTCTCGCCTTCATTTTTGTGGCCTCGTATCCGACCCCTCCTCTTACGTTTGCCATTCCTGAGTTAAGTGGTTTAATTTCCAAAGGTGAGGTGACCCTTTCAACTTCTCCGTCTCCTTTAAAAATAACAAATAAGGGACTGAGAAACAGCTTAAGGGTTAAGACCCCGGACGGTTCCTGGAGAGAATCCATGTTGAATTTGCAGCGTTATTGTTGGGAAGCTCACACCTGCCTGAAACACCAGCTCCAGGCTGTTTTAGGATGCCCTCACTCCCCAGGCTGGACATAGAGCTAGGTATAACCATGTCTTCTGCAACCTTCCAGCCAAGCATCCCTTCCAAGACTGAAGGGAGAACATTCTAGTGGCAGTGAGATTGTCTAGGCCGGTGTGCTTGAGACAATGTTATGTGCAGGCCCTTGTGCACACTGGCTAGGACAGGTGGCTTCGGAAGGACGCTCCTACAGAAAGTAGGAGAGCGCTATTTCGGGCTGCTTAACTATGAACATGACTCTTCAGTTCCCTAAGAAATCTACAAACCTCCCAGCCTCCCCCTCTCTTTTAAAAATAACAACTCTGGGGGCCGAGGAATGACTTATTGGTTAAGACCACTGACTGCTCTTGGAGGGAATCCAAGTTCAAATCTCAGCTCTAATGTTGGGAAGCTCACACCTGCCTGTAATACCCGTTCCAGGGTATGGGATGATGCTCTCTCCTGGACTCTATGGGATTATGCTCTCTCCTGGACTCTATGGGATGATGTTCTCTCCTGGACTCTATGGGATGACGCTCTCTCCTGGACTCTATGGGATGATGCTCTCTCCTGGGCTCTATGTGATGATGCTCTCTCTCCTGGACTCTATGGGATGATACTCTCTCCTGGGCTCTATGTGATGATACTCTCTCTCCTGGACTCTATGGGATGATATTCTCTCCTGGACTCTATGGGATAATGCTCTCTCCTGGACTCTGTTGGCACCTATCTTGCAAGCGCATACCCAGCCACAGATACACACACATACATGATTTAAAACTAAAATAGATCTTAAAATAATAGCTGTATCGATATATAATTCCAATCCCATAGGATCTAGCCTTTAAAAGCCAGCAATTCAGTTTCTTAGGGTAGTCTCAGCATTCCACAAGCATCAGAGCTATCCAGTTAGGAAGATTTTAGACATGAATCTGAGCCTTTGATGGCTGGGGCATCTCTCCAGCTCTAGTGACAAGGACTTTAGTGATCACTCCTGTCCCCTCACCGAAAATATCCATTAACAGATATTCTCCATTCCTTTCTCAATACTTGATGCTCACTCTGTGGGAGCTGCTAGTCTAGCACCTGCTTCTACAGATCAGCCTATTCTAGAAACTTCATATGAATAAAATCGCACACTAAGTGGTCTTTGTATTTGATTCCTTTCACTTAGCATAGTATTGTAAGGTTCAGTGACCATGCTGGTGACTACCACTCCATGGCATTTTGTGGCCAAGTGACATTGTGTCAGATTGTTACCTCATAATGGGCCCCTCAATTGACCTGTTGATTGACATTTAGATTATGGACACTCTATAACGGTAATGAGTGCTGCCGCTGTGAATGTGTGTGAACAAGTTTTTGTGTGGTCAGGGTTTTCAGTTCCCCACCGTGTCTGTCTACCAAGGAATGCAATCACAGAATCCCACAGTGCTGGCCTTCAAATGTGAAATGCTCCTCGTAGGCTCATTTTTTTTTTTTTTTTTTTTTTTTTGGTTTTTCGAGACAGGGTTTCTCTGTGGCTTTGGAGCCTGTCCTGGAACTAGCTCTTGTAGACCAGGCTGGTCTCACACTCACAGAGATCCGCCTGCCTCTGCCTCCCAAGTGCTGGGATTAAAGGCGTGCGCCACCACCGTAGGCTCTTGTGTTCAATCCCCAGCTGTTTGGAAGGTTGTAGAACCTTTGGAAGGTGGAGCCTCACTGGAGGAAGTGCATCTTTGGGGACAGACTTCATTTCCCACGCACTCCCTGCATCCTGACTGCAGACACAGTGTGACCTGGGGCCTCCCATCCCTGCACCACACCCCGCCCTCACCACCGTGGACTGTGGACCGTATCCTCTCAAGCTGTAAAGCCTATGAAGCCCTTCCTTTCTTAAACTGCTTGTCAAGAAAAAAAAGTAGCTAATACATCTGGTGACTTCATATAATTTTGGGGGAAATTACCAAGCTGTTTAACATAGAGGCTGAGCCATTTTACGCCCCTGCCAGAATGTGTCCTCAACAATACTTTCTGTATTTTAACCTTTTAAAATTTTAATCATCATTGTGAGTATGGAATTATGTACTTATATTCCTTTAATGACTAATGAAGATGATAGTTTATGGGCTCATTGACCATTTGTTTATTTTATTTGAAGAAACATACATTTAAATCTTTTGCCTATGTAGAAATATTTTTTATTGTAATTCATCATATATGCTGGGCACAAGTCCCTTGTATGTAATTTGCAAATATGTTCTCTGTGTAGGCTGTCTTTTCATTTTCTTAACAGCATCCTTTGAAGCATACACATTTTCCATTCTATTTTTTTTTTAACTGCTTGCACTTTCGGTGTCTTATGTAAGAAGCTGTTGCCTAACCCAAAGCCACAAATATTTAATCTTATGCTTTGTTCCGAGGGTTACGCAGATTTGTATTTTCTGTCGAGGCCTATGAACCAGTTTGAATTAATTTTGTACATGGTGTGAGATAGGGTCACCATTCATGCTTTTGGGTATTGTTATCCAGTTGTCCAAGCGCTATTCAACAAAGAGCCTAGTTCTTCCTCATCAAATTATCTTTATAACCTTGCCAAAAGCAAATTAACCGCATCCCCAGTGTTTATTTCTGCATGCACAGTTCTATCCCATGGGCCTAAGTGTCCATCCTTATGCCAATATCTTCTCGACATGAAGATCAGCAATTTGGGTCTTACAAATGGGGACCCCACGGGACCCACTAAGAATCATATAGTTTAATTTTTACAAATCAGCTTTCATCAGTATCAGCTCATGACTCCAGTGGAGCCAGGTGCGCTGCCAAGGCGGAAGGGCAGTAAGTTTGAGGTCAGGAAGGAAGAACGGAAGGGAGGGAGGGACAGAGGGAGGGAAAATGAGTCTTAAGGGCTATCTGGGTGCATGATGGGAAAAGGATGAGAGACTTGGGAGGAAATGGGGTTTATTTATTTTTGCAGTACTCAGTGCCAACAAGGCAAGGAAGCACTTCACTCGGGAATTGAATCTGTTCACTGTAGTCGCCTCCTAAGCGCAGTATGAGAAAGGTCTGGTTACACACAGGATGCTTTTGTATGTATGCTATATATGCTGTGCATGTCCTTCAGTGGTATATCAGGTCCTGGGGATATACATAGGGTCTGACTATAGCTTGTTTTTAACTCTGTCCAGATGTTCTCTTCCAGAAACACCTGACTTTTGCTTTGTCCTATCCCTGTCTTTGAAGATTCTTAGACACTCAATCCCAGCTTCTCCCAAAGGGGTGCACAGGCCAGCTCCAAGAGCCTATGCGATACCTAATGCTCCTCATACCTCAGGCCCTCCCTCAGCCATCAGCAGTCTAATATTCCCAGATGTGCTGACTTCCTGTGGCTGCTGTAGCAAATTGCCGAGAATCTTATGGCTTAGAATAGCATAAAGGTAGCCTTGCGTGGTTCTACAGGTCAGAGTTCTAAATTAATTTCACAATAAAACCAGACTATTAACAGGGCTGTGGCCTTTCTAGCAACTCCAGGTAGAGTTTGTATCCTTACTTCTTCTATTTCTAGATGCACATACATTCCTTGGCTCCCGCCCCTCCCTTCTACCTTCAAAGCCAGCAGCCCTGCATCTTGCTTCCATGGTTACGTTGCCTTCTGTTTTTCTGTGGTCAAATTCCCCTCTGCCTCCTGTTGTGAGAACACCTGTGATTTTATTTACAGAAAACCTAGACAGATCAGGATGATTATTATGTACTGAGATCCTTAATCACATCTATGAGCTCTCTTTCGCTATATAAAAGAACGTCTTGGTAGGATCTGTATTTAAGTGTACCGAACCCACTAGGATTATGCAGCCGAGTGCTAGAATCTGTTGTGGTCAGCTGAAGACTGTGCTATTTCTTTATATGTTAGCTCTACCTTTGTTCTGACCAGTTTTGAAATATTATAATGCTATCCTTGTCATTAGCTCCCTTTCTTAGAGTGTTGAATAGATATACATTTGTAGGGATGATTGATAGTGATACTCTTCCTGGGGATACATGAACAAGCAACTACAAAACCCAGGTAGGGAACCAATTGCAGACAAAAGTAAGGATACCAACAAAGTCCAAATTAGTAAGCCAATGAGTTTTATTGAGTTTATTTACAAGATATGGGTGAGAGGTTATGTACTGAAGCAGAAATGACTCAGAGACAGCTGCATCACCAAAGCCCACCCCAGCTTAGCTGATAGTAACCAAAAACTGGAAACCCTGAGTTCACTGAGCAGTCTGAAGGCAGTTTAACAGGTTGGAGGATGTCCTTTCCAGGTAGCTCAGTTGGTCTGAGCTTCTTCCAGGCAGCTTGATTGGTGTTTGCATCTTCAGGCAGCTCAGCTTGTCTAAGAACATTTCTCAGCTGTCCTGACAGCTTAAATATGCTTGGAGAAGGAGACTAGAAAATCCGGTTTTGTTTCAGGGACTTCCTGAAGCCCACTGAATTGTTTAGTTCTGAGCTTAGGTGCTTCTCCAAAGGATGCGATGTTTTACCCTCCCTTGTTTTATTTCTTTGTAAATATCCTGAGTCTTCCTGAGCTTCCCTTGGAAACAACATCCGCCTTAAAATATCCTGTGTCCCCTCCCTTTAACATCTGTGCCTTAAGGAGCTTCTCTCCAAGAGGCAAGGTTTAAATCTCCAGAACAAGGATGTACAGGAATTTCGGAGTGGACCTTTATTGCTATAACTACCTTGTGTCATCCACTCTTGTAAGGAACCCCAACAAACTCATTGGTTTACTAAGATAGACTTGGATGGAATCAACTCTTTGACCTGTTACCAGTATCCTATATGGATCTGAAATAGATGTATCTAGGGAGATAAAAAACAAAAAAAAAGTGCGGAGATGATTTGGTTCTGTTATTTAAAAAGTCGGCTGCAAATCAAGAAGGAAAGAATTTTTTTCTAACTAGAAAAGCCCAAGGATGGCTCAGTCATATGAGCCTCATGTGACTGTGAACTCTCAGAGGCAGTGGTGAGCAGATTTACAGGTGAATGAATAGTAAAGCTTCCTACCTGGTGAGCAGGTACAAAGAGATGGGAAGGTGGGTTCTTGGGTTTCACTCTGACCTGACCTCCAGGCTGGGAGATAGCCTGGAAAAGCCACCAGAAAGGGCTACTTTCTGTAAGCAAAGTTGAGCCGGGTCTAGGCAGGCCTGGAAGTTGGACTTCAGATAGGCCTCAACAGACAGCACTCAGAACAGAACATGGAAACGTCTAACACCTGTCTTCCACCCAGGTCTCTGGATCTTCTCTGTGACCTTGGCAATGCTGCCTAGAGAGAAGTCCACGAACAACTTGGTAAAATGTATGGCCTGGACCTCTTACCGTAAGAACTAGAATCTTTGGGAAAGGGACCTTGAATCTAAATTTTCATAAGAACAGATAATCTTATGTGCTGAAGCTCCCAGGCAGGGCCACATGACTGAGTTGTTGAGGAAAATCAGAAACATCAGTGTGTAGAATTCTGTACAAATAAATCACTTTGAGCGCAGCCTGAGAGGGAAGGAGAGTTTCAGCTTCATGGGCCAACTGGGCTTGATTGGCAGTAGCTGCCTGGATTGTGACGCTGGCATAAATGATGGGGACTCGCTTAGGCTTCAATAAGAAGAAAGCCACGATGAACCAATGCAGTGATGTCTGCCATGGCCAAAGTCAGAGATGGTGAATGGTGTTGAGTAGCAGCTTCTTTTCTCCTAGAAAGATCTAACTATACTTTCTCATTTTGTGCTGAAATACAGTATATATACAAAAGACTACATATATATATATATACATACATATATATGAATCAAAATAAAACATGCTTTAAAAAAATGTCTTTATATAGCAGGCTCTAGAATCCTGGGTTGTAGCACGTTGCATTGTCTCACAACTTTCTTAATGTCTAATTTAAATAAATCCCTTTTGGCATACTTTACGCCCAGGCCCTTTCATTCTCTCTGCAGAGGAGAACACAGCAGCTGCCCCTCCTCTCTCCTCCCATATGCCTCCCTATTTTTCAGAATCCAGTTCTCCAGAAACACATTAATGAGATGCTTCTATTTTAACGAGTTAGTTGTTTGGTGGATTGGCATTCTTCCTCACCCAAGCTTCTTTGTTACAGAGACAAATTGGAACAGGACATGGAGAGCAGAAGAAATTCAGAGGCACCCAAGCTTTTCTTTTCACAGATGGGGCACAAGGCCCAGGGGATGGCGGCCTGGCTTGCCCACACAGTAGAACCAGAGCTAAGTCCCAACCATCCTGTCTCTCCATTCAGTTTCATCCATTACGCCATGATAGTAGAAGTCTGAGTGTGTTTTAATGTGAGAGGCTAGGTCCAAGACTAAACATGTATCCAACTCATTACACCAACGTGATTCTACCTTAAGCTCCTGGTCTTTGTGCCAGGGTTTGAAGTCATGCCCGGGGCAGGCCAGAAAACTGGGGGACTCTTTCAAGGAGCAAACGTTATCAAGAATGGTTGGGAATGGGTGGATAAAGGTTCAGTTTATCACCCCTTCTTGGAAATAGCCAGTTACACTGAAGTCTTTGCAGCTGGTAGGTTTTTTTTTTTTTTTTTTTTTTTAGAAACAAACTCACGGAGCCCAGGTTGGCCTCAATCTCACGGTGTAGCCAAGATGGCCTTGAACTCCTGTTCCTCCCTGCCTCCCAAGTGCTGATATAGGCAAGAGCCTCCATGCCTGGCTTACATTGTTTTGTTATGCGTTCTAAGGATCAAATTCAGGGGCCTGATGATGCTTATGTACTTTACCACTGACCTACCCCCATAAGTCCAAGAATGCATCAACTTTGCAAATTCAGTCACAGGCTGAAGGGCTGCGGTAACCTTCCCTGTAGATGTTACAGGATTCTTATCACCATGCACACAGCACGGAATGGTTTATAGACAGCTGTGGAAAGGAGGTTCGAGACATTTTATGTGAAAAGCCACCACTCGTCGGGAACATATGCGCCCGCCGCGAGGGGAACAATTTGTGTTAGAGGCTGACTTATTTGGTGTCTCTGAGGGTTGCATAAGAAGTCTGAGGTTCTTGTGGGGAGCCTTCGCTCCTGAGTAAGGCTGAGACATCCCTGGAGGGGGTAAACCAAGGGGAAGAGTTATTTGCTGCAGGGAGAGGGGGGAAAAGAGAGCTTTACCACAGTGAGGTGAGCACCGACTTTCCCTCCATAAGAGGCATCCACTGGAAGAGGTTGCGGTGTTTGGTTTCCTTTCAGCCACGGCTTCCTCAGTGTTGAGTTGCTGGATCCAGTCCCAGAAGATGGTTCTAAACCTGTAAGGTATTGTCACCGTAGTGTTCTGATTCCAGGGCCCCTTGGAACCTCAGCAACACAGGGCTGATGGAAACGACAAGAGGAATTGTGTCATCCTCACTGGGACTCAGGCCTTGTGCTGAGGACCCTGATGAGATGCGGAAGTCATTCAGGGGGAAGCAGCGAGATAGCTAAGCTGGGGACTCAGTGCCTTGACGTGCCTGGTTATAGCCCTGGCTGGCACAAGCTCCAGCAGTTCCCATTCAACAGGAGGATAGAACTTGAAAGCTGTCTAGGGTACATAACAGAGCTTGGCACAAGGTCTAGCTTGGCACTAAGCTACAGTGAGGGGAACACTAGAATTTAAATGGGCACTAAGTCCAATGGCCAGGCCTATTATAGGGGATGAAATTCAAGAGAATAGAAAAAACATAAGGAGGAAAGTTACAGGACCAGGGAACAGAAGCTGGGTAGATGTAGTAGCCAGTCATAAAACAGTAAATATTGTACCACACACTTAAAAAAAAAAGGGAAGGATTCCTACCTGTACCTCAAAAAGAGGGGCCCAGTCAAGATTGTGATTGCAGACATGGTCCTCCAGAGCTGTGAGATCAATCAATTTTTGTCATTCCAACCAGCTTGCTCATGACACTTCTCTACAAAGATCCAAGGGAAATTCGTACATGATATCTAATAATACTAATATGTAATAATGGTACTAGTAATGCAAAACTAATAATAATGTTTGTGAGGAAGGCATGGCAGAGCAATCAGGGTTATTTGTAGGGACAGAACGTGGTGAAATGAAGGTGAACTGTGGTCTGGGGAGACGGCTCAGTCGTTCAGAGCACTGGCTGCTCTCCCAGAGTTTGATCCCAGCACCCACATCTAGTGGCTCACAACTGTCTGTAAGTCCTCTGTAGGGAATCTGATGCCCTTTTCTATCATTCACAGACAGTCACATAGTGCACGTGTGCACACTCACACACACACACCACATATTAGTATTTTTCTTATAGAAGATGAATTTTAAATTAACTACACGTAGAGGATAAGTAGAATTCTTGTCACCCAAGGAGTGTTTGACTCTTGGGTCGGCAGTTGGAGAAGAAGTTTGGTTCTGGTCAGCACTTACCTCCGGCGTGACCTTGGGGACCTTGTTTAGCCTCTGTGGTGAATGAACCAGTTTTCTATTCCATCTTTAAACTCACTATCCTCCTGGCTCTGCCTTTAAAACTCTGGGGTTATAGGTGACCCCCATGTGGTCTATTTTTCTGATCCCCATGCCCCTACCCTGGTAAGTCGTCCTTTTGTTGAAACTGGTCCCTAACACCAGGTGCAGCTAATGTTCAACCTTCTTTAGAACATCATGCATTGTTGCTACTTCTCAACAGCTGGTCACGCAAGATAGGAAGCTGCCTTGTGCTATTTTTGGCTTTTTGTAGCTTGAAGTTGTCTACTGTGCTTCTTCACTGGGATGTGATTTCCCGTCGTCCGTTTTGTACCCTGACTAAGACTCCTTTATAACACTCTACCCGATGTGTTATCTCTTAGATGCACCAAGCATGTCACCTTTGGTATCTAAGAGGTCCCTGTCTTAGCCAGTTCCATCGCTGTGAGGAGACACCATAGCCACGGAAGCCCTTATAAAGGAAGTCATTTAACTGGGGCTTGCTTATAGCTTCCTAAGTTTAGTCCATTATCAGCATGGCGGGAAGCATGGCAGAAGGCGAGCAGACATGGTACTGGAGAAGGAGCTGCGAGTTCTGCATCGAGATCTGCAGGCAGCAGGAAAGAGGGTGATTCTAGGCTTGGCGTGGGCTTCTGAAACCCCAAAGCCCACCCCCAGTGACACAATTCCTCCAACAAACCCACATCTTCTCCAATAAGGCCACACCTCCTAATCCCTACTAAGTAGCATCACTCCCTAATGTCCAAATATTCAAATATATGAGCCTATGGGTCTGATTCCTATCTAAACAGCCTCAGTATCTTACATTTGTCACCAGTCCACAGCGAAGAGCTGTGACCCCACAAATCGTCATCACCCTTTCCAACATCCGCATCTATCCCCTGACTAGATGTAACCCAAGGTCTGCCTAGATTCTAAAGCGCACACACAGATTCTGGGAAAGATGCCCGGTGAAGATACTTCATTGCCTCATTGACCAAATGCAAGCTTTTGGACAGTCTCCCCTTCCTCTTCTTATTTAAAACTTCCCCTAATTTCCATGTGAAAATTAGCGCCTCACCTTGTATTCTGCAGATGCTGCAAACACCTCAGGACCTCCCCTCCCTCCACTTTCTCTCAAGCACTGGCCTCTGTGTCTTTCCCAGAGAGGACATCTTGGTGACTGAGCAGAGGACACAGACTCACACCCTGGCCCTCCCCTCCTTTTTTTGGGAGCTCAGGTTACACTCTTTGAACAAAAAGAAATAGACCCAAGGGTCAGTTACCTAATATGTTACATGTGCACATCTTTGTGTGATCCACAAAACCTAAAATTGATTTCTCTCTTTCTCATGTAGTACATAAATGCAGGTCTGCAAAAACCAAACGATGACGTCAGATTCCCCTGGACTGAAGTTACAGGCAGTTTGTAAATTGCCTAAAGGGGGTATTGGGATTTGAACTTGAATTCTGTGGAAGAGCAGCATGCACACTTACCAGTGAGTCTTTTCTTCAGTCTTAAAACTGATAAACAAACAAATAATAACAACAAATCAATAATTTGAGGTATAGTAGGAGAGATCTTTTGACAGATCCATTAAACCCTACAATATTATTTATTTTGCTAAAGGTCAAAAAAATTGCACTTACAATCCTAAATCACCCTCCAAACAGAGAGTCAGAATAATTCAATCCCACAAGATTTTTTTTTTCCAGTGTAAAATTTTTATTCAGGAAAGTGTGACTCCCTAGAGTCGCCAGGCAGCAGCAGAGGCCCACCTTCTGACAGCCGTCCTGTCAGTCAGGATGGAAACCCCTCAAGCAGAGACTAATAGGGCCAGGCTGCCATCATGCCTGGAAGGAGACTCTGAGAGCCAAAGGAAGGACAGAGAGAGAGCCAAGGGATGAGGCCAGGACCCAGGAACAGGGTCGTGGAAACACACAGTCGGGATGGTAGCAGAGACCTCTCTAAGCCGTATTGGAGGCCTAGATTCATTATCCTAAAATCTTCCCTTTCAATAATTCACAGAGCACTCAGCGGGGTGTCATTTTGTTTTTATGCCCGCTTAATAAATATTGATTGTAATGTCAGAAAGTGTAATTAAAAATTAAAGCACCGTTATGCTTAAGATGTTGACCCCCACTTGCTGATAGCATGTGGCAAATTGTTGGACGTGAACTTCAGTATTGCAGAACAAATCTTTCAACATCACCAGAACAGATAGTGACTTGTAAGGAAGAGCCTCTAAGCAAGCAAACTGCTCTACTTCCCTCCAGAATGCATATGTGGACACACACACACACACGCATGCACACACAAACACACACACACATACGTGTGCACTCATATACTTTGCATGAAGATTCATATATAAACTTATTCATTCATTGTAACCATTTCCCATTAGCAGCTTCTTTTGCCAACTAATTCATGGGCAGCTATTTTTGTTTACTTTCTCAAACGGACTATGAAGTAAATTCCAGCAAACTCAGTTTTAGTTTTTTATTACTTACCTTGTGAAATTTTTTTTTGGGAAAAATGTTTTCCATATTCGTGTTTGCAAATGCTGCATTCAGCCATAACCTAGCTACGGACTCACAAGTCAACCTCTTTAAATTTAGCACTTAAATGTATCTAACATTAAAGATGCTGGAGTCAGGATGGGCGAAATGGTTCCGTAGTAAAGCACTGGCTACACAGTTGTGACGATTTTGATCTTCAGCACCCACATAGAAGTGAAAGGTGAGACTGGAAGCCACAAAGATGTCTCCTGACCTCCACACACTCACACCGTGGCCCACATGCCCCACCCATAATGCTATACACAGTAATAAAAACAAATTTAAATTATATAGTCTGCCTTCTTTTCCTAAGTGCTCAGCTGCTACTGGTTCAATGAACTGCAGGTTGGAATATTAGAGACAAGCACAGGGAGCCTTTTGAACCAGAGTCTGGAAGATCAGGAGCTCAAGGTCATTCTCAGCTGCGTGGTGAGTTCAAAGCCAGTCTGGCTTGCATGAGACCCTGATACAAACAAATAAGCAAAAATAAGGAAAGGAAATATTTGAAAATAATATCTTTATTGACCCGGTAAATATGTTTTTTTTCTTCATTCTTGACACAGTTATTCCTATGGGATTTGTAGTGATTCTCAACCTTCCTAACTCTGTGACCCTTTAACATAGTTCCTCATGCTGTGATGACCCCCAGTCATAAAATTATCTTCATTGCTAGTTATGAAATGTAAATACCTGTATTTTAAATATCAGTAGTAAATATCTCATATGCAGGATATCTGATATATGACCCTGAAGCAGTTGCTGCTCATACATTGATAACCAGTGATGTAAGGTGCCGTGAGACAATGGTCTGCACCCTGTCACTTGTATTTTAAATAAGTGCTATTTTTCTCTGTTTATTGTGTAATGATCATTATATATAACTAGATCTTTAGTATGAATTTTGTACTAGAAATATTGAATAATATAGAAAATCTAGTAATAACATGTCCATATCAGAAATATAAATATAGCTGTAGGTACAACTGTATCGTAGAATATTGAGCTTGCTCCTTTTTCAGACTCACAGAGATTCACCTCTGCCTCCAAGTGCTGGGATTCAAGCGTACCATCATGCTTGGCTAAACTTGCTTTTGGTTATTTGCTACATCATGCAAGGTGAAGCTTTTTAAGAATAAAGTTTACTTTATTTCTAATGATGTGTGTATGTGTGTATGCCCTGGAGTACAGACATTGACAAAGCCAGAAGTTTGTCAGTAACCCTACACCAGGAGATGCAGGTGTTTGTGAACCTTTGACAAGGATGCTGGGAACCAAATGAAAAGGTCATCCTCCGAAAGAGCAGGCGTCACTCTTGACAGCTGAGCTATTTCTCTGGCTATTGTCTTTATATGTAGTAAGCTTTTCCTTTTTTTTTTCTATTGATTTTTATTGAGCTCTACATTTTTCTCTGTGCCCATCCCTGCTTCTCCCCTCCCCCCTTCAGCCCTCCCCCAAGGTCCCCACGCTCCCAATTTACTCAGAAGATCTTGTCTTTTTCTACTTCCCATGTAGATTAGATCTATGTATGTCTCTCTTAGTGTCCTCATTGTTGTCTAAGTTCTCTGGGGTTGTAGTTTGTAGGCTGGTTTTCTTTGCTTAATGTTTAAAAACCACCTATAAGTGAATACATGTGATAATTTCTTTCTGGGTCTGGGTTACCTCACTCAAAATAATGTTTTCTAGTTCCATCCATTTTCCTGCAAAATTCAAAATGTCATTAATTTTTTTCTGCTGTGTGTAGTACTCCATTGTGTAAATGTACCATATTTTCCTTATCCATTCTTCGGTCGAGGATGGATAACATTTATGTTGTTTCCAGGTTCTGGCTATGACAAACAATGCTGCTATGAACATAGCTGAGCACATGTCCTTGTGGCACGGTTGAGCATCCTTTGGATATTTTCCCAAAAGTGGTATTACTGGGTCTTGAGGAAGGTTGTTTCCTAATTTTCTGAGAAATCGCCACACTGACATCCAAAGGGGCTGTACCAGCTTGCATTCCCACCAGCAATGCAGAAGTGTTCCCTTTTCCCCACAACCTCTGCAGCATAAGTTGTCATCAGTGTTTTTGATCTTGGCCATTCTTACAGGTGTAAGATGGAATCTCAGAGTTGTTTTTGATTTGCATTTCTCTGATGACTAAGGATGTTGAACATTTCCTTAAGTGTCTTTCAGCCATTTTAGAGTCCTCTGTTGAGAGGTCTCTGTTTAGACTTTTTCTTTTGGACCACCAACCAGTTCCCATATCCTGACATGGAGACTTCTTATTAGTTTCGAATGCTCGGTCTACCTCAGACTCATTTCTGGCTAGCTCTTTTAAATTAATTTAACCTGTTCATCTTTATCTACCTTTTGCTTCTGGGCTTTTTACCTTACTTTCTGTATGTCTTACTTTCCCGCTTCCTCCAGCGTCTGGCTGGTAGTCGGCTGCCTGGCTTCTGGCCCTGGGCATCTCTTTCTTTTTCTCCCTCATTCTCTTCTCTTTCTCTCTCTTTTCTTTCTTTTATTTATTCTCTCTGCCTGCCAGCCCCACACATCCCTCTCCTGTCTAGCTACTGACCTTTCAGCTTGTTATTAGATCAATCAGGTGCCTTAGGCAGGCCAGGAGAAACAATTGCAACACAGCTTTACATAGTTAAACATACATTTTTAGATCATTAAACAAATACAACACACCTTACACAGTTAAAGCAATATTCTGCAGCATAGACAAATGTAACATGTCTTTACATAGTTAACATAATTTCCACAAATTTATATAAAGATCTTTTACAGCATATTTGAATGGAATAGATTTTTAAAGATTTATTTTATTTTTAACATAAAGAGATGATTTAAAGTATACAAGAGGATATTTATAGCTTACATACAAACACTGTACCACTTCATATACAGACTTGAGCATCTGGAGGTTTTGGTATCTTTGGTGGGGAGGGGGTGTCCTGCAACCAAAGCTCCAAGGGTACTAAGGAGAAACTACACAGAATAGATTTGCTTTCGAAAGGAAAACAAAATCACTCACAAGAAATATAGATGTTTGTGCTGGCAAGTTATATGTCAACTTGACACAGCTACAGGTACTGGACAGGAGGGAGCCGGGACTAAGAAAATGCCTCAGCAACATCAGGCTATGGGCAGGCTATTTTCTTAATTAGTGAATGATGTGGGAGGGCCCAGGCCATTGTGGGTGGTGCCCTCCTTGGTCTGGTGGTCCTAGGTTCTATAAGAAAGCAGGCTGAGCAAGCCAGGGAAAGCAAGCCAGTAAGCAGCTCCCCTCATGGTCTCTGCACCAGCTCTTGCCCCCAGGTTCCTGCCCTGCTTGAGTTCCTGTCTTGATTTCCTTCAATGAGGAACAGTGGTATGAAAGTGTAAGCCAAATAAATCACCTCTAGGCTGTTCATAAAACCTAATACAATGTGGACACTTCCAGGAAATGTGGTGTTTCCATACCTAGCTTGAACTCCCTGTGTTTCTACCCAGATTCATATGCCAATCTTCAAAGACAAAAGGAGGCAGCTCAAAGTCTTCCAGACCCCTACTGGCTCTTCTCTATTGTCTGTTTCCTCCAAGTGAACTGGAGCTTCCTTACACCAGCTTGGGAAATGAATATTGTCTTAGTCTACTTTATACTGCTGTGATAAAGACCCTGACCAAAATCAACTCGGGAAAGAAAGGGGATATTCAGCTTACAGCTTGTAGTACATCTTGAAGGGAAGTCAGGGCAGGAACTCAAGGCAGGAACTGATACAGAGGTCATAGAAAAACACTGCTTGCTGGTTTGTTTCTCATGGCTGTCTCAGTTTGCTTTTCTATACAGCCCAGTACCAACAGCCTGGAATGGCACTGGCCAGAGTGAGTTGATCTGTCCCACATCAATCACCAATTAAGAAAGTACCACCAGAGATCTACCACCAAGGCCCACTACCTGATGGAGATAATTCCTCAGTTGAAATTTCCCCTTCCCAGGTATGTCTAGGTGTGTGCCAAGTTGACAAAATCTAACCAGTACAAATTTTGACCAACAATGACTAAACACAGTTGTTAAGCAATTAAGTGTTGCGAATCCACCACTAAATAATTATTATAAGCAAAGATGATAAACATTCAAAGCTTACCGTTTTGTAGTCTTTGTAATCTTGCTCCATTTTAGTATTCCTACAGTCGTTAAACCTGTATGGGAACTAAGTATACTGGCACATTACTTCATATCCCTTTTCAGCTCTGTGTTCAAGGATGCCATCATGGTGGTAGCTTGAAATTGGCTCATATACAGAGGTACACCAAAGAATTGGCCTATTCTTCAAAATGGGCTTGGCTAACCATTCCGTTGATATTTAAATTTATAAAAATGATAAAGTGATCGGTGATAGATCATTTGCCTAGCGTGTGTGTGAAACCCTCGTTCAATCCCTGGAACCACCAAGAAAAGCCACAATTGTGTCCAGTGTGTAGGGCACACTTATAATCTCAGGGCGTGGAAGGTGGAGCCAGGAGGATCAGGAGCTGCAGGCCAGACTCGGCTACACAGCAAGTTTGAAGCAAGCCTGGGCTACGTATGACCCTGACTCAGAAAACAAAAACTAAACAAGAAAACGACAAAAAAATTAATAAGTGGAGTTTTCTCTCATTTTACATGCCAAATCCATTTCTCACTCTCTCCCCTCCTCTTGCTCCCTCCACCTTCCCCCCTCCTATCCCCTATTCCATCCCCCATCTACTCCTCAGAGAGGGTAAGGCTTCCCATGGGGAGTCAACAAAGTCTAGCACATTGCTTTGAAGCAGAACCAAGACCCTCCCTCCTATATCTAGGCTGAGCAAGGTATCCCTCCAAAGAGAATGGGCTCCAAAAAGCCAGAACAAGCATTAGGGATAAATCATGGTCTCACTGCCTACCGTCTGTCCCAGCCATATAACCCTCACTCACATTCAGAGGGCCTAGGAGTTTTTAAGTTACGAATGTTACTAGGAATCACACCTGCTGGGCAAGAGTTCTCTCAGTGAACCATGTTTACAACTTGACTCGTGTGGATCTCAACTTTACAGGGCATAATGTCTGCAGCTATTATAGTCTAAGCGACACCATCAGTGAGAGAACAGGGTCCTAGAGTTGAAAACCATTGCCCAGTTCATCCAAGACAACGGAGGGGTGATGCTTCAGTGTTCACCACCCCATCCCCACCAAAGTGAAGCAGCCATCGGCTTTCACATCGCCGCCGCACCCACCTGTCCATATCTGTAGCTTCTTCGCTGAGCTGGACAGCCATCAAACACTTATCCATAACCTGATTTTATGGAATACTAGTCATGATAGAATGATTAAGACTGATAGTAGATTTTTGAAGAAATTGCAACTCATATTGACATAGCAGTATAAGTTGGAAACTCAAATCACGTAAAAAGAGAATATTAGCAGAAGATTCGGTATTGACCCTCAAGGCAGGTGGGACTAGAAGAAGCAATCACAAGGGTGGAACTTGAGCGTTACAGGCTGTGATTCTTGACTCCTTTGTAACCAGCTGCCAAATGCTTTGCCCACCATGACGAACAGGTAGTCTCACAGTCAACAATAATCATATAATAATAATAATAATAATAATAATAATAAAAATAATAATAAATCCTTCCTCCTTTGTGCCATAGTGACAAGTAATGAGTACAACATGGGTAGTGGTTCTCAGCCTTCCTAACGCTACAACCCTTTAGTACAGTTCTTCATGCTGTTGTGATTTCCCCCAACCATAAAATTATTGTCACTACTTTATAACTGTAAGTTTGTTACTATTATGAATCATAAAATAAATATCTGATACACAACCTCCATAGGTTGTAGAGAACCACTACAATATGGAAGATATTAGAGTATTATAATATTCCTTAAAGCTGGGCTAAATACCTGTTATATCAGAAGAACTTGTAACAGACACCTATGATTCGTGAGAGTGGTTGAGCATTTCCCAGCATGCCACTGTCCCTTCCCTACCCTGCCTGTCCTCATGGCATGCATTACTGTCTAGGTCTTTACCTCGTTTCTGATGGCATCTGGTACTCTAAGCCCTGCCCTAGGCCTGCTCTTCAATGTCAAGGTCAGCACATTTGGCAGAAGACCATGAGCAAGCCTTGGCTCTCCACAGCATCCCTCCCCAGTTGGACTGGTCCCCAGTGTCCCTCAGGTCTCTGGCTACTCTCCCATCACTACAGAGAGAGCACCTCTAAGATTCAGACACAGCCACCTCTCCTACCACTCAAAGCCTTGATGAAATTTGAAAGGAGTTATACACATTTTGGTTTGGAGATTTTGTTTTCTCTCCCCCTCTGGAAGCAGTTGCCAGCTGTGTATTTTGGAGCTCTGGGAAACCTTAGCTGATATTTTAACTTGTTGAAAAGGCTGCGCGCTAAGCCATTGAGGACAAATTTGTTGGAGGGAGTGAGCAGGGGCCGCTCAGCCCGCGTGAACAAATGCATGTTGCTTCCCTTGAGCCAGCGTGACTTGGCGACTCATTCCTGCAGTGGTCTCAACAAGCCTCTGCCAGACATAACTTCCCTGCCAATCACAGTGAAGACCCCCAAAGAAAACCAGGAGAGCAGGTGGGGATAATGAGCTGTTCTTCACTGGCCGGTTCTTGGGCTTTAAACTTAGCAAAACCATCGCCTTAGAGAGCTCTGAGCTCTGTTTTCTTCTTTCTCCATGGATTCATTTCCAGGATCCTGCGTCCCTGTGGTAAGCTCCAGAGAAATGACTATATTGGTGTTTTCAGAATTAATTTATGAGCCCCTGAGAGCCTCAAAATAGTCTCCTCTGCTCAGTCGGGTAATACAGGAACTGGCTGAGGTTTTGCACCAGGCAGATGCTGTCTGGAACAAGGACAAAATGCTAATGTGGTAAAACCACCATCAGGTCTGAGCGTACGGAACAGCTTATTATTCCCTGTCTGAAAAGCGTAGAAGGGAGAGGTGGAGTTCATCCAGCTTTGGAGCCATAAGTGGGTGAAATTAGTGCATGAACTTGGAATCATTTTTTTAAACAGTGGGTATGATCCATCCTAGAGAGTAACCTGGGGATATAATTAAGCATCTTAAATAAATTTACAATCCTTAGAAATACCTTCTACTAGTTCATTATCTGTTCTTACAATGAAATTCTTGCAGCTGGATAACTTTAGAAAGAAAAGAGATTTTGTTTGTTAGTTTTAAGTTCACGGTTGTAGGGGCTCAAGGGCATGGCACAGACATGGGCTCAGTGTCGCTACCACGGTGAGGTCACATCGTCAAAAGGGAGGCAGGGACCAGCTTTATCCTTGTTAAAAAACGCCCTTTCACGAGTGTCTCTGGGTCCCATCTGAGAGCAGAGTGGCCACCTAGCATTCCACTGCCTTGGTACACTTCCCACACACAGGCCCTCGGGGACACACAGGAACCACATCTGAGTCCTATCGTGCTTGGCAGATTCTGTCTCCTTCCTTCTGTTCAGTGTTTCATAGAGAGCTTAGAAGGTTGGGAGGGGGGTAACATGGGACTAGTTCTTTGAACTTAGTAACGGAGTTAAAGTGACCAAAACCTCAGAATGCACAGCGAGTGTTAAGATCAATGCCCGGGAGAACAGGTGTTTTTTTTTCTTCTTCTTCTTCTTAAAAAGGAAATCCATAAAACATTTTCATTGAGAAAATTAGCCTGCTTGTAAATATTACCTACCGAAGCCTTCCTTATGTAACTTCTCATTAGCCATGCAAAGATCCACACATTCGTATTCGGATGCCAAAGAAAGAAAACAGCATAAGGTTGACACGAGGCAGGCATGGACCCAGTGCAAGCGTTTGCAGAGAGCCTGTTCTCGGCAAACACAGTGTCCTGTGAGCCCTTCCAACGCCTGAAAATAACAGGCCAGCAAGCCTCAGGGTGGCCAGCACCTGCCCTGCTCTGCAGACTGGGAAGCCAGGGATGCTTCTGCACCAGCCCTGAGGTCTCCCCACATCCCCTCAGGCTCAGCTCCACCCAGCATATAGAAGGTCAACCCCCAGGACCAACTTGTCAGCCACGGCCCCCACAGTGGAGCTTGTGAGTAGGAGTTTCTTTCATTTTTATTGGTGTAAACCACTAGGTAAAAGAGCTGCCAGATAGATGCTAAAAATTCTAGAGTCTCTGTTGGCTTTCATTTGTTTCTTTTTGTTTTGAGGTGAACTCTTGCTATGATGCACAGGCTGGCTTTGAACTCAGCCTTCCAAGTGCTAAGATTATAGGTGCACACTGTACCGCCTGCCTGTACTACGTGTACTACGTGACAGTACGGCACTACTCCTGTATTGCAGCGCCTGCTCTACAGGACCATTCGCAAGCCGGGCAAGGGCCTGGAGATTTAAACACACAAAGACTCACAGACCGAGACACAGGTCATCCTTGATCCCAAAATCCTTGAAAGAGGAATACTCCAAGAATGCCCCCTTTATTGTGTTCAGGGGCAGCTTATATAGGGATAGCCACGCCCCAGCCAAACCCACCAGAAACCACTCTCCTGCCATCAGGAACTCCCGAGGGTTTCGTGCTCAGATCAGCTGCAGGCTGTCTCAGAGCAAAGGAAAACAAGTTGTTTATAAGAAATTCAGGATCTGGGGGGGGGGGGGGGTCACTGCTCCCAACACACTACTCCACCTTACCCAAATGCTTATCTCATTTCTTACATAAAGGCACATAAGGTATCTACATGTACACACACACACACACACACACACACACACACACACACACACACTATGGGCCTGGAGCAGGGAGATGGGGCTTCCTGCCTCTTTGCCAGTTATAAGCTGTCTGATTATGAACATGCCCATACATATGAGATGTGGGTTTCTTCTTTTACAAAATGAGAGGGAAGTATTAGATGATCCCCGAGACTGCCCCAGCTGTAACACCTCTGACCCCTGCAAATCAGAGAATTGTTTTAGGGGGATTAAAACCAGCCCCAGATACAGGGGCTCCACAAAGGGAACCAATGTAGATGTTCATTCTGTACCCGACCCACCCCATTGTTGAGCTGTCATTTCCCACTGGGAATAGCACATAGTCATCACCCAACAGTGTCCCTTGGCTCACTCCAACCTCAGTGCCCATGATGTGTGTTTAAGATCAGATGAAGTAGTTCAGCAGTGGCCAGATTATTGCTGGGGAACGGACTGTGTCAATGTTCTGGGAGAATTCAGAGAAACCGATTTAAGAGAACAAGGCCTATGGCACGCAGAATTTTCTGGGTAGAATTCCCTAATCCATGGAAGCCCATGAACTGCCTAGAGGATTTCTCTAAATTCTTAAAAGCACCAATTTTCAAACCAAGCAGGAAGTTCAGGCACTTCCCTTCCCAAATCCAAAGAGCTATCGTCCCCTGCCTTCATTGTGTCCCGATGCACAAAGAGCCAAGTTGGAACAGCAACCGTTCTGCGGTATTTCTCCATTACGTGGCTCAGGCATCAAAGCAGGGTGTGGCTGAGTGATCCCTTCCATTCCACAGGGCATGCTTAGATGTCACTTAGTGAATGTTGGATGGACTGTTCGGAGAGTTCACTATGTCCCTGTTCTCATTTGGAGGGGGCAGCGCTAGACAAGGCTTAGCTGGGGCTGTTGACCGAAGCACCCACAAAAGGCTGCTCCAGCATAGGCATCTCCGAGCCTATGAGCTTGGAGCCTCTGAGCCTATGTTGTATGAGCTGCGGGCCTCTTCCCATAGCCCGGCTCCTGGCCGCTTGGCTAGCTTATACCCCGAAATAACAACACACAAATTGTATTCTTTTAAACACTGCCTGGCCCATTAGTTTCAGCCTCTTAACCCATTTCTAATAATCTATGTAGCACCACGAGGTGCGCTTACCAGGAAAGGTTCAGCATGTCTGACCTGGCAGCTTGCTTTATCGCGTCTACCCGGGAGAGGGGAGCATGGCCTCTGAGCTCACTTCATCTTCCTCCCAGCATTCTGTTCTGTTTACTCCTCCCACCTATGTTTTAACCTATGAGGCCAAGCAGTTTCTTTATTACTTAACCAATGACCTTCCTCCATCATTTCCCCTTTTTCTGTTTAAACAAAAAAAAAAAAAGGAAGGCTTTAACTTTAACATAGCAAAATTACATGTAACAAAATAGTTATCAAGTAAGAATTACAGTTACTCGTGCTCCTTAGCCCTTCTGCATGGGATAATCCTGGCTGAAGGCCCTCTCTAGATGCAGACCCCTCCACCTTG
This sequence comes from Microtus oregoni, assembly GCF_018167655.1. Lineage (NCBI taxonomy): Eukaryota > Metazoa > Chordata > Mammalia > Rodentia > Cricetidae > Microtus > Microtus oregoni. The sequence goes on along the minus strand of NW_024543976.1, from coordinate 645,018 downwards.
AACTTCCAAGAGCCAAGATCTATAAGAAATACATTGTTTGTCCTTTACAAAATATCCATTATCTGGGTTATTTGATAACAGCAAAATAGAAGAGACCTGGACCCAAACAAGAAACACTTATGTCTCATGGTTCCAGAGGCCGACATGGCCAAGACCAAGGTGCCAGCCGTTCCAGTTTCTGGTGAGGTTTACTTCCTGATCTGTAGCCACATGGCTTAGAGAGAAGACAGCGTGGACATCTGTCCACCGTGCATTCTTTTGAGGCACTAATTTTGTCACAGAGGCTCCACCCTCATGAACTAATTTTTCCCAAAGGCCCCACCTCCTGATACCTTTATACTGAGAGAGGCTTCGACTGTGACTTTGGGAATGGGGGAACCACAAGCATACGTACTTAGATTTGTAGGTTGTGTGCATATTTGATTCGTGTCTTGCTTCTTCTTTCTTCGTATTATTTATTTATTTATTTATTTGAGCACCTCGAATGAGTACTTACATCATCCCCATCCCTCATCCCTCCTGCGTCTTAAATAAGTAACTCACTGTCATTTTCTCCAGTTATCAAATCTCCCTCATGAACATGAGTGTTTAATGCCTGCCTATTCTCCCATCACACCCAGGGGCGTAAACATCAATCCATCAGTGTGTGCATCCAGGCTCCTTGGCTTTGGTAAATCATGATCTGAGCATCCTCAGACACCCAACTGTGCCCCTGCATTTATTATTTTGTCAAGAAAGATGCTAATGAGTGGAACTCCTAGGGTACCACTCCTCACCTTGGATATTCCTTCCTTTAACATACGAGTCACTTTCATCTCTAGGATCTTATTGTCTCTCACATAATTGGTTCTTAACATTCTTTTACTTTTCTTCTGTAGGCAAATGATTATGAAAGTCATAGATCCCGGTAAGACAGGCTAGAAGTATATAAAGTTCTGGAAAAAATTAAAATATTAGTTTTAAAAGACAAATAATTATTCCTAATGAACCTAAAGAAGTAGACACCAAAGTTAATGAAGGCTTTTTTTCAATTTTAAGGAAATTTTTGTGTAAGAAGTTTTAGGCATATATAAACTTTGTGAATGAAAGTGAGTAAATTGCTGTGTACTATTTAGATTAGTATTGTATGAGTAAACTCAGGTACTTCCCTACTCAAATATAGGGGGGCTTGGGCAAATTTAGCAAAGACTGTCAATAAAACATCAAAGTATGAGATTCATCTTCACATTTCAGAACTATATGTGAAAAGAAAATACAATATTTTAATGTTCAGTCAAAAATAGAAATTTGACTAACACAGTTTCAGAAAAAGGCCGTGATTTTTAAAGGAGGGAAACACAGTCAAAGTGATAATTCTCTTCAGTTATAAAGCAGAACCTTAGCGTTATTCCAGTTCAAATTCTCATCACTTCGTTTATAAAACGTAACAGAAGACTAGTGTGCCTTCACAAAGATAGAAGAGTGTTCATAAGAAGAGCAGTGAGAGATAACGTTATTCCTGAAAATCAACTTTATTCAGCAGCAGAATGACACACTGGGATTTGATCTGAGGCACAAGCACAGACTAGCAGAGCAGAACAGACACCTAGCAGTGTGCAAACCTAACCTGTGCACCAAGATGGACTCTGTGAAGGAAGTGGCTAGAGAGCTGACTCATGGCTCCCTGTGACTGGGCAGGAGCCTACCTTTCTCAGGATGGGTGTTACTGAATTCAATATGTTTTAATTTATAAAGACAAATAAAATACAACACAGAAAGATGAGTAAAGCGCGTGCTAAGTATACATTTTTTGACAGTGGACACCCCCTGCCAAGAAAAGGACATTTCTAAACAAACTGTAAGGTGTTTAGCCCCTCTAGAGAAGTGACTTGGTCCTGTATCTCAGGAGACTTACATTGCTCTTCTTGACTCTCATTAGAGATATTCTTGGTGCTCTGTGTAGGTAACAGGAACTATGAGGGTGCAATAATTAACCTTGATTATTGCCACCAAAGGATCCAGAGTCACCTAGGAGACAAGATTCTGGGTGTAGCTGTTGAGGGTGTTTCCAGAGAAGTGTAACTGAGGAAGAAAGGCCTACCCTGAACGTGGACAGGCCATCCCATGAAGCTGGAAAAAAAAAAAAAAACACCAACACCAACAATAAAAAAAAAAACAGGGAAAGTAAGTTGAGAGCAGCCATTCATCCAATCATCCATCTCTCCTGGCTTCCTGCCTGGTACCAGCTTCCTCCAGCTCCTTCCGTCATGCCTTCCTGTGTGATGGACTCTATCCCTTCTGAACCCTGAAGGCAAATTCGCATCTCCTTCCCTAAGTGGCTTCTGTCGAGTCATAGCATTGAGAGAAGCAATTGATAAAGAAGACATTTTACTTTAAATACACAGAGGGAGCTGGGAACAGAAAGGAATCCTGTGTGGAGAACCCTTTCTTAAAGTGAGCATTTCCTGGATACATCCATCTCTAAATCTGGACTTTCATATTCTGCTCTCTGTAGGAAGCACTCTCTACAAATTTATCCTCTGTTTAAATTAGAACTCCTCTGTATCTGTGCAACCTCAAAATGCATATGTTTAACAGTTCAGTCCATCAGGAATTCTAGCTCATTTGGTCTTATATTCATACTTTACAAAATAAAGCTCTCTGCGTCAGTCAGGTCGGCCTTCTCTAATGAAGTGCCATTGATTGTGTGGCTTTATACACAACAGACAGAGTTCTCATTGTGTGGAAGGTGAATTCTAAGACCAGGGTGTCGGGATGGTGGGGTTCTGGTGAAGGCCCTCTCTAGGTCACAGGTGGCTGCCTCCTCATTGTGCCTTGTCACCATGGGAAAGAGGCTGGGGAGTGAGACAAAATTCCCAGGTGATGTTTAACACTAATCACAACTCAGCTTGACATATGAATTTGGGGGTGATACAAACATTTGGTCTATGATAATGTCACCAAGAAGAGATGGTTTCTTTGTAGAACCCCAAGACCAAAGAATAGTGCCAATGACAATTATTGTGTGAAAAGTAGCTTTACATCACTTGGACTCAGAAGAGCAAAGTGGCAAAGATGCTGCGGTCATCTCACTTATCGTACCAGCGAGGCACTCATAACATCCCATGTCAGGGTACGGGGTGTGGCTCAGCAGTGGACCAGTAGCCTAGCACATGTGAGGCCATGGGTTCAATCCTCCAGCAATGCAAACTAAAACACAATATTCCGTGATGACAGCTTGTACAGAGAAGCATCTAATCTGAAATGGGCATTTTTTTGAAGAACAATTTTGAGAGTCTTCATCAAATTTTTAATGCACCTATTTTCTGACTCGTGAAGTCTCACCTAGGAACTGTCTCTACGTCGTTGTAGATATGTACAAAGATACACATTAGGGGATGTGCAGTCTGGCACACTTTGCAGAATCAAAAAAACTAACAGAGCACACGAGTCTGTTGTAGGAAACGGTTGAGCAAGTAAGGACCAGGCCATAGAATAATACCCAACATTTATAAAGATGTGGTTTTGGGAGCTAGAGAAACAGTCCTGCCATTAAGAATGCTTGCTACTCTTCTGGAGGACAAGAATTTAGTCCCCAGTACCCCCATCAGATGGCTTATACCCACCTGTAACTCCAATCTTAAGGAGTTAGAGATTCTCCTCTAGCCTCTGTGGGCATTTGCACACATGCCATAGAAAAATAAAATAAAGTCTAAGAAGATAGAGAATGCAATAATAGCACAGGTCCTGATTCGCAAAGATTTCCAGGACAGATAAGAAAAGAAACCTACAAAATGATAGTCCAGCTGGTTTGTTCAAAAAAATAAAAAGAAAGCTTAAACCACAAAATTATTTATGAAATGCAGATGGCGGAGGTTTAGTGAAAGACAATTCATAGGAAGGGTTTGATAGGAATGCATTCATGTTAATATGTTGAGTGCATGATTCACCATGCAGAGCCGAGTTGTGTGTGAACAGAACCTGCCTTTTAATTCTCTTCTGTTCTGTCTCATTCTGTAAGAAGGCCTATGTCTGTATGGCCATTGCATGAATTTCAGTTTATATATAACCTAGGGCATCCGGGATGACCTGGGTGTCCTTCTGATCCTGCCAGGGCAGGAGGGAATGTGCCATGTCTTTCTGAAGGCCACTTTTCCAGGGCAGCCCCAGTCAGGCTCCTATGTTTCAAGGTCAGTTTTTCTCGTACCCCGAGTACCCAGTCTCATTGCTTCTTCAGTAAGGAGGGTTGGGCTGGACGACCACCTCTAGTTCTGACACCTTGTAGTCTTCTCATGTCTGTAGGTCATGGCCAAGCTCTTTAGCCTCTCTAAGTTTCAATTTCCCTTCTACAAAATGGAGCTAAGAAGGGCAACCATCTCTTGAAACAGCTGAGTGCTAAGAGCTTAAACTCATGACCTTGTCTGGACAGGATGGAATCCGTGCCCTTGAGCAGGGCAGTGAGGGCACACTCATTATTGTGGGCGGATTTTTAAAGTTGAACTCTTAACATTTGGAGGATATTTTCCCACTCACAGAAACCTGTTCAGAAATGTATTTGATTTCTGAACAACACTGTGTTACTGTGGGTAGGCATTAGCTTCTCCATTATATGGGGAAGGCAGCCAAGGCCGGGGTGGTAGCTAGGGTCAAATGGAAGGAAGCTGTGAAACCAGAGCTTAAGCACATCAGCCACTGTTCATTTTACACAACACTTGAGTATACACTCTCTGTTGGATGCCGTGCTAAGTGTAAGGGTGAGAAAATAAATCAGGCCCATTTGGAGGGGCCCACGGGGCTGCAAAAAGCACAAAGCTATTGCAGTACAAGGGGCATTGCAAGCTGCTGACTCAGTCCATGCTCGGCACTCGGTATGGTATAACCCAGGTGAATTACTGACACCTCTTTGCTTCAGTTTCTCCATTTGTAAGAAGGCAAACACAATGTGTGTTTGGAGGCCGATAATGCAAAGGATTTCACAGGAGCGTCACCCTGATAAAGCCATCACTGGGCAGGCCAGAGTCCTCAGCACAGGAGGCCTGGAGTCTCAGCTGCCTCATCAGGATGAGGTCAAGTTGTAAAGCTGACCTCATAACTGTCTGTGCACAAGCTATGACGGTCCCTATCACCTCAACTTTTAACCCTTGGTAGTGAAGGAAATGACAGATGCCTGAACACACTCATTGTCATAAACAGAGAGTTCTTGCTCCCTAGGGGTCCAAACCCTAGTATTTGACAGACACGCACCCTCAGGATGATGCTAGATCCAGATTTCCAAGGTATCCCCATATTTCGTCTGCTTTATTTATATTTCATGTCAGCTCTTATTGATATAACTTTTTTGGCATTATGACTGTTTTAACACTGCAGTATTATTTTGATTTTAAAATAAAATGTCGCTGAAGGCTAGTGTTTTGAATGTGTGGTCTTCATCTGTGGGTGTTGTTTGGGGAAATTGTAGAAATGGGATGTTTCAGGAATAACTAGGTTCTAAGGATGGATCTTTAGAGCTATCCTGTCCTTCCTGTATGTGTGTGTGTGGGCAGGGAGGTTGTTCCCCACCCACCACAAGATGAACACCCTTATTCTCACCACCCTGCCACCATCATGATGCTGTACCTTGCCATGATCCCAGAAATGCAGAACTGAGTGGGGCTGAATCTTCTGAAACCATAAGCCACAATCAATTCCCCTCCTTATGATATGTCTGTCAAGTATTTTGTTACAGCTACAAAAACAGTAGCTGACATAGAAAATTGGTGCCAAAGAAGTGAGGCCATTGCTTTGACTAAATCTGGACACAAGCTAGTCATCAGAGAGGAAGGAGCCTCAGCTGAGGAAATGCCCCCATGAGATTCATCTGTAAGGCATTTTATCAATTAGTGATCAGTGGGGGAGGGGCCAGTCTATGGTGGTGCCATCCCTGGGGTGGTCCTGGGTTCTGTAAGAAAGCAGACTGAGCAAGCCATGAAAGCAAGCCAGTAAGCAGCACCCCTCCATGGCCTCTGCATCAGCTCCTGCCTCCAGGTTCCTACCCTGCTTGAGTTCCTGTCCTGACTTCCTTCAGTGATGAAAACCAATGCTGTAAGTGTAAGCCAAGATCTTTCCTCCCCAACTTGCTTTTTGATGATAGTGTTTGGTCATAGCGATGACTAAGACAGAGGGGAACACACAAGAACAAAGCATAACCCAAAATTTAGTTTTAATGTTTTTTTAAGAGGAGAAAAGCATAATAAATCTATGTAATAACATTGGGGGGGGGGCTAGGCATAATTGCATATTCCTTTCATCTCAGCACATGGGAAGCAGAGGCTAGCAAATCTCTGTGAGTTGGAGGCCAGCCTGGTCTACATAGTAAGTACTAGGACATTCAGAGCTACATAGAGAAACCCTGTCTCAAAAGTATTTTTTTTTTTTCAAAAGGGCTGAGGATGTCGCTCAGGTCATAGAATAGATGCTTAACATGCTACAAATCCATAGTGCCATGTGAACTGTGTATATGGTGGTATGGGTCATGTGAACTGTTTATGTGGTGGTATGTGTCATGTGAACTGTTTATGTGGTGGTATGTGTCGTGTGAACTGTGTATGTGGCGGTATGTGTTGTGTGAACTGTGTATGTGGTGGTATGTGTCGTGTGAACTGTGTATGTGGCGGTATGTGTCGTGTGAACTGTGTATGTGGCGGTATGTGTTGTGTGAACTGTGTATGTGGCGGTATGTGTCGTGTGAACTGTGTATGTGGCGGTATGTGTCGTGTGAACTGTGTATGTGGTGGTATGTGTCATGTGAACTGTGTATGTGGTGGTATGTGTCGTGTGAACTGTGTATGTGGTGGTATGTGTCGTGTGAACTGTGTATGTGGTGGTATGTGTCGTGTGAACTGTGTATGTGGTGGTATGTGTCGTGTGAACTGTGTATGTGGTGGTATGTGTGCATAGCCCCAGAATTTGGAAAGTGGAGGCAGGAAAATCAGGGAGTCAAGATCATCCTCAGTCACACAGCAAATTAGAAGACATCTTGAGTATATGAGATCATATCTCAAAGACAGAAACAAAACAAAATATTTTAAATTTCAGGTGAGCCTTTCAACATGAAAGCCCCCCCCAAAAAACAGTGGAAAATTGTCTATGTTTATATTTGGATTCAATGAAAAATATGTAAGCCTGTATCAAAATGTTTGGACTTCATAATAATGATCTGTGGGGAGAACCTGGCCAGACCTCATATCATTCTGGCATCTCTGTGCAGTGTTTCTTGCTCCTAGGGCTGACCCAAGACCCCTTTAGTGATAAGTCATACATCCTACTGTTAGACATAGTAGATCAGAGAATTTTTCCATGGCCAGTCTTACTCACCGAGGAAGAGGGAGGTTTGAATAGCATTTCTGTGTTTTATGATTGACTTAGGTGCAGAGGGATTCCAGGTTCTGTGGGCAGAAGGACGGAAGCTTTGCATAGTTCAGTGTTATTCTTTTCTGGGCCCCAATACTGTATACTTTCACCAACCCCTCTATGTCTAAAGAAAAAGCTCTTCCAAAGATAACATATTTTAAAAACATTGTCTACATTTGATTCTCCCATTTGAATGAACAGCTGCCATTTGCACTAGGGCTTTAGGAAATTGCACCCTGTAACTAAAGGACTAGAGAAATGATGTCCTGCCCTTCTCCATCGTGGGTTCCTGGATGCCCATCTCTTCCAGATTTAAAACCTGGGCTAGGTCACCAATGAGGTGGAGCAGACAGACCTCGGGGTATCTCTCTCCCTCTTCAAGCAGAGGGAGCGCTGCATAAATAACCAAGCCCCAGGGTGGACAGAAGCACTGCTGAGAACAAGTGGCTGTAATTTGTGGGAAGGAAAAACTATTGGAGAAAAAAAGGTCTCTGTGTTCTGCAGAGTTTTACACTGTGGTAAGGCTCAGAGTGCCGGAGAAAGCTCTTTGGGATCAGTGCCAGCCCTCCTATTAGTAATCCGCTTGCTTCTCCACACATGGTATGCAGTAGTGCATGCCTCGGTTCTGTGGTCCCGGTGGAGAACCCGACAAGGAGAGATCAGGAGGCCCTTCTGAGATGAGTATCATGTGAGTAGGGTAGTGGGGAGCTACCCTGCTGCTTGGGCTGGGGTGATGGCTTCTACTCTCTGGACAAGACAAATTTTCAGGCTTAGCTGACAGTAGGGTATTCCGCATCCAAGGCTCACTGGATACCTCTAGGGACATGCTACATGAAGATGTCATAGTGACATCTATTTCATACAGTTGATTTTGTGCCAATAAAATAATTTCAAATGGAATAATTAATTGTGCAATGACCCAAAGAGACACAGGAAGGAAAGTAATGAAGACAAGGAGGGAAGAGGGAACTTTCAGTTGATGTACAGCATCAAGCAAGCAGAGTGATCTCTCCAAAAGGCAAGGATGTTAGGGAAGCTCTCAGGACTTCTTCCCTTGACGCTGGAGTTACTGATGTCTTGGCATGTCTTTCAGCTCGAAGCTGGAGTGCAGTAGATCTGACAATCAGAGAAAAGTCTTGAGTCACAGAGGTAAGTCTTGGCAACTGGAAATCAGCCTGCAGGGTACTGACGTGGCCAGTGAAGAATGGATGCTAGTGGATAAAGAGGCTCAAAGTCAACGTCTAAGACACCAAATAATACAAGAGGTACCATAGCCAAAGGATACAATCCTTCTGTGTAATTATGAAAGTAAATGTATATGCACATGTATGTCATACACTCATGTATGTATGGCACATATATCACAATAAAACCCCAGAAGAGAGCAGCGGATGAAGCATTTGGCCTATCACAGCCTTGCTTATGGGCACAGCTTATTGGTCCAGGCACATCTTTCAAAGAGACCACATCAGTTTTACTAGTGGGCAACTCCAGTTCCAGAATCTAAGTAGATGAGTGGGACTGAGCAGATTGTCAAAGCATGTCAGAATTGCTTCTATGGAGACTTTACCTACAGAATGATTCTGTGGGTTTTTATTGATGAATTTCATTCATCCATTCATTCATTCATTTCTACTACAAACTGAGGTGCAAGGAAGACAAAAGTTTTTCTTAAACTCTGTTTGCTGGCTTCCCTGGAACAGAACAATGTGCTCATGAGGGTGGTTTGAAGTCTGTCAGTATTCATGAATAAAATGATTTTTCAAAAGCATGTCAAGGGGGCTGGAGAAATGGCTCAAAGGTTAAGAGCATTGCCCGCTCTTCCAAAGGTCCTGAGTTCAATTCCCAGCAACCACATGGTGGCTCACAACCATCTGTAATGGTGTCTAGTGCCCTCTTCTGGCCCTGTCTGGCATACACATAGACAGAATATTGTATACATAATAAATAAATAAATTTAAAAAAAGCATGTCAAACCATTTCAACTTTGACGGCCACATTATTCCTTTCTTCCCATATTATCAAAAGTTATTCCCTGGGCAATGGTAATTACTTAACTACTTAACTGAGGTATTAATTAATTAGAATCTACTGCCAAATATAAGTATGTATTTATTTTAATACTTTATCAATGCCACAAAGAAATGGAAACATTTTCCTACAATAAGAATTTATGTAATTGCTCAGTGATTCCTTCCCTAATTTTTTTGGTAGCAATTCGTAAGATAAGGAGTCGTGGGCCAGCAAGATGGCTTGGCAGAATAGAAAGCATTTCTTTGTTAATTTGGTGTGTGTGTTGGGCATGTGGCTCCACACATATGCAGAGGTCAGAGGGAAGCATTTGAGAAAACCTCCTTTCACTTTGATGATGCAGGGTCCCCCTTGGTTCTGCTAAGCAGTGGTTCGATGGCCATGAGCTTTGGGCTGGTCTGTCTTTCCTTCCCCACCTCACCATAGAACAGATTCTTGCTGCCACAGACAGCTTTTTATAAGGCTCTCAGGGACCGAACCAAGTTTGTCAGGCTGGGACAGCAAGTGCTTCTTCTATCAGCTAAGCCACCTCCCCAGTTCTGAAAATATTTTTAAAATAAGCATGTTTAGGAACTGTGGGATGTTAGATGAAGAATCCTAAAAATTTTTTAGCAGATAATAATAACAAGGAACAAGAAGGAGACTGATAAGAAAGAGGAAATAATGAAAGGCAGTATTTAGAAAATAATGACTGAGAATATTGCATAATTGTAAATAAAACCTTACATCAAAAGTATTCGCCCCATCAGGCAAGATGAAATAAAAATGAAACCACACCAAAAATAACATAATGAAAGAACATAATATAAATTCCAGAGGAAAAATCTCAGGAGCTACCAGTGAGAAAGAACAATCTGGTTACCTAAGAAGTAATCAGAAGCCAGCAGTCTCAGGCTTCCCAGAAGCACTAACAGATGGTGAGGGACCCGGAGCGATCGTTCCACAGTGGCCAGGATGATGCAGACAACTGTGGAAGAATGAGACCAAACCAAGACCCCGGGAATTCATTCTTCACCAACACTCACTCATAAAGGTTATACCTCAGTAAGAAATGATGCTCTTCCAAAGATATCCCATAAGGAAATGTGAGTGAAATCAGTAACACAAAAGTGTCATTGCTTTTTAACTATAGTTTAAGTTTTTAAAAGATGAAATTAAATTCCTAGAGACAGGGTCCGACAAGACGGCTCAGCTGATAAAGGCACTTGAGCTAATGCCAGGTGATCTGGGCTCCGTCCCCAGGACTCACATAATAGAAGGTAAGAATTAACTCTCACAAGTTGTCCTTTGACCTCCACACACACTGTGATACATGTGTATATAATTACTAATATTTGGAAGTTCAGTAAGGCATTATTCATGGTTGTCCAAAATTGGAGACAAGATAAGTATATAATAAGTAAACAGATAAATAATGTAATACATTCATAACATGAGGCATTATTCAGAGAAAAAGTAGACTGAACTTTTACAAATACATATGAATGTTGAAGGTGTGTTGAATGAAAAGAGCGAGATCTGAGAGAGAATGTAAATAATGTTTAGTCCCATTTATTCATTTATATGAAGTTCAAGAACAGGCAAGACTTATTTTGCATCAGTAGAGGTTTTGCCTCACAGGAGATACTATTAGGAAAGGTCACAGGGAACCCATGGCTTGATACAAATGTCCCACCTTGACCTTTTATGGTTTATGGATATCCTTTAAGTTCTGTGAAAATTATAAACCACCTTTTAAAAACCCTCCACCATTACAGAGAAATATGGAAGAAATGACAAGGGCCCATGACTGATTTTTTTTAACTCACAGTCACTAATGACCAAACAGCAAAGAGTAATGATGATAAAGACACAATATATCAGAAATAGAAGAAAATGGAAAGTGACCTTTATTTTACATCTTTTGAAGACAGAAAAAAATATTTTTGATTAAAAAAAAGGGAAAGGTGTTAAAATTAAGGAAGCTCTGAGAACAAAAGAGAATCATTAGACATTTAAAACATAACTTTTAGAAAATCCAGCCAAAGAATAGAGAACAAAGGTCATTTCCTGAAAATCAGAACAAAGAACAAAGAGATGTAAAGTTAGGAGGAAACATACAATTAGAAGATGCATTTAAAAGATACACCATCTGAGTAGGGCACTCCTAAGGCCAAGAGCTCCCCAAAGGTCTATGAGTTTGGAGAGAAAAAAGTACATTTAGTTTTTTTCTAACTTCCAACAGATAAATATTGCTGCTTCTCTTAAGATGCAAGCACAAAGCACAATATCTGCAACACAGTCACCAGCAGAATTCACAGACATTTTAAACCACGCAGCAGTGATTTCCAACATCTCCAAGTTAGTTTTCACTCAGAAGTACTTTTATAGCAAGAAACAGTAAACTTTCTGCTGGGCCTTATTTAAGTGCATATATGTGTAGTAAGAGGCTGCTTGTTTGTTCCCAGCTTCTCAGCCCTGAAATAACCACACAGAAACCATATTATTTGCAATACTGTTTGGCCAATAGCTTAAGTGTATTTCTGGCTAACTCATATCTTAAATTAACCCATCTCCATTAATCTGTCACCACGAGGCTATGGCTTACCAGATAAAGTTCCAGCATCTGTCTCTGGTGGGGCTACGTGGCTTCTCACTTGACTCTGCCTTCTTTCTCCCAGCATTCACTTTAGTTTTCCCTGCCTAGCTCTACTCCTTTGCCATATCACAGGCTAAGACAGTTTCTTTATTACCAATGGTATTCATGGCATACAGAGGAGAATCCCACATCACATATGTAATTATATTGTTGGTTACTATCTCTTTTTTTTTTTTAAAGATAGTTTCATGTGGCCTTGGCTGCTTTCAAACTTCCTGTGTCCCTGAGGATGACTTTGAACTTTTTATCCTTTTGGCTCCACCTCCCAACTGCCAGCATTGCAGGCATGTACTGCCATTCCTGCCTGGTTCATGTAGTTCTAAGGACTGAGCCCAGGGTCTCATTCATGCCAGAGGAGTACTCTCCATCTGGGGCATGTGCAGCCCTATTTCTTGGTGGTTTTAATCTGTTACATTTCAGCAGGAATGGTCTCTCACAAACCTACACATCTTGCTCTGTTACATTCAAAATAGAATTGTGATGTCAGACAAGATTATGTCGGCTATAGTCCCACCTACTTGAGCATGTGAGGTGAGAGGATCAAGTACTTAAGCTCAGGAATCTGGGTCTAATGTGACCCACATGAAAAGACCATCTCTCTCAAGTTATTGTTTATGACACAAAAAAATCCACAAGAATATTTGATCTAAAAGTTGCAGATTATAGAGAGAACGTAAGATACCAGAGAAAAATTTGGTAAAGGAATGGAAAGGGGAAACTTTCTATAACTGAAGGGCACAGGTGGGGCCTCCACATGCTCAGGACATTAAGGAAAATATCTCCATCAGGATTTAGTATCATGAAGTTGAAGAACCTTTGTGACAAGGAAAAGAAAACCTCCTAAAAAACTGCCCCCAAAGAACACAAAGTGCCACACAGAGAACTGGACATCAGAATATCCCCAGACTTCTTCTGCAGGCACTGGAAACCAGAGAGAGAGGGAATAAAGCCTGAGAATCGTGAAGAGAAGTTCTTCTGACCCAGGGTTTTATTGCCATCAAGTTATCAATCTTAACTAGAGAGTGTCTCAAATAAGAATATTTCCAGAGCATTTTTAGTCAAGAAATCAATCTCTTGTGAAAACACTGAAGCTTTTACTCAATCATGAAAAGGCACAGGGAACAGGAACCGGCAGAACAGCAATATCATATGGGAGAAGTGAGGGACATGAAACCCTGCCGAGCAGCAATAGAACACGGAGAAGAAACCCGTAACTGGCCAAAGTGCCAAGAATAAGAGATGGAGTGGTCTGCTGTGAATAGGACATCACAGAAGATGAGAGTAAGGGCTACAAGGGCCAGAGGATGGGAGACAAGGGGCAAAAGTTGTCTTCAGTTTCAAGCCATGGATGCTGCACTCAACAAACTCACTGCAAGCTGTGCTTATCTACACAGAGTTTAGTGATCAACATTCATCATAGATGGGGGAGGGCTATATGAGGCCCCACTCTTCCAGAGGATCTGTTGCCAACAATGATTACTAGGGGGAGTGGTTATCATTTTCTCCATGCCATAAGTCACTGATAAATTGTCTATGCTCCTGTACCTAACCTGCCTCCTACACATGAGCAGTAACTGAAGGCTATTTAGAGATGGGACTTTTAGGGGATAATCAAGATGAGATAAGGTCATGAGGGTGAGGCTCCTGTGGTGACATTAGTGGCTTTCCAAGAGGGGGAGAAGAGACCTGAGCCAGCACACTTGCTCTGTCTTGCCATGTGATGCTCTGTACCACGTTATGACACAACAAGAAGGCCCAAGCAGCTATTGATACATCTTTGGGCTCTCTGGCCTTCAGAACTGTGCACTAAATAAGTTTCTTTAGGAATTGACTGGTCTTGGAAAATTTGTTAAAGCATCGATGTTGGAGTAAGCTACCTACTGTAACAAAATCAAACATTATATTTGAAAATTCAATAGTATTCACAGATACTAATGAAAATGAAGTAGAAGATTGATTGTTTACAATTATACTGTTTGGCTAGACTTGCACACACCTGTAATTCTGGCACCCAAGAGGCTTTCAACAGCCAGAAAGACATGAAATTATCTGGGGATAAATCTCCAACAAAGATAAAAAAAAAACTAACATGAACAAACAAATGCATCTTACAATATAGCTCAGGGCCAGTCAGGAGCTCCCTGTATTAGCCACAAGTGCTGGGATTGCAGCGGGGTCCTACCTTCACACACCTGATTAGCTGATACAAGTAACCATAACCATGATTACACATGAAAAGACAGAACTGCATGAGGAAGAAAATTCTTTCTGAAGTCACTCACAAATTAAATTAAGTTACAATTATCTCCATAGAAATTTGGCTGGATTTGGCAAGCTGGTCTAGAAAATAAAGAGAAGGGGAAGTGTCTGGGTACAGAGAAGTAATGGAGGAGCATAGAGACCAATGCTATCACACATGTCCTGTGGATTATGCTCATTGATAATAAGAAGCTGACTGGCTGATATCTGGGCAGGAAGAGGTTGAGCACAAGAGCCAGACTAAGAGAATTCTGGAAAGAAGAAGGACAGAGTTAGAGAGTCGCCAGGAAACACAGAGAAGCAAGATGAGAATGTTGTATTGAAAAATGGTAGGTATCAAACCACATGGCTAAACTTAAATAAGAATTATGGGTTAATTTTAGTGTAAGAGTTAGCTATAAATAAGCCTGAGCTATTGGCCAAGCATTAATAATTAATATTAAGCTTCAGTGTCTTTATTTGGGTACTTCTGGTGGGACAGAAACATTTATTTACACACAGAGAGAACTTAATGGAGCTGAAATGGTACATCTTTGAAGAAAATAGATTGTTTCCTATAAAGCCCTGGAAGAACACCTTCCTTATGAGATGCAATCTGTCATCTAGAAGTTGGGTGAGGCACAATCCTCTATCCCACCTGCTTGGGAAGCTAAAATATGGGGAGTGCCTAAGCCCAGATGTTTAGGACCAGGAAAGACAATAATCTTGTCTATAAAAACTTCAATAACAGGAATATAAAAACTTCAATCTGGCTAAGTTTGATGGTGCATGCCTATAATTCCAGCACTCAGAAGACCAAGCAAGAGTTGAAGATAAGTCTGAACTACATGGTGAAACTGCTCAAACAAACAAACAAACAAACAAAGATCTTAAACATAAAAGGCAAAATTATTGATGAGGATTAGAGAGAATATTTTCTGCAGTTTTTCCATTTTTTAATGTAGATGGATATATAACAGGCTTTCTTTGGCTACCAACCAGCTCCCAAATCATGATATGGAGACATAATATTAATTATGAATGCTTAGCCTTGTCTTATACTTGCCCACTAGCTTTTAAACTCACTTTAACCTGTTTCTCTTCATCAACATTTTGCATCGGGGCTTTTTACCTTTCTTTCTCTCTCTTCCTCCCTCTCTCTCTCTCCTTCCTTCCTTCCTCCCTCCCTTCTTCCTTCCCTCCCTCCCTCCCCTCCTCTTTTTTCTTTCTTTCTGCATATCATATTCTGTGTGTGACTGACTGGCAGCTAGCTGGTCCTGGGCATCTACCTCTCTTCTTAATTCTTTTCTCTCATTCTCCCTAGCCAAGGTTCCTTCTCCTATTTATTCTCTCTGCCTGACAGCCCCACCTATCCCTCTAATGTCCACCTATTGGCCATTTGGCTGTTTATTAGACTAATCAGATGCCTTAGATAAAATAGCAATACATCCTTACATAATTAAACAAATGCAGCAGAAACAAATGTAACACACCGTTGTATAGTTACAATAATATTCTCCAACATAAACAAATGTAACACATCTTCGCCTAGTTAAAGTAATATTCCACACATGAAGGTTTTGCCTCCATCTGTGTAGGCACACTCTGTGCATGCCCAGTGCCTAAGTTGTGCAGAAGACATTTGGATCTCCAGGACCAGAATTACAGACAGTTGTGAGCTGCTATGTGAGTGTTTGGAATCAAACTCAGGTCTTCTGGAAGAGTAGCCAGTGCTCCTTACCCAGTAAACCATTGGTCTGGCCCCAGGAAGATATCTTATGAGATAAAAACACAAGCCAGTCATCGTGGCACAAGCTTGTGGTCCCAGTACTCAAGAGGTGGAGGCCAAAGGATCGGGAGCTCCAAGTCAAGCGTCAGCATATGGCAAATTTGAGGCTACATGTAACTCCATCTCAAAATCCAAACCAAAATAAATTTGAAGAAATTTATAAAGCATAAATCAGAATGGAAATAATTGGTAAATCTTACTAATTAAAATTTAAGACATAAAACCACTGTCGCCATATATCCATAAAATCTAGACTGTCAGAAAGAGGGGGCTTAGGATGGATGCAAGAGGCACAGAAATAGTCTTCAGAGTATTTTAGCTCTCACAAATCAATAAGATAAGAACAAACTTCCTATTTTCAAGACCTAATCTCTGCCCTCCCACATGCCCCTGCCAAACCCACAGCACTCCCCATAAAAATGTTCTGCAAAATGACAAGAGATG
Source organism: Microtus oregoni (assembly GCF_018167655.1). Taxonomy (NCBI): domain Eukaryota; kingdom Metazoa; phylum Chordata; class Mammalia; order Rodentia; family Cricetidae; genus Microtus; species Microtus oregoni. The sequence goes on along the minus strand of NW_024543976.1, from coordinate 628,510 downwards.
AAGTTTGCCTTCTGCCCCCTACAGCCTCATTAAAAGCACACTTCCTGTTCCAACCATGCTCTCTAAGAGGACAGAACACATATAATATTATATATAATATATATATCATGTTGGCCTCAAATTTATTTTTATTTTTATAAATATATGTGTGTGTATTTATACACACACACACACACACACACACACACACACACACACACATATATATATATATACCTTTAAAACAACGACAACCAACCATACAGGAGACACTGATAATCCAGTGCTTTGTCCTTGAGGCTTTGTTCCTCAACTGTCAGAGTAGTCCCAGAATAACTGTTTCAGTTCACAAGGGGGATGCCTCAATAGTCACAGCCTGGCACTGGAGACTGGGTAAGTTCCTGGAGAGCTGCTCATCCCTGCCCCGGGATGAAAGCTTGGAAACCCTGATTCTGCTTTCACTGAATCAACAGTAGCAGAACTGTGAAGTGAACCGGGTCTGTGGGGAGAGGGAAGGCCAAGCTTGCAGGAGATGAGAATAAACTACCTTCTGAAATTCACCTTTTCCTTTGGGCTGCTACCCAACAGTGCTGCCGACAATCGGTGTGGGCCTTCTGATGTCAATCAAAGCAAGCAGGACAATTCTTCAGGTGAAGCTCCCTACTCGAGTGAGTTCTAAGTTGTGTCAGGTGGGCATTAAAACCGACCGTAATGCTTTCTTAATTCCTGTTCTTCCAGCACCACATCTTGCTAACCAATAGCACCAAAATAGCCAATTCCTCTGAATTCCACTGAAATTCCTCCTCAGAGCACATGGTCAAAGAATTAGCCCATGGTGGAAGATGGCTGACAGCAGAAAAATGGGTGAGATGAATATTTTTTCCAGTGTAACTCCCAGCATCCACCGTGTGAACAACCATGCTTTCTGTTCACCTTCCTGAGAGCCTACCCCAACAGAAATTCAGTTGGCACCAGCATCTCTGCTTGAACACCTCGAGGAGGTAGTCAGGCGAACATCATGCAACACTCAGCAAGTGGAATTCTGGTCTCTTCTCAGAGCAGAGAAACTTGATAGCACATGTTCAGAATGATGGGCCAGCAACTGAATCACTGCTGTCCTGTTACCTAACTCCACGAGATCTCAGTCATGGGAAGATTTTTCAGTGGAAACCATCTGTACATGGTGTGCACATGCCTTTGGAGTTGTGTGAGAGAATCCTCACTTTGTTTTTGGGTGTGTGCAGTCCATATATGTGGTCGTCTGGGGCCAGCTACTAGGGCGTGGTCAACCTAACAGGGGCCATAATTGCTCATTTTCGTTAATCAACGCAGTGAGCCAACTCAGTGCTGTTTGCTTTTTTTTTTTTAATATGGGGAAGACAAACATTGAGAATTTAAGTATATTTGGGATTTATGAAGTGACTTTCCTCTTAGGAGGTCATTAATTATCAAACTGAAAATGTCCTATCCACCCCAAGAACAGAGCAATACACTAAACCCTTGGAAGACTTTGACAGTTGAGATCCTTAAATGTTGCAATGTGTTGTGTATTTTATACGCAACTTATTTTATTGAACCTCAATGAGATCATTTCAACCAATGATATTTAGGGCAAGAGGAATGACCAAATATAGTCTCATGAATCTTTCCAAGTCCATGACTCTAAAAATGCTATGCAAATAATTTCTGTTGACCTTTGCATTTCCCCTTCAAAACACACATAGCATATTGGGCTCCCCATGTATTTGCATGCTGTGTGTCTGGAAGAGCTTTTCATTCAGCTCCCCTACGGCTACCTACAATTACTTCCACATCCTTCCTCCAGGATCATGCCTGGGCATCAGTGGATGTCAAAAATTATAGGCGGCAAAGCAGATGAACCAAATCTTGCATAAGCTGTATAAAGCAGATAAACTAAGACCTTGTGATTTATGTATACATGTATTTGAAAAGAAACTAATGACTAAAGACAGGTCAATGAATATGAAAACACTACCTCTGATTTGGAAACCATGTCAAATGAACTAAAAGTTGTGGAAATGAAAATAACGCAGAACACACTAGTATCTCAGTTACTAAGATTCACCGCTGTCAATATTGTGCTCCACAGCTTTAGTAGTTCTCTCTCTCTCTCTCTCTCTCTCTCTCTCTCTCTCTTTCCCTCTTCCCCCTCTCCCTCTCTCCATGCATCACTCTCCATTATTCCCCAATATTTCTTTTCTTTTTTGGGGGGAGTTTATATTTCACAGGAATAGAACATTCTATTATGAAACTGCACCATGGTTATCAAATTGATAAATTCAGATTGATTCAATATTCCAGCCATCCATGTTCCGACTTTTCAGCTAACCTAATAATGTCTTTTATGATATTCTCCCCTCCTTTCCTCTGGAGGATAAGCCTAGAGTTGGTTGTTTCTCCTCTCCTTTGTGTCTCTCCAGCCTTCTCAGACTGGAGTGCTTCTATATACCTTTCCTTTGTCTTTTGATTGTGAACGCCTTCTAAGAACACTCTCTCCTCCCTTTTATACATAGAACATTCTTCATTCTGGCTTCCGTGATATTTCTCTGTAATTATATTGGGATTGTATGAACGTCGGGCTAGAAAACTGCAGAGATGTCTGTGATGGTTAATCTTGGTTGTCAGCTTGGGAAGACTCAAGTTCAGTTGAAGAATTGCCTTCATCAGATTGGCCTGTAGGGCCCCAGTGCCTGTGGGACATTGTCTTGATAGTTCACTCCCCTGGGGATGGCACTGCTCTGGGCAAGTGGTCCTGGGTTATTTAAGAAAGCTGGCGAGGCATAAGCAGGGAAGCAAGCCAGTAAGCAGCCTTCCTCCATGGTCTCTGCTTCAGATCCTATCTTGAGCTCCTGCCCTGGCTTCCCTCAATGATAGACTGCAACCCTTTCCTTCCCGCATTGCTTTTGGATATGGTGTTTATCACGGCAACAGAAAGCAAACTAGGACACTGTTGTGTTCACAGAGCATCATATCTGGAAGTCCATGATGCCTGTCTGGCACTTGTTAGTGATGTTCATTTGATCATTCAGTTGAGCTGTTCTCTGATTTTTCTATAAAGTGACTGTTTTCTTCCTTCTTTATAGCTAAAGTTACATACTGTAGACCACACAGATGCCCTGCTCCTAATCAATAGAGCCTCCCAGATATAGCACCCATTCATCATCCTTGACAGTTTCAACATCTACCTAGATATTTGCAAAATAATGGTTAGCTTCAATACTCTCCACATTTACCAGTGAGTACACAGCCCTGGTAAGCATGAGCTATCCCTTCTCATCTACTATTGTCTTAGTTAGGGTCTCTATTGCTGTGATAAAATACTGTGACCAAAAGCAACTCAGTGAGCAATGAGTTTATTCTATCTTATAGTTCCACATCACCATCCATTATTGAAGGAAATCGGGGCAAGAACTCAAACAGGGCAGGATCCTGGAGGCAAGGAGTTGATGCAGGGGCCATGGAAAGATGCTGCTCATTGGCTTGCTCCCTATAGCTTTCTTTCTGATACACCTCAGGCCCACTTGCCCAGGGATAGCATCACCTACAATGGGCTGGGTCTTCCCACGTCAATCACTAATTAAGAAAATGCACTACAGAGTTGGCTGCAGGCAAAATCTATGGAGGTATTTTCTCAACTGAGAGTCCTTCTTCCAAAACAACTCTAGATGTGTCAAATACTAACACAAAAATCTATCTGTCTGTCTATCTATCTATCATTTGTATCGAATCATTAATATGTATCTTTTAGTGATTAATGAAATGTTAGTGTGATAATAATTTTAGCATCTAGGTTGTGCCATATTTTGTCAGAGAAGCACCCCAGAGCAGCTCCTCTGTCCTGCTAGCAAGGCCATCCCTTGCTGAACACTTCCTGAGATGCATTCCAAGTCAGCACTTCTCTTGCACCCAGCAAGCTTCACTCTCAGAACCTCAAGAGGCTGTAGACTTTAAGAGTACTCACAATTCCTATACTTTCAGTTCTCCTTGAACTCCTGAAACCCACTGGAGTCAGGCATGTTTATTGGTGTGTGTCATGTTTCATATCCCTCTTATATTCCCAGATTTAATCTCTCTTCCCTTTATCTTTCGCATAAGATCCTTCAAGCCTGGGCTACAAGAGTGGTGCTGATACGCTCATCTGGGGGCAATTCTCATTCACTGAGAAACAGAATGAGTTCAGATCTCTGGGCCACCTACTGTTTACTATCTGCCTTGAGATTTATTCCCCTTGTGTTCTCCTGCCCATTGGCTCTTGCCTGTCCACACTGAACCTATAGTTCATCGGTTTTGAACATCCCTAGAGAGCTCTTCCCCAAACTGACCAAGAGGTAACATTACAAAAGACAACTTCCACAAATGGCCAATCTGAGTTTGGTTTTCAAGCCACTTTCAGCTTCTTCCATCCCCTAACAGGACTTACAGAATACACAAAATATTGTTACACTGACCATTGATATGTATTACAGAAAAGGGGAGCACACTGCCCCTTCACATGCACAGAGATAATATAGGAAAGGATTCAGAAGGGACCAGTCAAAAGATCCCTGGCTAGCCTCTCCCTATGGGGGTCAGGGATAGCATTTGTCACATGGGACCATACACACAAAGCCTTATCAATCTGATGTTCAGAATAATTCTTGGGGTGCATGTCTACATGCAATATTTTTATCTCTGACTTTTTCCATGGATTGGGATAACACTCATAGTCTTCAATTATTCTAGATGCCAGAAATGAAATGACTAAGTTCCCCCATTCTAATTCACATCACCGCCCCAGGACAAAGATCAAATCCCAACTTGAGCAAAGTTAATTCTCCACTATATACTTGGCAGCATCATCAAGCCCTGTCATTCTGTCATCTTTTGTTCTCTGGGTGACAGGAGCAAGATAAACATTTCTCATGTGAATAACACTGTTCTCATCCCGGTCAGAAGTTCGTTGTGGTTTCTCTGGGTTGTTGGTCAGGTCTAAAGAGCAGAAGTACAGCCATCACTGAAAGAGCAAATTTAGGCATGCAATGACTCAGGAGCCCCAGAGAATACATGGCTGAAAAGCACATTAATCTACATTTAGACTGTAAAATGCATATGGTGAGTTGACATACTATGTATCAAGTTCTAGCTCACCTTTCCCTGAAGACTTTAAGCTTTAGGTATCATCGACAAAAAAGCACGGAAATGAAAGAACAATTGATTGAGCCATTAAATGTCAAGTGTTCACAGATAGCTCACAGGGTGAAGCAATGTCAGGCGTGAATGCCATCAGGGAGATGCTGTCTCTTTCAACACAGACTCCAAAGCCAAGGCATGGTGAGCAATAGCAATCCTGCTGCTGCTTCTCCCGTGGAAAGATAACTTAATCAGAAACAACATTTCTTTTTCTGTTTTGTTTCATATTTTAGACATGAGTTTTCTGTGTAGCCCAAACCAATCCTTCACTCACAATCTTTTTGACTCAACTGCTCAAGGGCTAAGGTTATAGGTACACATATGCTCCATGCCTGGCAATAAACAACAGGAAGAGATGGTGCCTGGCACCTGGGCTGATCTTGTTGAACTTGTTTGAATAAATACTGTAAGAAAGAAGCTCTTCTCAGTCTAAACCTTTACTAGCAAATCACTAGAACCTAATGGTATGAATTGTTTGATTTATCTTAAAATTAAAACTTTTAGCTAAGTAGGGAACTGTGCCTTCTATTCTCCCCACTGATGTGACAAAGGACTAACCCCCCACACACAAAAAAAACTTCTTCAGTAATTTAAATAAAAAGGTAGTGGATACATGAAGCTATTTTAGACATTGCTACTTCTGAAAGAACAGGCATTTCATGCAGAGAGAGACTAGTGACCCAAATGACCCACCTCGAGTACACTCTGAAGAACTGCTGCTGCTCCGACCAGACAGTGACAGCACATACCACTGAACAACTAACCCACAAGTTAGGTCACCGCTTAGTCATTTGTTCCCTGAAACAATTGCCTGCTGTACTGGCAAGGGAGACATACAGAATCAGACAAACTACGGAGTCAGTGTGTGCCCGTCATCCTGGAACACCGTGTTTCAGAAAAAGGCAAGCTCTGAGATTTGGTCTGCTAAGGAAGCTTCTGCCGGGAGTGAAGCTTGACTCCTCTTGGTCTTTTCTACTATGGCAGGAACTGTGAGTCCAGGCCTTCCTTAAGGAGTCTCGCGTTAGAAACTTTGTTGAAGAAGGTAATTAGGCAGACTTTTCTCTAAATAGACTCTGTCCCCATGCAGGAACAAGTTCAGATTCACCCGAGAACAGGAGCTGTTGTTCCCTGGTCCTCACAATCTCAGTCTTGGAATTCATGAGAAATAGAAACTGATGAAGCATATTTTATCTACGTGGGGAAAGCCACGCTAGAAGATGCCGTTCAGAAGATGCCTAGACTTGCCCCGCTGAGGCCACAGCTAGGCAGAAATTTCCTTGACCAGTTTTGCAGGCAGGGTTTCCTAAACAAACAGTCTCAGGAAACATCACAGGGGAAGGGGGAAGGCAGCCATGTTAATTCCTAAAGAGGAACAACTTCTCAGCATGTTCCAGTGCTGAGATAGAGGAGATAGAGGTTCAGTGGTTGAGTATTTACCTGGCATAGTTCAGGACCTGGGGTTGATCACTGGAATAATCCATCAAGTCCAGTGTATGCTGCCTCTAGTCTCTTAGGTATAGAGCCATCCACTGGAACGTGGTAGGAAGGAGTCACACCCTAAAGGAAACTAATCCCCCCAGAAGTCATCAGCTGTCAACAGATCCTTGGTTAGGGAAGGGGGCTTGTGAACCCCTTCCCATTCCAGGCTAGGTTGTTGACTGGCTTGATCCTGTGCATGATGCATTCATCACCACCTGCCACACAAAGAAATGTCTCTGATGAGGTCGAAGAACCGCACTTATCTATGGGTATAGAGTAGAACTTAGGAAGATGGTTTCAAAGTCTTTTTAGCAGAATAACAGTAGCAGACTCACCTCTGTGGCCTGTGAGCTCCCCAACTATGGCTTCTTGGTCAGACTTATGGTATCAGATGTGTGTTCCTCTTTGGAGTGGTCCTTATATCTAATCAGAAAATAGTTGGTTGCCCCATAACATTCATGCCAATATCGCACCCATAGGTCTAGCTTGTCATATACCAGTCATTATCATTGCAGTTGGCAAGATCACAACTAGATAAGACTGCTGGTAACTTTCCCTCATCCTTCAGAAGCCTGCATAATACCAGTACTATGAAAGTTAGTCAGAAGGGAGGGAGCTTCCTGGTCAGCATCAACTTGATTTCTCCATGTCTTGTGACCATGTGTGACTTCACCATAGGGTCTTATCATCAAGTTCTGGTGACTAACCAAGAGCAATGGCAATAGTGTATATTGTTTTGGAGGTCTCTGGGACAATTCTGACTAACAACTCAAGGGGAGGTATACTACACTTGACACTGGAATTTTTAGTTGGCAACGTATGGGTTCTAGGATGAGCACAATCCCTGTGTAGGATAACTCCAATTAAGATCATTTATATGAAGATATAGAAAATGTGTGTGTTTGAAGCTTATAAAATAGTAGGTTATCTTATGAGTTTTTCAAATATCCTTAGTCATCCCTCTTCCAACCCTGCCAACTAGCCTACCCTATCTATCCTCTTTTCCCTTAAACCTCCCTCCCCATTATTTTCCTTTCCCTCTTCATATCATTTGTGTTCTACTATCCCCCTCTTTTAAGATCTTTCTTCCCCCTCCACAGCTGTAAATCCTTTCAAGTTTCCTGTATTCTACAGGTCCTTCAAATTAAAAACACAAATCTAAGATTTAATGAGTGAGGACATGTGATATTTGCCTTTCTGAAGCTGTTACCTCAATCAGTGTATGCATTTTACCTGAAATTTTTATAATTTTGTTTTTCCTTATAGATGATTATTATTCCATTGTATATAAGTATCAGTGTGGCAGTTCCTCAGAAAGCTAGAACTAGATCTACCATATGACCCAAAGGATTCTGCTTCCTACTGCAGAGATGCATGATTATCCATTTTTATAGCTGCTCTGTTAATAATAGCTAGGACATGGCAACACCCTAGATGTCCATCAGCTGATGACTAATAATGAGAATAAGGTACCTATAGATTTATCTATAAAATCATGTTATCTAAAATTTTGAGCACTTTGACTTCTTCTTTTTCTACTCATAACATTAGTTTTATTTCCATCTCCTACCTTATTGCTCTAGCTAAGACTTCCAGCACCATGTTGAATAGGAGTGGTGAAAATGGACTTTCTGCTACATTTCTGAACTTAGGAGAGTGCTTCGAATTTTTTTCTGTTTAACATGATGGTGATTATGGTTATCACAGATAATCTTTGTTATGTTGAGGTATGTTCCCTCTGTCTCTAGTCTTTCCAGGGTGTTTTATCATGAAAGTATATTAAAATTTGTCAAAGGCTTTTTGATACACTAATTGAAATACTTATGTGACCTCTTTCTTTGAATTCAGAAATATGGTGAGTTACATTTCTTGATTTATATATGTCAAACCATCCCTGCATCCCTGGATTGAAGCCAACCTAATCATGGTGAGCAATATTTTGTATTTTTTAACACAGTTTGCAAACATTTCACTGAAATTTTTTGTATCTATATTCATTAGAAATGTTGACCTCTTAGTCACATTTTGCTGCTGTAATATTTGTATCTGGTTTTGGTATCAGGGGGATATTAACTTCATAAAAAGAGTTTAGAGGTATTTCCTTTATTTCTGTTGTATGCAGTAATTTAAGTAGAATTAGTGTTCTTCTTGGAAGGTCTGGTAGAACTGTGGTCTGAACCCATCAGGATCTGGGATTTTGAGATGGGAGGGTTTTTGTTTGTTTTTGAGACAGAATCTTACCATATAAGCATGGTTGTCTTGGAACTCACAATGTAGACTAAACTGTCCTCAAACTTATAGAGACCTGTCTGGTTCTGCCTTCCAAGTGCTGGGTTAAAAGGCATGTGTCACCTTGCCTCACTAGTTCGGGAATTACTGCTTCTATCTCATTGGTTGTTATAGATCTGTTTAAATTATAGGCTTCAGCCTGATTTTATCATGCAAAGTTTTTCTTTCACTATAATTCTGACAGATAGTTTTGCCAGATATTAGACTGCATTGGCAGTTGTGTCATTTCAGAATTTGAAAGACATCAGTGTAAGCTCTTCTTGCTTTCACAGTTTGGGCTGAAAAGTCAGACGTTATTATGCTTTTCTCTGAGACTTGACTCTTCTGCAGCATTCAATGTATTTTCTTTGTTCTATACATCTAATACGTCGATTATAGTGATGTGGGAAATTGCTTGTCTTATCCTGTCTGTTTGGTGTTGTATGTGTCTCTTATATCTGAATGGGCTTCTTTTTCTCTAGATTTGGATTTTTTTTTCTTCTATGATCTTTATTTAAAAGTATTTTCTATGCTTTTTGTGTGCAATTAATGTCCTACCTACATGCCCATATTATGTAGGTCTTGCATTTTAATGGGATCCCAGAGTCTTCTTTGGATCATTTACCATATTCTGTATCTATAATTTCATATAAGTAATTTTGATCAGAGGTCATTGTATAGTGTTGATAACTTTTGGAAAAGACAAAGTGCCTTGTTTTGTCATGTTTCTTGTGTTTTTGCATTGGGATCTGCCTAACTAGGGTTATTTAAGAATGTTATTTCTATTCTTTAGGTTGCACCTCCTCTTTTAGTGGCCATGTTTTCATTGTTCAATATCGAGATCCTTTGGGGCAGTCCCAAGGCTCTCTTCAGGGTTCAGATTGGACACTACAGCAAGCAAAAGTAACCTTTTTCTTAGGGTATCCGAAGGCAAATGAAGGCTCTCACTCTGCGCTTTTCCAAATCAATCTCGTTATTGTTCTGCTTCTGTTCTAAATGTCCTGTGCTATTTCTAAATGCTCCTAGCTTCTCCTTTTTCACCTCCAAACTTTCTCCCTTACAGGAGGCTTGGAGCAATAATAAAAAAATTATAAGCGTTACCTCTCATTGATCAAAAGCAGCACATTCCTAGGGTAAGCGAATAAGGAGCCAAGTCATTTACCATGACAACACAAGGGTTTCAAGGTTTCAGGAGTAAGACTGTCACCAGACGGGTGACCAGTGACAAACTTTGAGAAATAGGTCTATTGTTAACAGACTTGGCAAGCAAAGAATTGGTATGCTTTTCTTAGGGTGCTTTGTGTAGCAGCCAGGTTGGACATCTGCAGCTCTGACCTGGTGCATAGTGGTAAGGTTTTAAACTTATGATCTATTTACAAAAAGTCTTTAGTTCAGTTTGAACCTTCTCTGAGGTGAATGCGAGTTAATTATGTACAGTTGTATGAACAAAAGGGAAAAAAGCAGGCTTCTGAAGTGGAACTTGATTTCCTTTTAAAATTATTTATGTATTTATTGAGAGGAGAGAGAGAATGCACGTCTGCATTGTGGCAGAGATGGAGGTCACAGGACACTTGTGAGAGTCGGTTCTCTTCTTCCACCATGTAAGTCCTGGGGATTAAACTCTTGTCAGGCTTGGCACCTGTCCCCTCTACCCACTGGGCCTTCTCTCCAGCCCAGATCTTGGTTTCTTTAAAGTACTACAGCAATACCTATACATGGTAGGAACCCATCCATATTAGTAATTGGAGAAAGCAATAGTCCTGGGCTGCAAGTGTAGCTCATTGAATGTTAATATACTTTCTTAGCATGAGACCCTGAGCTTAATCCCTAGCACTGGAGAGAGAGAGAGAGAGAGAGAGAGAGAGAGAGAGAGAGAGAGAGAGAATAAATAATAATTTAAAGATTTCCAATAAGTTCCAAAATTCCAGCTGCACCTCGCTCAGTCTGTTCATTGTGGCTTTCTTGCCCTTCAAAGAATCCTGGATTCTCATTGGATTTAGATCCATCAGATCTAAATGCTCTTGAATTTGCCAGGGATCAGTTATTAGCCAGAGAATACAATCAAAAGCAAGGGTTATTACTAAGCAGAGAAATAAACGCACATCTACAAATCACACCAGAGTCAGGCACCTAAGCCTCCCGGAGCCCAGCCCCACTGTTTGTTTATGTGAACTTCATGTTCTCTCTACCTCTCCCGAGCCTCCAGCAATATTGAGAAAGCCATAAAATGCACTTGGAGAAGGCAAGTACTGATGGACCGGGGAAAGAAGGGAGAGTAGGGAATCTGGGTAGAATTTCAACAGGGAGAAAGAAGTAGATGCTAGCTGCCTGGAGAGCCAAGGCTCTGCAGTCTCCTGGAGGTCTCCGAACAGCTGCCCTAGCATTCTCCCCACTGTATTTCCTGAGGAAGTAAGAATCAGGCACCCCAGAGCCAAGAGGCAAGATCTCATCAAGTCCTGCCATGGGTTAAAGAGGCTGGCGAGGGTTGATCTGAGTGTCTCCGCCAAAGAGATTTTGCCCACCCTTTTATTTTGTTCATGGCAAAATAAAGACATGCCTGCCTCTGCCCTGGGCAAGAAGGCTTGTAATCTCCCCCTCCCCTACCCCATCCCCAGCTCCAAGAGTTAAAGCATCCCGTGGGCTGGAAGTGACTGGTCTTTGACAGCTCAATACCTCTGCTAAAAATCAGGTCTCTGTCCTGGGGTAGTAACAATGGGGTGCCCCACAAGGGCAGCGGGGACCTTGCTTCAACTTGAATAGCTATGGTAGTGGCAGTATGGAATCAGGCAGCCGCTTAGTGGGTGTTCAGAACTAACAACCTCCGCTCCGTTCTTTCTTTGTGTCAATGGACAAGTGCAAGCTGTAGGGCTTGTGAAATAAAACAGCAGCCTTCTGTGACCTCCTGCTTCTCAGCAGCCGTCCGTACCAGCTCAATTATCAGCTCAAAGCTGATAAAGTAGACATCATCCTGCAGCCCACGCCCACACTCAATCTAAAAGGAAAAAGAATCAGACGGTTCAATAATCACAAGTTTTAAAAACCGTAAGCCGGAACTGACGGTTTTTGATTTGAGACCTCTAGGGAGAACACAGTAGCGTATCCCTTAAGATATGTGGAGCCGAGATTTTGCAACTAGTTGCTGCCCTGCAGCCTGGTGTTGAGCCCAGCTTGTTCTTGTATCTGCTATCTGTATAGTCATCTTTTCTCTTCTCCTACTCACTATCATGAGTGGGGGTCCATCCCTCCTTGTCTGCTACCTGATTCTATAGCGGAAAGCGTGGCAGCCTTACTGCCCTTCCTGGGATTTGTGTGGGATGTTCCCAGTACAGTGCTTGCCCATTCCCTGCTCCTGACTTCATGGCTTGGCCCTTTGCTCTCAGGTCAATCAGTACCAGAGGCTTTCCTTCCTTAGGCCCATCCACATTTTTTAAAACAAATGTTTACTCAAGAGACTGAAAAGCAACTGTTCAGAAATACATTCAACTGTGAAAATATTGGGTTGATATGAAAGCAAAAGTTCAAGAACAGCAGAAGTTCTCGTATCAAAAGAAAATGTTGGCTTTCCTTGCTCACTAATGTTCCACTCCTGGACAGGTATGGAAGGGGGACTTGTGCCATTTTCTCTGTAAATCATTGACTTTGGCCAGGGAGAGAGAGAGAGAGAGAGAGAGAGAGAGAGAGAGAGAGAGAGATGGTTCATGACTGTCCCTTAAAGTTTTGCTTATTATATTTTTATCTTTTATCTTTGGGTTAGTCTACCAGTCAACTGTGAAACAAATGAAGACCCAGTCAAATGAGATAGGTAAACACCTTTTTTTGTTTGTTTTGTTTTCCAAGACAGGGTTTCTCTGTGTAACAGCCCTAGCTCTCCTGGAACTAGCTTTTGTAGACCAGACTGAGCTCCACCTGCCTCTACCTCCTGAGTGCTGGCATTAAAGGTGTGCACCACCACCTCCCATCTTTTTTAAAAAGATTTTTGTTTAAATGTGTATGGTGAGTGTTTGTTTGCTTGTGTGTATATGTGTGCCACATGCATGCTCAGTGTCTGCGCAGACCAGAACATGACGTCAGATTTCCCTGGAACTGGAGTTACAGATGTTTGTGAGGTGCCATGTGGATGCTAGAAACTGAAACTGAACCTGGGTCCTCTGCAAGAGCTCCAAGTGCTCTTAACCATGGAGCTGTCTCTTCTTCCCTGCAATGTCTCTGTGTTTGGAGCGTGTTATAGCGATAGAGTCCACAACCCGCTATCACAGCATTTGGCTGAGATTCAAGGGCAGGCAGAGGAGTGAGAAGTCTCTAGAGAGGAACCTGGGAAGGCTTCCTGACTGGTCTGGCTGAAGGATTATGGCACCAGGAGCTGCGAGTGGGCTAGCCAGAAGAGGGTCTCCTATGGGACTGATTACAGTAGAGAGCTGCCCTCCTCCGGTTGGGGTTAAGTTGTAAGTGAGGCCATAAACTAAGGAAGGTACCAGATGCTAACCAACTTGTGGGTATTGGGGTGGACTGTCCCAGAAGTCATTGTTTAGCTTCCTGGGTTTTCATTAGAGACACCAATCTAGCCTGACTACACCCTGACTTCCAGTGGTGCTTCTGGTTGTCAGTCATAGAGAAATGGGAGGGTTTTCAGGCAAGATGCTGTAGGTTGTGGACTCAATCTCTCTTCAAGTATATAGTATGGTCATTATCTATGCATTACCTATGCAAAGCATATTAGTTCACTCATAATCATTTTTGGGGAGCTGTGCATCTTGTATATGTGCATGTGTGTGGAGGCCTAAGGACAAGTTGATCTTCAGTATTGATCCTCAGGTACTGTCCATCTTTCTTTCTTCCTTTCTTTCCTTTTCTTTCTTTCTTTCTTTCTTTCTTTCTTTTTCTTTCTTTCTCTTTCTTCTTCCTTCCTTCTTTTTTTTCTTCCTTTTTTATTTTTTAAAGACACTGGCCTGGAGCTCACTAAGTAGACTAGCTAAGCTCCAAGGGCCTGCCCATCTCCACCTGTCCAGCACTGGAATTGCAATCAGGCATCACCATGCAGGTGTGTGGGGGGGGGGGTGTGTGTATCTGTGTTTCTGTGTGTATATGTCTCTGTGTGATTCTGTGTGTATGTATGTCTGTGTGTGTGTGTGTGTGTGTGTGTTTAAAGTGGGTTCTGGGACTTAAACTCAAGCCCTCTTCCTTGTGAGGCAGACACTTTACCAACTAAGCTGTCTCTTCAAGCCTTAACTTAATTTCCTTACGTACTAGAATTAAACCCCTAGTTTTTGTTCTTCCCATTGTAAACAATGTTTCTCTCCATTCTGTAATATCCCTGCCACTGCTTCTCAGTTTCCCTTTTCTCCTTTCCAGCTGCTTTTGGTTGCATCATGACTTAAGCAATGTGAATGAGATTCTGTTTACCCAGAAGGAAGCAGGGGAGGCAGTGGTTCCATGTCTCTGTAAGTTTTTACCTCTAGAAATGTAATGTTTCTTCTAGTCCTGGGAACTGAACCCAGAGCTTCAGGCATGCTGGGCAAGCACTCTACCACTGAGCTATATTCTCTGATAGAAATGCGGTATTTTAAACAACTATATAAATTTGAAACTTTGGGGGATTGTTGAGACAGGTCTTTTTTCTGTGCAGCCCTGGCTGTCCAGGAACTTACTCTTGTAGACCAGGCTGGCCTCAGACTCAGAGATCTTCCTGTCTCTGCTTCCTGAGTGCTGGGATTAAAGGCCTGCACCACCACCACCCCCTGGCAAAATTGAATCTTATTATGCATACTTTTTTTTAACAAAATGATATGTGCAAAGTTCTTGGTCTTGAATATCTGAATAATATCCTTTCTTTCCATTTCCTGTCCTGTTGATGACAATCTAACCTGCATATTCAATTCTAACACTGAGCTTGGGGACTTGGAAAGCCTTTCTCTCTCCACATCTGTAACCCAATGTTGTGAATCAAATGATCTGTTACCAATCTAATTCTTGGTTTTGTTTTGTTAGGTCAGTTAGTTCATTTTGTTAAGACGGGGTTTTGTTCTATAGCCCAGTCAGCCCTGGAACTTAGTAGAGCCCAGGCCGCCATGGAATTTCTGATCCTCCTGTCCCAGCATCCCAAGAGGAATCTAAAATTGCAAGCATGTATCACCATGCCTGGCTTAATATTTTTCTGTTTTTTTTTTTTTTCTTCCTGGAAGCCCTTAGGATTTAGCTGTCTTTCCTTGCTCTGAGGTTACATAAGGATATGCACTGTGGACCAAATATGTCTCCCAAGGCTCACATGTCAAAAACCTATTCTTTAAGTGGCAGGATTTAGACAAAGGGCCTTTGGGAAGCAATTAAGTGACGAGAGTGGAACCCAGGTGATGTGACTAATTCTCTCCTAGGAAGAAGCGTGAGAAAGTATATTTCTTCTCTCTGCCCTCTACTCTATGATGATACAATAAGAAGACAATTTCCTTTGAACAAAAGGAAGGGCCTTGCCAAGAGTTCCACCATGCTAATGTCCTGATCTCACCTCCCATCCTCAGAACTAAGAAAAGAAATGGTTTTAGGACCATCTGACCTCATTTTACCTTAATCACCTCTGGAAAAAGTTATATGCCCAAGTCTGGTTGCATTCTGAGGCACCAGGCATTATAACTTCAAGGATCGGGTTTGAATGAGGCACAGTTTAGCCCACAGGATTATAACAGAGTCCACAGAGAAGGACCCTACCACTTCTGTAAGTCAGAAGGACCGAAGGGGTGTCACTGTGCTGAAGTCCTTCGGTAAACTCTAGCAAAGGTTTCCTTTTCTCACATCTTCTGATCTCCTGGCGTTCCTTAGCTATGGGGCCTTCCTCCACATTTAGAATTCCCAGCAACGGGTCTTTCTAATTCTGCATCTACCACGCCTGTAACTGCTGCTGTTGCTCTGAGACAAGGTCTCACAATTCCTAGGCTGCCCTCAAACTCTAGATCCCCCTGCCTCATCTTCCACAGTGCTGGAATTACAGACATGTGCTGCCAGGCCTAGCCTAACATTCCCATTCTGTGCTTAAATCTCCCTCTGTCCCACCTTGTGACACACGGTTATATTTAAGGCTTACTATCTTAGTTGCTCTTCTGTTGCTGTGATAGAAATACAATGACAGAAGGCCTTAACGGGGGGAAGGGTCTGCTCTGGCTCATAGCTCAAAGGTACAGCCCATCATGTGGAGGAAGTCAAAGCAGCAGGAGCTTGAAGCAGCTGGTCCCATCATAGCCATAATCAGACGGCAGAGAAGAATGCATGCTCTGAGCTAATATCTTGAAGACTGACCTAGAAGATGACCTTTGGTACGTGGCAGTCAATGAGACGACATTTGAAGTATAGAGGCAATGGTTCCAATTGAATTAGTCAGTCTTGGTGCTGTGACAAAATGCCTGTTAAGAAGCAACTTATGGGCAAAAGATTGGCTTACAGTTTGCTGGAACACAGTCCTCCATGGTGGGAAAGGCGGAGCTATAGGAGTGTGAGGTAGCAACTCAACTTAGCATCCACATCAGGAAACAGGGAAATGATGGTAATGGCCCTTCCATTTTCCCCTTTTATTAAATAACTGTTTTTTTTTCTTTTACATTTACCTAATAGGATCAGGAGCTATTTACCATGGCCTGTGGAGGTCAGACAACAACTCATGGGAGTTGGTTCTCTCCTTCCACTACGTAGATCATGGGAATCAAACTCAGATCTTCTGTCTTGGCAGTGGGCTCCTTTACCCACTGAAATCTTGTCATCCCTCTACTTTCTCCTTTGTGTTCAGGACAGGACACCAATCCCACAAAGTGACTTTCTAACATTCAAGGTGTGTCTTCCCACTCAATTGAAGCTCTCTAGAAACACCTTCATACACAGCCAGACGTTTGCCTCTTAGAAGACTAAATTACATCAAGTTGACAGTCAAGATTAGTCATCATATCCGTGATTCTTGCAATATTGTGGCACCAAAATTTTGCAAAAAGAAAAAGCTTTATAGTGAGGGACAGTCATCAAAGAGGAAATAGAAATCTCAAATCTAGCTCCTCAATCAGTTGTTATTAGGCAGTCTATAGGAAAGGATTCTCCACAGAAATGGCTTTCTGTGAACAAAGCTTATGGGAAGTGGGATGGGGTGTGAAGGCTCTCCCATCTGTGTTAACTTTTGTCCCTGGGAGATGCTTCTTGGTAACATCAGTCAGGAGATAAATTCTGCAGTGCTCCTATTGTAATTCACCCAGACAGTGATAGACATATTGCCTTCTCCAGCAACAGTTACCTCCAGGGGATGAACAGAGAATCCCAGCTTTAGGTTCCTACAGCACACTGCTGCTTCCCTTACCACAGCCTGCTGTGCTGTGCTCCGTCTCTCTGAGAATGTGCTGTCCATCCTCCAGTTGCATCTTTGCAGCCTGGACAAGCTCGACTCTTAGGGGTACCTATGTCCCTGATGTGAAAGCACTTTTTCTGGCAGTTCCCACTGACCCCAGCCCTTCCTGAGCAACGTAGCACCATTGAGACCAGCCTTGACTGCTCCATTACAGAGGAGGGAAATATCACACAGGTTTGGTTCCTTGTTCTTTCTCTTATTCTATCCAAAGAATAGTGTAGTTTTTTAATTTTGTTGTTGATGGTGGTGGTAGTTGTTTGTTTTTGTTTTTTAAGTTCCAACTCTTCCCTTTTATCCATGTGCATGGAAGTAGCTTCTAATTCAGTGGTTCTCAACCTTCCCAATGCTGCAACCCTTTAATACAGTTCGTCATGTTGTGGTGACCCCCCAACCATAAATTATTTTCATTACTTGATAACTGTAATTTTACTACTGTTATAAACTGGTGTGTAAATCTCTAATATGAAGGATATCTGATATGTTACCCCTGTGGGAGTCCTAACCATCCATCACCTTACCTTGGAAGACCAGATGGCTCTGTTTTGTGTTGGCAAAACACAACTGAAGGTCTTCAGAGTGCTGCTCTGTGTATGCTGTAACGGGGAATGTGCACCATAGAACATCTGTCAAAATCCCAGAACTCTCACAGCTGCAAGTTCAAGGCCCACCCATTCCAGATAGTGAATCTTATGCCAAGCAGCACTGCCTATGTAGCAAGAACTGTCTTTAAAAAAAAAATCTGGGTGATGGTAACACACACCTTTAATCCCAGCACTGGGGAGGCAGAGGCAGGTGGAGCTCGGCGAGTTTGAGGCCAGCCTGATCTACAGAGCTAGTTCCAGGACAGCCAAATCTACACAAAGAAACCCTGTCTTGAAAACAAACCAACAAACAAAAAACAAAACAGTAACAGATGAGCAAATTATAGAGAGCATAGGTTTATGTAGCTTCTGATGGCAAGAGGCTACCGTATCATACAAAACAACACTGCTAGTTTCCAGAGAAATGGTTCCACGGCTATATTATTTTCATCCTTTATACTGTAAAAAATAACTTCATTTGTTCTCATATTTAATTGATGATTTGACTAAGAACGTAATTCTGAGTTTTTAAAAAAATACCTTAAAATTTCCTATTACTGGCACCCATCACCTTCACTTCCAGGGCTGCTTTCAAGAACTCTGGGGACACTGGGATGCCCAACCTTATCACAGTTGATCAGCTTTTGTCCTTCTAACTCAACGGTTCCCAACCTTCATAATTCTGCAACCTTAACACAGTTCTTGGTGTTGTGGTGATCCCCAGCCATAAAGTATTTTTGTTTGTTTGTTTAGGTGTTGGTTTTTGGTTTTTGGTTTTTTGAGACAGTGTTTTGCTGTAGTATTAGAGCCTGTCCTGGAACTAGCTCTTGTAGACCAGGCTGGCCTCAAACTCACAGAGATCCACCTGCCTCTGCCTCCTGAGCGCTGGGATTAGAGGTGTGCGCCCGGCTGCCATAAAGTTATTTTGTTGTTACTGCATAACTGTAATTTTGCTACTGTTATGAATGGTAATGTCATAGCTGATGTGTGGGCACATCATCTGACCCCTGTGAAAGGGCACTGCTGTTCTCACCCAAAGAATTTTCCTGTTTCCTGCCTCTGGGCCTCTGTGATGGGTTTATTTTCATCCATTGTCTCTTTTAGACATTTGATGAGTCCTTTTGAGCAAGAAATTTATATTCATTGTTCTGTGTAATCTTCCTGATTTCTTTCGTTAATGACTTCTTTGTTGCTTTCCTCCTTGTTTATCTGTCTTGCTGGGGATGAACCTTCCGCCTGCCAGGCAAGCATTTATCATTAAGTCATAGCTTCAACTCAACAATCGCTTCCCTTTCTGTTTTGTTTCCCCCTGTGAACTGCTATTACTCAGATGATGGGCATCTTGCACGTCTTGTTTTCCTGTATTTGTCTTGCCTTTTTGTCTATTTCTTTTTGGTCAGCTTTTCTGGGAATTTTTTTTCAGATCTATTAAATTTTTTATGTATGATCTCATAATTTTAAATTTTAACAGGTGTTCTTTTCATCACAATTGGTCCTCATGTATGGTGTGACTTCTTTACCTCTAAGAACGTTTCGCTAGAGGTTTGTTCTTTGTTTTACGTTTTCTTTCAGTTTTGTTGTTCCTGTTGCCTACAAAGCGTGCTTTCCTGTTTCTTGGCTCTCTTCTCTGTCTTATTTGAGGCTTCCCTTGGCAGCCAATCACCCTTGGCTGTCAATTCATATGTGAGGCATAAAATGTTCTTCAAAAGTTTTGGCCAGGTGCCTGGGGTCTGTCAACAGTTCACTTCCCCATGAAATGGCCTGACGGGATCATTTAATGAGGAAACCTGATCTTACCTGTGTTCTAAGATATCTCCTTTTTAGTAGCCTGGCTGCTGCCCTATTGCTGTCTCATAAAAGAAAGGCACAAAAGGGTTGGCATATAGTCAGATGAGGTCATCCAGGACCCTCCTCTTCCAGCCTCAGGACTTGTGTATTTAATGCAGAGACTAACTTCAAAGCAAAGCCACGAGTCTTTAGCTCAAGGGAAGGAATTATAAGGGGAAATCTCTAGACCCATCTTCAAACCAGATTTCAAGTGAGTCTTCCCTGGTTCACAGCACCTTTTTAGCTCTCAAGTTTCCACCTACCTGGAGTCATCAGCTTTGAGCCTCTGAAACCTTGGCACTGTTTTATAAATCAGACCAGGTCTCTAGTCCCTCATTCCTCTTAGAATCCAGCCTTCATCTCTCTTCTAACTCCTTTCTAGCTATTTCTTGAATTCACTAAATATGTTTGCCACTGTCTCCTCTCCTCTGCTCCCTGTTCTTATGGGTCTATGTCTTAAAAAATTCTTTTGCTGTCCTTTTGTGAGGTCTTTGAGAAGCAAAAAAAAAGGGGGGGGTGCAGTTTTGGTTTTTCAAGACAAGGTTTCTCTGTGTAACAGCCCTGGAACTTCCTTTGTAGACCAGGCTGACCTCGCACTCACAGAGGTTCCTAATCCTTTTTTTAACCCCAGGTGGTAAAGAAGCTTCCTTTCCTCTCTCTTCCTTCAAAAGTGATTAATTCCAATGTACATGGCCCTTAAGTGTACAAATACTTAATAGACATTTAATGCAGGCTAGCGTGTTTTTGCACTAACATGACACCATGCCGAGGAAAAGCGTGCAGAATCGCATTGACTCTACACGAGTAGCTGCACTGAATCGAAGGACCCATGAGCTGACAGCCCAGGCCCCTAGCCTCTGGGACAATCCCAACCTCTTCCTTTTCAATGGCCATGATTGGCATGTTCCGGGCTTAGAACAAACAGATACATTTGACCCAAATCTCATGAGTCTTTCGCTCTCAGCAAACATAAAAATGAAAAGAAATCAGCTTTGAACTCTTACGTTCTAAAAACATTTTTTTCATACACAGACAAAAAAAACACCAGAAGCAAAATGCATTAAAGATAGACCCATTGAGTTGCCCTCATAGTTGCCTGGTTCCTTCTTATTTCTATCCTATGGGATGGAACCAGGGCATTCTTAGCCAAGTAATTCATATGGTACTAATGAACTAATATGCATAACTAATAAAATATTAGTGATTTTCCTGTTTAAATAGCATAATCAATGCAACATAAACACACCTGAAGTTAGAGATAAGGCAGTAAATCTCAGGCCACTCCCGGAGAGGTATGACTTGTCCAAAGTTCATTTTTACATATGTATTTTGCATCGGCTACTTTACTAAGTCCTTTGAAAATACTGTAATGCCTCAACTAGTCTCTTTTAACGGGGCTTTGAGAGGACTACGTGCCCCTCATTTTCACCCATGAGGCAATAGGCTCAGAAAGGTCAAATAACTACTCAAGGACCCACAGTTGGTGTTTAAAAATCTCAATGATCACCGGCAAGCACCTAGAAAGATCAGACACTTCCACAGTTGCCCTATGCAATGGTCTTTACCTCAGGCTATCTGTCCTCTCTCCTCCCGGGGACCTTTGGGAACACCCGGAAAGATTTTTGATTGTTGCAGCTTGGAAAACACATCTAGGAAGCCAACTACTAATACAGTGGGGAGATCTAGTCAAAGATGCTACAAGATCCAAGGTGGTTCTCCATGAAAGAAATGTATAGCCCTAGCATCATTGTTCTAAGGATGAGCAAGCACATTCTAGAACACAGTGACTGCTAGCCCCTGATGTTCCTGCTCAGCTTTTCAAGTCTTAAAGTAGTTATTGATATAGATTTCTCTCTGGCCAGCGTAATGTCACAGGCAGTAACGTATGTCACTTGCAGGTAAAATCTGAAAGTCAGCCACTGAATTTCCTTCTTTCTTTGTTGGTCCTTTTGGGAATCTTGGAAACATAAAGTTGCACTCTTCCTGCCTGGCTGTGTCCTCATTCATGGGTAAATCAGAACACAGCCCTTTGAATGACCTATGAGGCAGACACCAGCCAGAGCTGCACGTCCCCTCCGTGGCTTTAAGCTAATGAGCCTTGGACTTGTTTGAGCATCGTTATCACAGATTCTTCCTGACTGATGAGGTGGCCTCCCCCGTAAGTACCCGTTTCCCTGACCCAGGAACTGGACACAGGCCTTCCATAGTTCCCCATCTGTCCCTCCCTGTCCACAAAGGAGGGAGCCTGTGAGGCAAAGCCATGCCCACATTAAAAGTCAGACTTTGCTGCTGATCTAAAACACTTCTAGAGTTGCTTCATGTCATGGAAAACCTCCAAAAGAAGTTACACAGTCTTTATTGCCATAGCAACCAGGCCATTCAGCTTGTCCCGTGAATACATACACTGGTTAGTCTCAGGATTCCTCAGGCAGTTCTGGTGAGGCCAAAGCCATTGCCATCACAATACCTAGGACTACATGAACCTCAAATCCCAGGAAGAATGACAGCCTTAGTCACAGTGCTCCACTTTATTCCCAGGGCTTAAGAAGCCTAAGTCTGTGGCTTTATAATTTGTAGATCTTATTTCATATGTCAGATTAATCTACCCAGTGATAAATTGGAATTTCACAGCAGTACACCTGCTACAGGTCAGAAGAAGATGCCTTTATGGCAAGCTACGCACATCCATTAATAAACAATCTATATAATTCTTCTTGGTTCAACTTATGAAAACCCTGGATACTCAAAACATGCTCTAGATTGAAGAATTGGAGCACAGCAGATTAGCAAGACATTTTGGAACTCAGTGGTTGTAAAGTCAGAGATGTAACGGATCATTGACTCTGCCTCTCCATGGAGAAACACCTCTTCCCAGAGCTTCTCTGTCCTTCCAAGACCAGGCTTCTCTCTCTGCACTCTGTATAACTTTATCCTGCTGTTCGTATGCACAAAACGCCCTCCCTTCTCTTCCCACTCACCCAAACACAACACATCCCTCCTTAATATCAAGTTCACAGTTCTTTCCCATGAATACATTCAAGTAGATGTTTATTTCTAAAACTAAAATTTCTAATCTGGCCCATTTTGGTACTGGAGGATGTATTTATTATTACTTCTATTATTATTATTCATTTTGCATACCAGCCACAATTTCCTCTCCCATCCCTCCCCCTGCTCCCTCACCCACCCACACCTATCCACTCCACTGAAAGGGTAAGACTTCCCATGGGGAGTCTACAAAGTCTGGTACATTTTGTGAGGCAGGACCAAGCCCCTTCTGTCCCCTGCACTCCACCTCCCCCACATCAAGGCTGAGCATGGCATCCCACCATAGGGAATGCGCTCCAAATAGATCCTGATCTCAATGCCAGGGGCCCCTCAAACAGACAAAGCTACAAGAGGATGTATTTTTTAAGGGCAAATGTGTTGTTGAAGTCAAATGATGGCACTATTCAAGAAAATGAGTGTTGATGTGCTGAATGAAACCCAGAATTACAGAGGTATGTGACACAGAAGAACCCATGATCTGGTAGAACTAGTAGAGGTATAAATATGTACATATATGACAGTCTAAATTTTACCTGTGCTCCAGGGATGAGTTTATTAGTTATGGAGAATTAGAATACAAGCTATGGGGTATGCTGGGAAGATTAGTAAATAGGCACCCCAAATCCTGATGCTGAAAGCAAGAGCAGAGAAAGGGTGCCATGTAAGCTTCCAAATTAGGAAAACAATCAATAGTCCTACCTAGCTATGATGCCTCTGAAGCACGACAGCAACCAGCAAGGCATGATAACCCTAAGGACACAATAGTGGCACAGATGTCTTGGCAGCAACCAACAGCTCTTTAGTTGGACTTACGGCCTACTCAGCAAGAGGGAGAACATCATTCTTGGTGCTGGAAACCTAGTTAACAAACTACCTGGGGTTGGTAAAGTCATGGATATTGGAGGAGCATTTACAACCTCGACTTTACCAAACCAGCATGATCCCTAACTACATTCTAAGTCTTTATCCTTATACCTACAGAGTTCTATGTACCACCATGCTTGATAATATAATTGTGTTTTAATTTCAAAAAATTTAAAAACTCATATTAAAAAGAGGTGACAGAGATTAGTGCTAAGAGGCTATATGCCACTATTAAAAGTTACTGAATGTCAAGGAAACACCCCAGGAAGGCAAGTCGAAATATGGGGAAGGTAGATTGCTGGTACCTCATCTAATTAGTGTAGTTATAAATATTACCCAAAAATGTAGTAGTTCAAGCCACAACTTTAATTGTTCTTAAAAATGTCTAATTGGGCCATGGCTTTGCAGGTGTAAGTTGTTTGCAGTGTGTTGGGCATCATATGAGGATTCTACAGGCTGGGAATTGGAACATTCAAAAGGCCCCTGTAATGGTTAACCTCAACTGTCAACTTGATGAAATCTGGACTCCTAGGCGAGATAATCTAGGCAAACCCATGGGGGATTATCTTATCATCTAGGCATGCCTGTTGGGGACTAGTTTATCATCTAGGCATGCTTGTTTGGATTGTCTTAATTGGGTTAATGGAGCTGGGAAGATTTGCTCACTGTGAGTGGCAGCATTCCCTAGGTGGGCTCTGGACTGTGAAAAGGAAAGAGAAGGTGAGCGGAGCACAAACATTCATCCCCTTCTCCATCTTGCTTGATGGAGCACCATCTTGTTTGCCATGCTACCAGCTACCTTAAGCTTCTGCTGCTGCGGCTTCCCTACCATGGTGGACTGCCACCTCAAGGTGTGAACTGAAACAAACTCTTTCTCTTTTAAGTTGCTTCTGTTGGAATATTTTATCTCAGGGAAAAAAAAATTACAACAGCCCCTTTACCTGTCTGAAGTGGGTGTGTGAAAGACTCAAATACCTAGGAGCTGGAATGACTGGGCCTTCCTGAACTCTTGGCCCCTTATTGCTGCATGACCTTTTGAGCATAGAGACTCTAAGGTGGCCAGGTATGTCGGTTTTCTATTGCCACTAAACAAATTTCTGCAATCTTCGTGGTTTAAACAGTGCACATCTAGGTCACGGTGTCATTGGGTCAGGCTTACGACGTGTGTCGGTTCACTGAATCATCTGCTAAGATCTTCCAGGACTGCACTTAAATCCATAATCAGGCTGTGGTCTCATCTGGAGTCTGACCTGGGGACACCTTGCCCTAAGGTTTGTAGAGCTTGTACCTGGTGCTATAAGGCTCAGCTTTAGACTGGGTGTCTGCTGGTTCTCATTGTTAGCTCCTGCCCATCTTCATAGGAACAGAATAGAGACCCCACTTCTTAGAAGAATACATATACATCCCAATACAGGGAAAACAGGTTGGAATGGGACTCTCTCTGTTTCTCTTTGAGCTCTGGTCACAATTCACAGCATGCGCACAGGCAGGACACATTTATTTCCTTCCCCCAATGACGGATTTGTTTACTGAGCTATGAAATGCGGGAGCCAAGTGGAAGGGAAACTATACAGTCCGGAGAAAACATTTTCAGAGATAAGTCTTGTCATCTGAGCTGACTTGGGAGGATGAAATCTGTTGGTGCACGATGGAGTTTGTTAAATGAATAATATTCACTTTTGTGATATAGACAAAAGGCCCACTGCTGTTTCCTTCATTAGCTGTGTGTGTTTCAGCTTCTGGAAAAGAGTAAAAACTTTGAGAAAATAGAAACATTGGGGTGTGTTGTTATTGTTGTTGTTGTTGTTATTGTTGTTTTAATCTTCTGTATTCGTTGAGTAGTGCTAGTCCTGGGGGAGACTCAGGTCATTTAAGCTGAAGACAGGAATTTTTTCGTTCCCATGAGAACTCACTGTACACATTGCTGTCAATCTTAGAAAAGTATTGATGGAAACAATGTTTGTTCATCAGCTCTGCCATCGCCATAGCCCTTGGCATCCAGAAACAGTTTGAGCTGAGCAGGAAGGCTCCTGCCCATCATCCCAACACTTAGGAGGCTGAAGCACGGTGACCTTGAATTCAAGATAAGCCGAAGTTACCTAAGTGAGTGCCAGCCAACCTGAGCTACATAGGATGACCTTGCCTTGAAGAAGGAGGAAGAGAAGGAGAAAAAGAAGAGGAGGAGGAAGGAGGGTAGAGAAAGGACAACAGTAGCAGCAGCAGCAGTAGCAGCTACTACAGCACAACACAGTCTTATGAAGGCTGTCCAAGGACATTTCTTCCTCTTTGGAATCCATCTCCACATGACTGAAAGGCAAAGGAAAAATAAACAGGCAGAGGCATTTGGCTGTGCTCACAGGCTCACGCAGAGGTCACAGGAAGGTCACAGGAAGGTCTGGTCGTGGAAAATGTCTCCAAGTGCCTTCCTCTCCCCACCTCACCCCCAGCGGAAAGGAACTAGAGAGCTGGCTCAAAGGGCACTTCTAGCTTCTTGCTGTATAGAAAGACTTTACAGGAACTGTTTGGGAAAATGTTGTAAAATCCAAACTTACCCTGAGCGGAGAGCTTGGATACAAACCTTTTTTGCCACAGCATCCTTTATCCTCATTTGTGACTCCCCCCCCCCCAATTCAATCTCTCCAGAACCACCACAAAATACCCTCCCATGTTTAATCACGGGTTCTCCACCTCCCTTGGCTTCAACACATACCATCTGTGATAAAGGAAAGAAACTGAGATTTATTCAGGTGCACATGACTGCAAACTGCGCAGGGCTTGATTCTCGTGCTTAAGAGAACCTGAGGACCAGCATGCAGAACCCCAGCCCAACCCCAAGCCCTTGAGTGAGAATGTCTACATGAGGGGGCTCGGGAGTCTGCGTTCTTAAATACTGAATTACACAGTGGAAGGCAGGCTCTGCCACACCCCAGAGCCAGCAGCAAGTCCAATGGCAGCAGCTTCCCACATTCATGTTCCTTTCCCTTCTCTATATGCCAAGTTTGCCTGCAAGAACAGAAATCAGAGGGCAGGCCTCACTGATGAACATCCTTCCTATTTTATCATTTATGATGCTATTAATTATATGTGTCCACGATTCCCAGTTGGCTGTAGACTCACTTCCAGACCGGATTTCTTTTTTCTTTTGAAACCAAGCTAAGTATTTGCTTATCAGTTCCAGTTTCCCAAACTTTGCTCCCTGTGGAAACACTTCTGATTAAACCCAATTCCCAAGTCAAATTAAAACTTAGCATTCGGGATTGAAATGAAACCTAAAGAGGACCCCAAATCCGTTCATGTCTTTGCTCCAGGGTCCAAGGTGCCACTGCACTTTGCTAATAGTGTCTTTTCCTGATTTATCTTGTATTCATGGTAATTTGGGCCCCGGAGCTCGAATTCAAGACCAGCCTGAGTTACCTATGTGAGTTCAAAGCCAGCCTGGGTTACAGAATATGACCTTGTCTTGAAGAAGGAGGAAGAGAAGGAGAATCCAAACTCTTGGGAGAGATGACTCAGAAGTTAAGAACACTGGCTGTTCTTCCAGAGGACCAGTGTTCAATTTCCAGTGCCCCTATGGTGGCTCACAATCACCTGTAACTCCAGTCCCAGGGAAACCAAGGCCCTCTTCTGACCTCTGAGGGCACCAAACATACATATGGTTACACAGATATACATACAGATAAAATCTCCTCACACATAAAATAAATTAAGAAAAAAACAAAATTTCTGGGACCGATCATACCTCCCACAACTCCAGTCAATGTCTTCTGTGTCATCAGCTGGAACCCAGGGTCATAGCTCCTGAAAGCCCTTAGCAGCTCTGACCTCAGTGTGTGTGACTGATTCTAATGTATTCTGTAGAGACAATCTCTCAATCATTGATTGTATTACTCAAGAGCCACAGAAGGAAAATGAAATGTCTTTGTTCTGCAAGAATTCTTGTTGTTCCGTGTACAAAGACATAGGGCATGGTTAGGAACTCCTTCCCTTCACCATGGATGGGATCAGGGGATTGATGAGAAGGAAAACTACGTTCAAGACTTTGTAGCTGCAATCCTAGTATATGGATCATAGAGTATTGACCCCATCATTCTGCAGGTAATGATACAGATTAAGGGGTGTTAATTGATGAGTGCTTTGTATCCTGTCTGTTGTCTTCTAACCCATGACTTTTTAGACCTTAGCAACAAGCAAGCAGACAGAAACAATTATGACTTCTGTTTGTCACCATTTTTGTTAAAAAATCTTCCTGGTTTTACAAGTGGGGGAGTAGTTTTCAGTTTCTCTGTGTGTGTGTCCATATGTATATGCAGGCGTATGTGCACACATGTGAATGTTAATGTATATATGCAGATGTGTGTGCATGTGTGTGTGTTCACGTGTATATGTAGATGTGTGTGCGTGCATGTATTCATGTGTATACGCAGATGTATGTGCACATGTCATGTGTGCCTTCTCGTGTATATGCGGATATATGTGCACATGTGTGTCTTCGTGTGTATATGCAGATTGTGTGCACAAGTCTGTGTTCATGTGTATATGCAGACGTTGTGCACATGTATATTCATGTGTATATGCAGGTGTGTACATGTGCGTTCATATGTATACGCAGATGTGTGTACATGTGTGTGTTCATGTGTCTATGCAGATATATATGCACATGTGAGTATTCGTGTGTATACGCAGATGTGTGTGTACATGTATGTTTATGTGTATATGCAGATGTGTGTTCATGTGTATATGCAGATGTATGTACATGTGTGTGTTCGTGTGTCTATGCAGATGTGTGTGTTCATGTGTGTTCATGTGTATATGCAGATGTGTGTTCATGTGTATATGCAGATGCATGTGTACATGTGGATGCAGGGGATCTGGATTCAGGTTCTCATGGTTGTGTGGCAGGTAT